>NW_006921615.1:3074965-3090685 GCF_000298275.1 Orycteropus afer afer
CCTCTTGCCACAGATGTAGTCAATCTGATTCCTGTGTGTTCCATCTGGTGAAGTCCATGTGTACAGCCGCCATTTGTGTTGTTGAAAAAAGGTGTTTGCAATGAACAAGTTGTTGGTCTTGCAAAATTCTACCATACGAGTTCCAGCATTTATTTCATAGGTAATGGAAAAAGATATGAAAATATAGTTTCCAGTGTCAACAGTTTGGCCTTAGGACTACAATTCCAAGGTGAATGATTTATTCTCTTGATGCTGTAGATGTTGCCAACATGTAGAGCTGAAGAATTAATTTGGAACAAGAAATATTTCCTCCAACTGAGAATGTAGACATTACAGAGTTATTAATCAGGCAGCCAAGCTGAAAGTGGTTTTAAGTACAGGATTTAAAAGTGGAAGAAAATGGAATTAAACTATAAAATGATTCAAGATTGAAGGAGGATGGACTAAGTGAATTTTAAATTGTAGAAACAACAAATTACATCCGAGAACATATAGCTCTGTAGATTCAAGTGAGCATGTAGTGCACGTGGGTGACTAGCTTCTTTGCTCCTTGCTAGAATGTTTCTGAAGCTGGCCTTTCCTTTCATCTAATGTGTTCTTTCCACTGACGGAACTAGTTGATAGCCTTCTCTACATTGTGTGTGTGTGTGTGTGTGTGTGTACTAGCTTGGAACTATGAGAACTTTAAAGGTAAGTGAGAGAATCTTTGTCCTCAATGAATTTGCAGTTTAACGAGAAGGTAAAGGAGAGTATGCATGCAATTATAATAAGGGAAAGTCTAGGAAAATCAAGAAGTGGCAACATTGGGCCATAATGTGTGACTGTCTTCAAACATGTTAGCTGGAGTGTTGCATATTTGCTAAGAGCCTGGATTTTAAAGTGAGAATCTCAGCTTTGACTATATCTGATTAACCTTAAAAGTGTTGCCATTGAGTCAATTCTGAGTCGTAGTGACCCTGTAGAGGAGAGTAGAACTGCCTCACAGGTTTTCCAGTTTGCAAATCTTTATGGAACCAGATTCTGGTGCTTCCTCTGCACATCTGTCTCTGGTGGAGTGGCTGGTGGGTTTGAACTGTCTGCCTTTAAGTAAGCAGCTAAGTGCTTGACTACTGCACTACAGAGCTCCCCAAAGAGCATATGGCTTAGACCTGTTATACTCCTTAAAACCCATATCATCATTGGTAAAATTACATAATGCAGTGAAAATTAAATGAGATAATGATGACTCACCCATAGTGAGCATTCAGTATATACTGACTTTGTTGAATCTCTTAATACTTTAATCATTAGTAGCTTTAAATATAATTGAAAGTTTTTCTTAATGAGTGCAGGAAGAAGTTTCTCATATATATACCTATATGATAATAACTAACATTCATTTAGCATAAACATGTGTTTTAGGCACTCTGCTAAGCACTTTATATATATCTAATTGATTTTCTAAACAGTCCCAAGAACTACTGTTTCATCCCCCACTTTATAGATAATGAAATATAAGCTTAGGCTGTGTATTTAATTTGCCTTAGATTCCATAGCTTGTAAGTGGTAGGACTAGATGAAGTGGTACTAGCTTATTTGCTATTACAGATCTTTAACTTCTTTTATTTCTTTAGTTTTTACTCCTCTGTCTCTATCTCTGCTAGAAAAATTAGTCTTCTGGTTAGTTTTATTTATTTACGACCTAAAAAAACACTTATTGAGAATGCTAAACATTGTGCTCTGGGGAACCAGGCTTGATTCCTATACTCTTCAAAAACAATTCACTGCAATTCACCATCTGTTTATTGGTATCCATCAGGCACTGTGCCTGCCATGAATCTGCTGGGGAAGCCAGACATACAGCTAGATAGCTACAGTGTAATGTGTTGAGTGGTACAACAAAGGAAAATACAGATTTCTTTGGAACCAGAGGGTTCCAAATAGGAAAAGATGAGAAAAGTGCCTGATGGATTCTAATGTCTATTCCCTGCTAGATGCCACAAAAGATCTTCTAATTTATTCATTAAACCCAGTGCTTGAGTGATCCAAGAGTACACACGTTCTTCCCAGTAAAGACTAAGTTTTAGCTCTATGGAATTGGGGAAGGGATCAGTAGGCTGTGACATTTGTGTTGTGTGTAGAGGATAAGAAGTAAATGTAGGGGAAAGTAGTTTAGATTTGAATATAACATGTATCTGGGGGTGGCTATGTAGATAAATGAGGCCAGTTCTTAGAAGACTGTATCTTTTCGTCAGATTAGAAAACAGGGTATCTTCAGAAGAATGAGTGGAAATGAGGTGGGGAAGGTGTTTAGGCTCAACTGATAAAAAAGTTTTAATATCATGCCAAAGAGGATTCTAGATTTGCAAGTGAAAAGAAAAAGCATGTGCCAAAGTGGGGGGGGGGGAATGGAGATATGAGACACTCCAACTTTTTGTTCAATATAAGTTATTGGCATTTATAATTCTTTGATTTGCTCATAGCTTGGGATGGGAGGAAACAGAATGGGAATAAAGAAATAGAAGATGAAAAATTAAAAGACCTACAATTTTTGGTGTACCTGAATAATTAAGTTACTATTTAACCTGAGAGGGTGCCCTATGCATCAGATTTACTCTGATTTTAGACTCTGATTTTGGCTGAAAAAGAGCATAATTTTATCATTTTTGAAGTAAATACTGTTGTCCAACCCATAGTCCTAAAGTGAATTAAGGCTTTAATAAGTTAATACAAACAGAATCTATCTTGAAGATGCACTATGGGTTTCAACAGGATGATCCACTATATTATATCTTTTCTGAATGAAGTTTCCAGTACACTTTCTCCTGGGGATATAAGAAAGACTTCTGAACAGGGATTAAATCAAGGAAATGAAGTAGGAATATATTGTTTAAAAACTATCCTGCCCTTAAAAGTTTGGATTCTCTCTTTGGCAAGGAGTTATGTGGGGAGGGGCAGGAAGGAAGCAGAAAATGGGCTGCAGAAAACTATTGGTACGTTATGCATCATAGTTGTTAATGATTGTAAATGTTATAAGGGTGATTCTGAGCTAAAGGTTTTTATCATAAAGATATTGATTCTGTATTCAGGAAAACATGCAGAAGCACAAGCTCTTTAACAAATGACAAATGGTTTTGTATGTATCTGAATTAAAATGAGTCTTATAAATGACATATGGTCTAGAGAATTTGGTAGCCTGTGACCTAATTGTTTTGTCTTTGCATACTAAAATCTCCAAAAGGGCACTCTGTTTTTAAACGATTCAGTATTGTTTTGGAGTATAGTTTAATTGGATGTTGCCAAAAGCAGTTTTCTGATGTTAATCACTGCACCTATGACCCATATTAATAACAATGAACGTAGTTCATAGATTAAATCTTACTTGTTCCTTCTCCTATAAATGAGGAGGCTCATTTCAGAGTCAAAGTTGACTATCAGCTAACTGGTACTGTTGAGCCCATGTTCAGAAAGGAATGTCGGCACGAGGAAGCTACCACAGACACGATAATGTAAAAACAAAAGGAAAGTATATTTGCTAGCTCGAGCTAGGGTCCCTGCTCTCACCGATGCAGTGGCTTGGGCAAAAGACCCTGTGCTCTTTTACTATCACATTTTTATAGGAAAAATATAGGGTGGAGTAGCACCAGGGCAAAGGGGGTACAGATGATTGGTTATTGCTAAGGGTTTAGGGCAGGGGTCTGAGATGTTGGGGGACGTGTTGGAATCCCCTGGCTCCAAAGTCTAGTTAGGGAATTATTATCTAGGAAGGATGCAGAGCCCTGATGCATGGGAGACTTGCAGGAGCCAGGTAAATCTCTGATACGCGCTGAATCCTGGAGGAAATCTCTGATACGTGCTGAATCCGGAGGGTCTGATACGAGCCGGAATCTGGAGGGAGATAAAAGCCCTGAGGCATGGGATGTGTTAGAATCCCTGACACTAAAGGCTTCTGGTTAAAGATTTACCTGGAGGCCATTAGGACTCAGGCCTCACAGTACTACCATGAACATTTTTCACAGACACTATTGCAGGTGATCTTTTCTCTATTCTGGAATAGAATATGTGTCAGAATCACATTCTAAATTATAGGAGCCAGTCCCAACCATTGTTCCTTTGCTTTTATCTCTTGCTGTATTCAGAGAAGAAAATATTGCTGTGGTAGCTTCTAGACATTAACTGTATTCTTAAACAGGACCTGAAATCTTCATGGGTTTCATCTCTGTTCTGCTACACTCTTTGGAGTATTGTGTATATTATAATCACAGCTTATTTAAATGAGTGTGTAATAATATTCAAATTTGTAAAGCTACCCCTTAGGTGACATAAAAACCAAACCCACTGCCATTGACTAGATTCCAACTCTAGGAATCCATAAATGGGTCCTGGATCTTCTTTGCTCATTCATGCTGTTGGCAGGCCCTAGGAAGATTAGATGCAATCAGCTTCTGCTAAAAGCAAACCTGGGGCTCTCCTCCAAGGGGTTTGGTCCCATCTCACACCATTTTCACCATTGTGTTAACTTGTTTCTCCCTGTAGAGACTTCTATTTAAGAAAAGTGTAGGGAAAAGATTGCCGTGCATTTCAAACTTGTTTAATTTTTACTTGTGTGAATATGTAATATGCAGTAATACATTTTTCTCCCTCTCCAAGCCTTATTCTTGAAAATATATTAATTTAAAAGGCAAAAAAAAAATTTTATCCTAAAACCATAATCAAAGGAGTTTATAAAGATTTATGGACAGGGCTCTTCATTAGAGCAGAAAATAGATAGTTATCTTCTGTTTAATTTTTTCTAGCAATAAGGAATTAGTATAATGTATAGGCCAAAGATAAGCAATGAAAATGTAATGTTATAAGAGACTATCCAACAACATTGGAAATGTTTAAAATGTGTTAATACTTGAAACATATGGAGAAGGAAGCTTTGATCACAGTGGCACTCATCACTGACCTTAGATAATGAGTGATTTTTTTCAGCTTTTTGCTTTTATTTCTCGAGCAACTGTATATTGCTTACATAATTAAAAAATAAAAGAAACAACAAGAAAGGTGAATAATTTCCATAAACAGAAACAATTCCTCACTACTGGACCATTTTTATTATTGTTAATGCAGCTTAGTAGGAATAATTCTATATCTCTTAAGCAACTGAACCTTGAACACTGAGTTCATTACTGGTAGAAAATAGATGAAAAATAACCTATCAGTAATGTTTAGATGAAACCATCTAGTAGTCATTTTTGTGCATTGCTGAGATTCTCATAAAAAAATTTATCAAACATCTACTGAATTGTACCATTTGTGGAACTCTGACACATGCATTTTAAACAAATGTCCTAAGCAATTCTAATGTATAGAACTTCTAGTCTAGGGGCAGTTTTGACAAAGTACTTTTTCTTCCTAATTTTATTTTTATGGTTTTAAACATCTTTACTTTTCTAGTGTTTTTCTTTTAGACCAATACTTCACAATTTTTCTCACATTTATAATTATCAATATCCATTAAATTTGTAAATGAGTGTAGGACTCTTGGTGCCTTATTAGATAGAAGAAGATATGCTTCTGCTGCCATGTGAGATTTACCAATAAAAAAATATAAGTTCATATGGAGACATAAAGTATTACATCGCACCATTTTCTTATTTCTCGTTTTATATAACTTTACCTACTTTTATTGTAATAAATGATACCTATTAAAATTAGGGAGCCCTGGTGGTTCAACAAGGAGCTCTGGTGGTGTAGTGGCTGCTAACCAAAAGGTCAGTGGTTCAAACCCACCAGCTGCTCCATGGAAGAAAGATCAGGCAGTCAGCTTCTGTGAAGATTTATAGTTTGGAAACTCAGTGAGGGTTGAGTTTGCTATGGATCAGAATTGGTTTTTGTTTTTTTGTTTCTGTGGCACAGTGGTTAAGCACACAGCTGACAACTGAAAAGTCACCAATTTGAACTACCAGCTGTTCCGGGGAAGAGAGGTGTGACAATCTTCTTTTAAAAGATTACAGCTTTGGAAACCATAGGGGGCAGTTCTACTCTGTCCTACTGGGTGGCTATGAGTCAGAATTGACTCACTGGCAGTGCGATACATTTGGTTTTGTTACTGGTGGAATTAAATGTATGTAATTGTATGTGTGGAATAACCCAAAATTATTCTTTAAAGATGTATAGTATACCCTGGTAACAGCTGAGAATTGGAAAGCTAATTTTTGGTAGTTCTTTGAGCCATCTGGTTGTGGAAAGTTCTATACACAGTTTTCTTAAGAGAATAACAATTTCTCAAGATAAAGACAACACCTATATACATACGGTGAGCTCTGGTGGCATAGTGCCTAAGACATTTGACTGCTAACCAGAAGGCTGGTGTAAACTGCCAGCCACTTCTCGGAAAGAAGGTTGGTCAATCTACTTCTGTAGTCATACCGTCTTGGAAACCCAAGGAGGGGTCGCTATGAGTTGGATCCCATTTGACCACAGTGAGTTATATACATAAGACTAAGCAGAAGGAAGGAGCTCTGGTAGCATAATGCCTAAGTCACTTGACTGCTAACCAGAAGGCTGGCGGTTCAAACCCACCAGTCACTCCTCGAAAGGAAGATGGGGCAATCTACTTCCATAGTGATACTGCCTCAGAAACCCAAGAAGGGGGTCGCTATGAGTCGGGTCTGACTCGACGGCACAACAACAACAAGCAGAAGGAGGCAGAGCCTCTCAGAGTTACTCCTCTCCTAGACACAATGGGGGAAATACCAGGAGCTCTGTACTTTGTTGTACGAAGGATTTCTATTCCCTTTCTAATTAATCTAGGCATCTACTAAATTTAGATATCAGTGTTTCAGTTCCCATTTATACTATCTGTCTGAACTAAGTGAGAGCTGGAAACTCAGATGTCATCACCGATTTCATCACACATAATTTAAATATTCTGATTAGATTCCTTATATTTTCACAGTCTGTTGTCTGGGGCTCCCAGGAAATACTTATTTAACTCAAGTTAACTTACATGTCTTCCTATTTCTCCACTTAACTATATATGTTTCCAATTTCTAAAAAGATTAAAATAAGTAACTATATTTCAGATTTGTTTTCAATGTTTCTTTTGTTGTTAACAGAAATGAGAAATATCAAAACATGTTGACCACTCTCTGTAGTGTAATTTGTGTCAGGGTTGTAAAAAGTGTATTATAGAGTGAAAGAATAAATAAGATAAACCACAAGTGTTGATTTAGTTCATTTTAATATTGTTTTAGAAAATTGTACTTCACTGATTGATAACTAACGTCAGTCAAAGGCAGTGTATGAATCTGTCTTCAGTGACTTGTGTAAGAAGGGTCAGGACAGTCTGGATTTCCATCCTACAGCAATGGCGCGCTTATTTCTATGACAACACTTAAGAAAAATGTTGGCCTTCACAGTCAATGCACATATTGTCTTTCATCTCCAATTAAATCAATTTTTTTTCTTTTACTTTTGTTGTGGTGAAAACATATACAACAAGACATTCATCAACATAACAACTTCCCCATTTACAGTTCAGGGACATTGATGACATTTTTCATTTTGTACCACCATTATTGCTATCTTTTCCCAAAATATTCCACCACCATTAGCATAAACTCCATGCCTCACAAACAAAAGTCTCCCTTTTCTTCCCTCCTGGTAGCCACTAATAATCTTTGGTATTTATTTATTTATTTTTCATTTTATTATTTTTTTTCCAACTTATCTAGGAATTTAGCCTCTTCTTCTCTCCCGTCCCTGGTAACCAATAAAGTTTTCTACTATGTATAAACCTTATTGACTTTTTACAATAGTGGATTAATACAATATTTGTCCTCTGTGATTGACTTATTTCACTCAACATAATGTCCTCCAAGTTCATCCACATTATATGGTGTTCTGCAGATTCCACATTATTCTTTAGGGTTACATGGTATTCCATTATGTGTATGTACCACAGTTTGTTTATATATTCTTTGGTTGATGGGCACTTAGTTGTTTCTATCTCTGATATTGTGAATAGTGCTGTGATGAACATGAGGTGTATATATCTATTTGTGTCCTGCCTCTCACTTCTAGGATTTATACCTAGTAATGGGATTGCTGGCAGCTCTGGTGGTATAGTGCCTAAGGAATTTGACTGCTCACCACCCTTATAACATTTACAATCATTAAAAACTGTGATGCATAATGTACCAATGGTTTTCTGCAGCCCATTTTCTGCTTACTTCCCCTTCCCATGTAACTCCTTGCCAAAGAAAGAATCCGAACTTTTAAAGACAGGATAGTTTTTAAACAATACATTCCTAATTCAAACCCACCAGCCGCTCCTTGGAAGGAATATTGGGCAATCTACTTCCGTAGAGATACTGCCTCAGAAACCCAAGGGAGGGGTCGCTGTGAGTCGGAACTGACTCAGCGGCAATGAGTTTTTCTGGGGGGAATGGGATAGCTGGGTCAAATGGTATTTCTATTTCGAACTTTTTAAGGAATTACCAGTTTCCACAGTGGATCATTTTACAGTCCCACCAGCAGTGTATGAAAGTCCCAATCTCTTCACATCCTCGCCACCATTTGTTATTTTCTGTCTTGTTGAACTTTGCTATTAATGCTGGGGTGAGAAGGTATCACGTGGTTGTTTTGATTTGCGTCTCTCTAATGGCTAAGGAGCTCTGGTGGTGTAATGCTTAAGGCATTTGAGTGCTAACCAGAAGGTTGGTGATTCAAACCCACCAGCCACTCCGCAGAAGAAAGACTGGGCAATCTACTTCTGTTAAGATTCACCACTTGGAAACCTAAAGGGGGTCACTATAAGTCAGAGTTGAATCAATGGCTGTGAGTTTGAGTTTAATGGCTAATGACTGCAAACATTTCTTCATGTGTTTGTTGGCTGCCTGAATATCTCCATTGGTGAAGTGTTTGTTTATATATCTTCTGTCCATTTTTTAATTGGAATGTTTGTCTTTTTGATGTTGAAGTGCTGGAGTTTTCTGTAAATTTTAGAGAGAAATCCTTTGTCTGCTATGTCATTGCTGAATATTTTTTCCCATTCTGTAAGTTCTCTTTTTACTCTTTTGAAGAAGTCTTTTGATACACATCCAAATTTAACTTTTAGAATGTCCCAATCATCTAATTTATCTTCTGCTGTTTGTGCATCTTGGGTTATGCTTGATAGTCTATTTATGCCATAAATTAGGCCCTCTAACTTTGCTTCTTTTATTTTTGAGGAACTTTATAATTTTAGGTTTCACATTTAAGTCTTTGATCCATATAGAGTTAGTTTTTGTGTATGGTGTGAGGTATGGATCTTGTTTCATTTTTCTACAAGTGAATATACAGTTTTGTCAGCACCATTATAAATTTTTTTTTTTAATTAGTTAAAGATATTGTAGTTAAGATTGCGTGTCAACTTGGATAAGCCTGGTTTTATGTGACTGGGCAGCTAGATGTAGTTATTCTCCATGACGAGACTGATAATCAACCATGGTGGAATCTACTATGAACAGATGAGTAGTTGCCTTAGGGATGTGATCTGCTTCCAGTGTATAAGAAGAAGCTTTGAAGAAGGTCTCAAGCTTCCTGGTACCTTTGTCTCTTGCATTTGGCTTACTCATCAGTGAGTGGCCTTCCATGTTGTCTGTCAATCTTGGACTGCTTCTGGACTTGAACTAGTGGCCTGCCATGTTGTTTGATAATATTGGGACTGTGCCATTTTACTTGTCACCCTTGGGTTTGTCAGCCTCAGCAGCCAGCAGCTACGTGAGTTAAGAGAAGCCTGCAGCTTCAGTGGACTGGGAGCAAGAGGCAGAGCTGAAACCCAAGGTCTAGGGGCCTTCATTCAGTGCAGTGCCTAGATTTGGCACTTTGAACTCAGACTACTAGCCTCCTAAACAGTAAGAGAATAAGCTCCTGAAGTAAATCACCCAATCTTCCTTCTAAGGAGTGGCTGGTGGATTTGAACCACCAGCCTTCTGGTTAGCAGTCAAATGCCTTCAGCACTATGCTACTTGAGTTCCTTTAAAACTACCACTTGTAGTTTATTTTCTGTTAGAGCAGCACTAGATAACCAAAGCAGATATAAAAAAGTTACTGTGTCTTGTAAACTAAGGACAAAGGCACTCATTGTTTAAATTTTACTGATTATATTAACTAAAACTGAAGTTATACATAATATTCCTTTCTTTGTTTTACATTCATATTCTTTAAATGGAATCTACAGAATATTTTTTTTCATTACAGTCACTTTATATTTAATAGCTTAAATATTTCTCCAGATAGTTACTGTATTTCTCCATTGATTTTAGAAAGTGTGAGCATAGGATCTACTATATAAATACTAACTAATAAAAAAATGTATTTTGCATGATTTAAAATCCATTTTTTGTATTCATCTTTCTGGTTACATGACAGAAACAACAGGTACATAAGAGTAATTTAATCCACTGTATTTGAAAATCCTGAATTTGCAGGTAGGATAAAATGTAATATGTGCGTAAAATGGTAAGGTTCCACAGCACTTCTTTAAACAAATCGTGATTGTATGAGAGCTCTGGTGGTATAGTGCCTAAGGCATTTGACTGCTAACCAGAAGGCTGGCAGTTCAAACCCACCAGCCACTTCTCAGAAGGGAGATTGGGCAATTACTTCCATAGAGATACTGCCTCATTAAATGAGATGAATGAGAAGAGAATAAGATTTTAGTTAAAAACGATTAAAGAATAAAAATTGAAAGGAGACAGAAAAATTCTATTAATACATGTATGTTGTAACTGGGTGCATAAGCATATTTATGATATTTTGCATACAAATCTCTTACAGTTATGCAGAGGCTAGGTTGAAAAATCAGTACACTTTTTCATAAGTGCAAAGTAGCTTTCAGCTCGTCATTCCAGGACAGATGCTGTTCCACCTTGTACGACTTTAAAACTAAGTATACTCTTGATTTCTAATAGATTTTTTTTTAATACCCATGTACACACACACACACACACAAATTAAACTTCATTATTTTTAAAATCTGTTGAAGGAGACACCTCCATCCCTACTATCACCCCAATGGGCCCATTGATTACCTGTTGTGAAGAACTTTTTAGCAGCTGTGGAACCACCTTTGGCCACCTGGGCATTCACATTGAGACTGGACAGAATTGACACAACCTTGAAATATATGCAATAATCTGTGCTTTTGACCATATTTTCAGTAGCATTTTGCATGATATTTCATTCTTCTGACTTCAAACAGCTCCTGGGCTTCTTCATGAATTAGAAAACTATATGGTTTTGATGCTGTTCTCTGATCCACAAACTTTTCCATTTTGTCAACTACTTTTTCAACACGTTCATGATTATTGCTGCATACCTGTGTTCAGAATTCTTCACCATTACCGAAAGTTGTCATTTTATTGTTGAATATATACTCATGAAGCAGTCATCAATTTCTCCCTACCTTTTATAACTTTTGAAAAGTACAGAAACTAATATAATAGCTCTCTGCATAGCTACCACTTAGATGTAATGTCCCTTATGACTTGCCATAGCTAAATAAATGGATTGTTTTAGATACAATTTTGAAGGCTCTTCCCATTCCTTCATTTGACTCTCCCTTGGGCTAACCACCATCCTAAGCTTAGGTGCATTCCTCCTATTCATGCTTATGTTTTTGAGGTTCTGAAAGGAGGGACCAGAAAGGTTGGGGAAAGACTTGGGATTTCCTTCTCATTATTTGTTATTACATAAATTTACATCCAAGAATGTGGGCATGGTAACCCCTACAAGGAAGAGAACAATTGCACATCAAGAGAAACCTTTATTTGGCCAATACTCTGTTCCTTGTAAAGTGAGCAGCTGGCTCTCAGAAAGCTCTAAAATGAGTCAGAACAGGGCAATATTTAACTCATTTCCAAGAATATTTTTTATCACCTACTAAAAATTTACCTGTTACTCTTTTTTCTTTCTCACATTTTCCCCAACACTCTAAGAAGTAGAGTTGGAACATGAAAAGTATAATAGGCCCAACAGGAGAGCATATACACCATTATATCCATCAGCTACATAAAGCTCCCCCAATGAAAAGATGGGCCTCTGAGTATCATTAATTCCTCTCCCAAGCACATTTAAGTTTAAAATAAAACTTTCTGTGCCAATTACATTCCAAGTATACTGTCTTAGTGTCATTGGACTATCATAACAAAATTCCACAAAAAGAAATTTATTTTATCATAATGTTGGAGGCAGAAGTCTTAATTTATGATGTTAGTATAGTTATTCCTTTTCTCTTGTCCACTCTAGGGAAAGATCCTTCCTGGTCTCTTCTGTTTATGGCAACGCCAAACATTTCTTGGTATTTCTTGGTTTACAGGCAAACTCTTACACTTTCCCTGTGTGTGACTCTATTTCCATGCCTATCATTCTCTTTTATAAAATATCACTCAGAAGGGATTAGGACCAATCTTACTCCACTATGAGTTCTATAACTGAAAGTATTTGCAAAGAAAAACCCTACTTTTCCAGGAAGGTCATATTCATTGGTGAAAGGGTAAGTACTTCAACATGTCCTCTAAGAGAACACAATTCAATTCAAACAAACGCTAATGACCAAAATTCTTGCCTAAAAAAATTCTTACTCTGTTAGTTTCAGGCAGATAGTGAACCAAGCAGTAAATGAATAAATATTAAGTTGTCTTCTTTTAGTATTATTTGGAAGATGATTCCCCCTCTTAGTATTCTGTAACCTCTTCTGTCTTCCCCTTCCCACCCTACTCCACCCACATTCATCTAGTACTTCAACTGGCCTGATTACTTCTAAGAAGAGCTGGCATTTATACCTCTGTTGCTGAAGGGCTTCTTCCGACTTTGATGCCCAAAGTTGATCTTTAGCCAGAAATGATCTCTGGCCAGTGATACTGAATTGAATCTCTTACATGTTTCCTTTGGTGACAGTATCTTCTGTGTGTATCCTCACATTCAAGTCTTTGTCTTTCATTGAATTCTGTTGCCCTGTCAAGACATTAGGTCCCAGATTTCTTGAATCAGACAAAAGAACATTTATTCTGCACTTTCGGTATGACTATACTTTGTTTAAAATTAAATTTATGAACAGTATTATAAGGAAAAATACATTTGTACACTTACACTCTAACATCATTGAAAAAACTTTCCCCAAGTATGTGGGTGATTTCTTCAGGGCCAAAGTCTGGATAATAATTACGTCACCATTGTCATATTAAGTATATTTCAAAAGATTTTTTTACCCTAATTATTTGGTCTTTTTAAAACTTATAATGAAGCCTTTCATATTTGGCCCTTTTAAAGTTGCAAAGTCTTCTTGAAGAAAAGGGTGTTTTAGAGTAAAACCTAATGATTTTTTTTTTCACCACAGTTGAAAATACCTGTCAGTTATTATTTTTATTTTTATATTAATTTTGTGAGGACATTTTACCCATTGATAGCAGTTAGTCTATTTAGTTGTTAATACTGGTACAGAAAGCCAAAGTAAATCTAATCTTTCTCCTGCAAAATATCTCCTAAAAATTTAAGGAAATATATTTCCCTAACTTTCTTGTATTATATCACTCATATTGCAAGCTTTCAGGAACATTTACAAAGTCAACAATATTCCTCTTGAAAAACAGCTTCCAGAAATTAGCATTGCATATCAAGGTGGTCTGATCTGGTCAGAATGCTATGTTCACTACTTCACTACTGCAACCTAATATTCGTCCAGATTATTTTGACAGCCAGGCATGCAAGGGCCTGGTATTGAGCTTGCTATCATATTTCCAAGGAGCTCTGGTAGCATAGTGCCTAAGGCACTTGACTGCTAACCAGAAGGCTGGCAGTTCAAACCCACCAGCCACTCCTCAGAAGGAAGGTTGGGCAATCTACTTCCATAGTGATACTGCCTCGGCAACCCAAGGAGGGGTCTCTATGAGTCTGGTCCGACTCGACAGCACATAACAACAACAAAATCATATTTCCTATAGGTTGTCCCACTTATTGTGTCATGAGTCTTTTTCACATAAACTGATGTCAAAGCAAGTTTTCCTATCCTGTACGGTTATGTTGGCACTATGGAAAAACTAATTGCTGTTTTTGAAACTAACTATTGTAAAATGGTGTGATTGAAGAAAAACCATCAAGACAGTTTATCCTGATATCCTCAAATTTATGGTGTATTTCCTGAAATTACTTCCTATGATCATATACATATTCTGTAAAATGTAACATTAAATCAAGAAGCCTGCCAAAAAAGCATGCTCTTTTCTGTCAATGCTAGCCACCAACTACATAAGTATTACAGAAAACCTTGCTTCTGTTCTTTAACTACATAAATTTAGCAAGGTTATTTATTTATTTATTTTTAACAAATACAGGTAAAGATTTGTTTATGGATTCATGTCAAACCCTTCTTTTCAGGTATAAAGCATTTTATTATTTGCCGAAACGCTGTCAGTGCTGAACATATATCAGAATTATTACTTCACTTGGATTGCAATAAAAATTGATGAGTTTATTTAAGATTAATTTATGGCTTTTTACATACCATTTTCATTCCTACAGGGACTAATTTATTAGAGTATATACTATCATCAGGTACTTCATCTGTACCAACTCTATTCATAAATCATTTTGTCTCACTGTGAGAAAATCCATCACTCTTTTCTTTTGACAAACACATTAACATAAAGGGCAGTATTTGCATAGGGAGATAGCTCAGAGGGCAGGAATACATAGGAAAGAAGGACACAAAAAGGGTAACTACGGGGAGGAATTGGGAAGAGAGCTGTTATATTGTGGAGATTGCAATCAATGTCATGAAAAAAAAAATGTGTATGTACTGTTGTGAAAAAAATATTAACATAGACACTTATAACAATTAGGAATACTGATTATGTAGATTATTAATAAAGTTTTTAGGCAACTCTTAGTGATATGAATACTCTCAACAAAGTAGAATGATTTTGAGAGTTCTTTAAATATATGACTCTTCTTATTGGTGTTTCACTCAGAGAAAATGTCTTCTAAGACTATATATCTATATATATCTATATATATCTATATATCCAAACCAAACTAGACCCACTGACATTGAGTCAATTCCAACTCATAGTGAACCCCATTAGGTTTCTAAGGCTGTAAATCTTTATGAGAGTAAATTGCCTCATCTTCCTCCTGCAGAGAAGTTGGTGGGTTTTTAACCCTTGACCTGATTAACAACCAAATGTCTTACACATTGTGCCACTAGAGGTCTTTTATATAGATATGTGTGCGTGTGTATGCTCACACACATATGTGTGCATGTGTATGCTCACACACATATGTGTGCTTTTATATGCATATGTATAAGTCTGAAAGAAACAAGAAGGGAGCTCAACTTTGTGTTTCCAGGGAAAACCTGAATATTTACCTGGCAGAAAAATAGCCGTATTCTCCTTCCTTACTAAAATGGAAAACAAGCTCAGCTAGTGCAGTGGAGGACTCTAAGACTTCCTTGTTTAGTTAAATGGAAAACAGAAGAAAATAGCTACTAGTTCATAGTCATGAAAGCTAATTATGGTAAATATAAAACAAAACAAAAATAAAACCTCACTGCCTGTTCCAACTCATGATGACCCTTTGTTGTTGTTGTTATGTGCTGTTGAGTTGGACCTGACTCATAACGACCCCTCCTTGGGTTTCTGAGGCAGTATCACTACGGAAGTAGATTGCCCCATCTTCCTTCCGAGGAGTGGTTGGTGGGTTTGAACC
>NW_006921615.1:3091176-3099602 GCF_000298275.1 Orycteropus afer afer
AGGAGTGGCTGGTGGGTTTGAACCAACTGCCTTCTGGTTAGCAGTCAAGTGCCTTAGGCACTATGCTACCAGAGCTCCTTAGTCCAAAATTAGCAGGTGTAATTAATATCTATTTTGTGGGGTATCTTAAGATATAACTAAAGATAATTTTAGGGTTAAGGAGAAAATCATATTTCTTTCAAGGCATGAAGAGAAAGAAAAATAGACTCATGGTGGGGGAACACAGAGGATGGAAATAGCAACAATAGCATAAAAATTTGCTCAGAATTATTTATCAGAAGTAATCAGTCATGGAGTATTTCATGCTAATTCTCTGTGCCTACAACTGTCAGATTCATAAGTAGAAGATGTAGTCACTACTTACTTCATAATTATGAAAGTCAGACAGATTCATCATCCTCTGTAGAAAGATAGGAATTGTTTCCCTGCAAATGCTAAAAACTGTATTATTTTTATCAGAATTTAGAAAAGTCTAATGTCAACATTTGAAAAATTACTGTTTAGAAATCTTTACAAATCCAAGAAGAAGTGAAGAGGCAGGCAGAAAAAGAAGTCAGTATAGAATTTTTGAAATATCCCTAGCCTCACTCATTCACTCACTGCTGTCGAGTCAATCCCGACTCATAGTGACCCCTCCTTGGGTTTCCAGGGCAGTATCTCTAGGGAAGTAGATTGTCCGGTCTTCCTTCTGAGGAGTGGCTGGTGGGTTTGAACTGCCAGCCTTCTGGTTAGCAGTCAAGTGCCTTAGGCACTCTGACACCAGAGCTCCTAGAGGATAAATTTTAAGCCCAGTTCTATCATTAGCTAGTTAGGCAATCATTTGAAGGCACATGTGAATACTTAAAATATACCTATTGTTGTTGTTGGAATCTACTGAGTGGCTCTATTCCCACTCATGGTGACCTCATGGGTGCAGAGTAGAGTTGCTATATACAAGTCATGTATTTTGGAACAAGTGATTTATTCCCTCTGGAGCTTTGGTTTGCTGTTTGTTTTAACCCTTTCATGTATAACTTATTTTCTTCTTTCAATTCTTGTTGATAACCATGAGTTTTCAGTAACGGAAGGCAAACTGAGATCAGGGGAAAAATTTTTCATGTAATATCTATTTTGATAGGATTATATAGGTCACATATGTCCCAAGTAGACTCTGGTGGTAGGACTAGTGAGATGAGGGCCATTTCTTGAAATTCACTCAGTGGTATTGTAGTGCCTAAGGCAGTTGACTGCTAACCAGAAGGCTGGTGGTTCAAACCCACCAGCTACTCCTCAGAAGGAAGGTTGGGCAATCTACTTCCATAGTGATACCACCTCGGAAACCCAAGAAGGGGTCGCTATGAGTCGTATCCTACTCGACTGCACATAACAACAACAACAACAACAACAACAACATACAGGTCAAGCAGTAGGTCAAGTCTACTATAACTGAGATAACAGCTTTCCAAAAAACATGACAGGCTGAAATAATGGTGGATGATATATGTCCCACATGTCAGAAAAGGGTAAAATGGGGGCATGAAGGCAGGGATTTTATTTGCTCTGTTCTTTGATGTATTTCAAGCACTAACAACAGTGGCTGTTTCTCAATAAATATTTGTTGCATAATTAATAATGGCTGTAGCAGCTAGATTACTTAACATTACATCTTGATTAATTGGTATCTTGATGAGTTGGCAGGATTTACATATGTTTAAAAAAATCTTAAAACCAATTTATACAGATACTATGATTTCATCCTTCATCTGGAATATGAAGATCATATTGAAGCTGGACAGCAACCAAAACCCAGTGTGCCGTATTTGGCAAAATCAGTGAAAAATATGTAACTGTCAGAATAATTTTACTAATATTGCAAGAAATTACCTAGCTTAAAATGACAACTTGCTTGTATGCATTAGAACTGAAAGTAATTGGGCAAACTATGATATCATTACTTTTTATGAATAAAAATGAGAACCATAATAATATGCTTAAGTTTTATCAATGTCCTAAAACTTTGAAGAATTGCTAATAAAAAAATAGCGAATTAATAAATTAGTGTTTTCTTAATAAACCAGACCAAGCCAGACCCATTACAGTTGTTATTCTGACTCATAGCAACCTTATAGAATAGAGGCACAAAAATATTCCTTTCAAGTATATATTTAACCTAGATAACATGCAACATTTTAAAAACCATGATTTGCTGTAAGAACATTACTTCTTATTACTGAACAAAGAAACACACAAGAATAATAAAGAACCAAAGGAGAGGGCCTTTTTCTCCTCTATGTATTTTAATGTGCTCCCAAATGAAAAAGCCACACCCACTGCTAGTGAGTTGATTCCCACTAATAGCGACCTGTAGGACAGTGTAGAATGCCCCATAAGGTTTCCAAGGCTGTCAATCTTTACAGAAGCAGACTGCCTCATCTTTTTCCCACAGAGCAACTGGTGGGTTTGAGCTCTGACTGTTTGATTAGCAGCCGAATGCTTTAACCACTCTGCCAACAAAGCTCCTTTTAACATGTCCAGGAGACCAAAATAGCAATATTCTTTCCCATTTATCAGATCCTCCAAGTGAAGGACTGTTCAACAGCTTGTAGGATAAAAAACTAGGGAAAAGGCTTTTGGAGGAGTGAGGGCAGGGTGAGGCAGATATTCTATATCCAAGATCTGAAACCCACAAGTGAAAGAAGTTAATGCCAATGTTACTGATATTTTGAAGATAAAAAATTCAGACAGCAAAAAATACATAAAGTGAGAGTAGGAGATAGCTTTCATGCCATCCCTGCTGAGTTCCATCACAGTCATATCTCTGGGAATTGTCTGGGCTGCAGTGATATGTGAAAACAATCTATAAAAATAATTAGCACTACCTAAACCAAAAAATATATTATAGCAAATGCAATTACAAAATGGCTCTAAAACAAAACTGGTGCTAGACAGGTTTCCTTTAATACAAACAAAAAATTCTATGGTTCCTATACTAATCTATTACACATCCTTCATGAAACACATGGCATACATCTTCCCCCACATAAAACCCACACAACCTGTTCTTACTTTTAGAATACTAATAATCCTTGAATGTAATTCTGATGATTTTAGGGTGTCCTAAAATCATCAGCGTTTTACTCTGACTCACACACATACATGCACACATGCACGTGTACATACATGCTCCATGGGCACACATGCACACATTTCCTCTGTGAAATTGGGTTGTAAATAAAACTCAAGAATTATGTAATCAATTTTTAAATTCAATGAAATTGTGCAATTCCCTGTATTAACTAAAATCTTTCTGATCGAAGAAGCTGGAGGCATTATTGAATCATGAGGGTATCAATTAAATCACATGTAATCCGCAATTAGAATATCACTATTTCACCCAGTCCTCAGTAGCCCTACATCCACAGGGATATGATGAAAATGTTTTACATTGGCAGCGAACAAACCTCCCACTGTTTTGATGACAGAATTTTATTTCAACCTTTTCTGCTTTTTAAAAATCAGCATGAGGTGAATGACTAAGAAAATATATTTTTGAGTTAGAAACCATGTTCATTAAATTTTAACAAACAACTAAAATATATAATGAGGCTAGAACCAATATTCATGCATATTTATAGAGTAATAGGAGATAGTTGGAAAAAAAAAAAACAAAAAAACCTCATTGCCACCAAGTTGGATCTGACTCATAGTGACCTCTCCTTGGGTTTCCAAGGTGGGATCACTATGGAAGTAGATTGCCCAATCTTCCTTCCCGAGGAGTGGCTGGTGGGTTTGAACCACCAGCCTTCTGGTTAGCAGTCAAATGCCTCAGGCACTGTGCCACCACAGCTCCTAATAGAATAGAAGATATACATATCTTTAATTATTGCATAGAACAAATCAGTCTTAGAAAAAATACAACCAGGATGCACCTTCGAAATGAGGATAGTGAGACGTCAACTCACTCACTTTGGACACATCGTCAGGAGAAAGCAGGTACTGGAGAAAGACATCATCTTTAGTAAAGTAAGAGGTTAGCAAAGAGGGAAACCATCAGTGAGATGGATTGACACAATAGCCTCAGCAATGGACTCAAACATAGCAATTAGAATGAGGATGGCACAAAGCTGGGCAATGTTTGTTCTTTTCTGTTATATATAAGCCTTCAATGAGTTGGAGCTGACTCAATGGCAACTAACAACGTCATACATATATGTCTACTGTCAGTTACATAGAAATTATATTTCCTATTTAATATGCACTAATAAATTAAAGCTGCCACATAGAATTTTGGAGTGCCATATACCCATTAATTGATTTACTCTAACCTTGTAAAATAGAAATAGAATTTGAAATTTACCTATTGGTAGACTCATACTTTAAGACATACTGACATTTTACCATGAAATATTCTGAATTATGAACAACTATGCGATTTATTTTAACCTCTAGCCATAAACGGTAACTCTGGAAGGATTCCTAATAATCAAATAAGCTCATTATAATTCTCCACTTTGCATGATGGCATAACTAAGATCATATCTTTCTTGCCTACCCACTCCCCTCCATGCAAAATATACATCAAAATTTCAGTAGTTTCCCATATTTATTGTATAATGACCAAGAGTCATCATGTAATGCACAAGGACTTGTCTGGTCCATCACTCCCTGCCTTCTGTCTCTCCATGTCCTCCTCTCTTTTTCCACTCCAGGCTACACGATTTTTGTACATACGCTCTTTCCTTTGAAAGACTCTCCTTTACCCTCTTTCCCTGGTTAACTCCTATTTATATTTTATATCTGAGTTCAAGAATCATTTTCTGATACTTGAGCAAAGCCTCAAAGCAAAGGCTTTCCTAACCAATGACCCCCTACCTCCAAATATAGAAAAAGATCCTGTTATATTTCCATAAGATTCTGCTTATCTTCTTCAGAATGCATATGTATTTCAGTTTATAATTCATTGTGTGTAATTATTCATTAATGCTTATTTCCTCCACTCGATAAACTCATGGGAGCAACAAACACATGACGTTTTACATACCAGGTAACAATATGATGTGAAATTAAATAAATGAATAAACAAATAAATAAGCAAAGGCTGGTGCATAATCAGTACTCAATAAATACTTTTGTGAGAGGGAGCTCAGCACTGTTATGGGCACATGTGATATTTGAGAGAAAGAAAAAAACAGTTAAAATATCTGCTTTCTCAGAATTACATTTTAGCAAGGGAAGAAGGAAAGTAAAAACACATTAAAAAAAAAAGTAAATTATACAATCTGTTAGAAGATGATAAATGTATGTAATATAGACAAAATTATAACAGAATAAGAGGATTAAGAGTGCCAAATATGGGAGTGGGAGGGATATGGGAGCAGGTAGAAATTTTAAATAAGATTTTTAATGCATATACTCCTCTTGGAAAGGGTGATATTTGAGCAAAGACTTGAAGATATTGTTATATGAATATCTGAGGGAATAGCATTCTAGGCAGATGGCCAGTGCAAATGTAGCATTCCTGGAACAGCAAAGTGGCCAATGTGACCGTACTGGGGTGAGCCAGTAGTGGTTGAAGATGTTACAGAAGTAATGATGACCAGATACATTAATGGAAATAATGAAAAGTATAAAATTTTGAAATGCTTTTCAATAGGGTCTGATTAACCATATTTGTATTACTTATTATAATATGCTTCCAGATGTAATTATTAAGTATTTACAGAATAATTCACCAATGGTCTGAATGATATGGAATCTCATTTCAGGCAAATTGTTTGGAAGAATTTGTAAGAATGTTGCTCGGTTACATAATAATAATTTGTTAATCTTAATTTATTACTAGAGTATCATTTTTCTTGAAATATTTGTGATCAAAAACTGTTGTTTCCCCTTCACATTGCAGCATATCTGCAATTATTAAAATGGTTTATTTTCATTATATATGACAAAATAAACATAATTTCTGCTTGTTACTGACTGAGAGTTCTGTGTTCAAATACTCAATTGAATTCAGGTTTCCTCAATCATTCCTATTAGAATTCTATGAAACTGTGACAATTAACCAGATACAAAATGAAGGCCTCCTGCAATGATGGGCTGTCTGCATCTACATCAGCTCAGTAAATATTCCTTTAATTTGCATAAACTCAGGCTGACCATAATACTAAAACCTTCTCATGCCAATCATATTCCTGTGAAGCATCAGTTATAAATTAACTTGAGTTTTGAGTTATAACTACAGAGAGTGAGAAAACTCTTGGCTATTTTAGGTACTGAGGAAGAGGATTAGCACAGAAAAATAGAATCAACAGATTATCCACAGATCTTTGTTTAGTCAAATAGTTTATCATTTTCTTTTAAAAAAAGTTGTATTAAGGCTAATGGGAGAAGTCCATTTTTCTGAACTTCATTCTGTGGAGGAGAATCTAAAGGATAGTATAAAAGATCAAAAGGATTTGCCAGTAGATGGAGAAAGAAAAGGGAACAAGTCTAATATTTCATGTATTTATCAATGCAGTATAATTGCCAGTCATCCGCATGTAGCTGTAAAGAAGAGTGTCCTTACCCATCAGCAACAAAACATGCTGTAGTCTACTTTGCAACAGCATTCAAAGAAGAAATGTTTTTGGTTGAGCAGCAGTTTACTGTACTAGAAATGTCACTAGCAGAAGACTAATTTTGTCTGATGGGTTAGGGTGAGAAGATCTTGCAGAAGGCATTCCTTGTAGTGAACCAAGGGGAAAGAACAATGCTACCCTGGACCAGTCCCAATTTAACTTCACTAGTATGCGAATACTGCATTTGCGGGGCCCAGGATGGCATATAACAACAACAACAACAACAACAGTGTGCGAATGGCTTTGGTGAGCCCCTTCTGAGTTTTAGTTTTTCCTTTTGGAAAATATTCTCATTAGCTTATGGCAGACGTTTGTGGGTGATCAAAAAAAAAAAAAAAATACTGTGGTGGAAACACATCATGTCAGAAACTACTTGTGCCGTCTGTGATTAGTCGTGCCCCGGTAGAAGGTTCGTGTTCCATCCGACATGAACAACCTTTTCCTGCATATCGGCCAATCTAGGAAACACTGAAAATGTTTATAGGCAGCATTTTATTTATAGTTATGGAAAATCATGACATCCAGAATCTACATTCAAGCTCATGTGATTTTTTTTTTAATCACTGAAGGGTTTCTTTTTCTGAAAAAACAAACATACAAACTCATATGTTAAAAAAATGAATAGCAGGAGTATAATGCTGTGCCTTTGAACATATATATTAACTAGTGGTTCCAGTTAATATGTATGTTTAATACCTCAAGGGTTTGAGAGATTTCTTAGTTCAGCCACAAGGAGGAAAAAAACCAAGCACCAGGAAGAGACCTATGGATGCTAAGGAGACAAGAAGATCAGGAAAGCTGAGGAAGGGCAAGGGTTTAAGTAGTTGAAGGCATTTTGCACTGTGGTGAGAAGTTAATAGAAGATTGCTTCTCATCTCCACTATCAAACTTGCTAGAAAAGAAGAGTTTTGTTTCAGCATGTTCCTGGGAGGAAAGTTAGGGTAAGCACAAAATGCTTTTGTATATATTGAATCTGTGTCTCCTCAGTCCTTTACCTGATTCTGTGTTGCAAAGGCACCTACTCTGTCAGTGGAGTCTGATTCAAACATGGTCTGCTTATAGCAAAAGGTATAGCCTTGAATAGCTTAGCTGAGGAACTAAGTGGGATAAATATTTATCAGCTTTAATATTTTTAGGATTTATTTTGTTTTGTAGTTGGAATGACATCACAGAGAATGTAATGATACTAGATAGGCTACAGGCATCCCATTTTTGCTGCATTCTCAGTATGTTTTACAGGAAATTTTAACTTTGGGATACTGTTTATGAAACTATATAGTCATCTCATATTATATATGTATTTAACATATCAAATCATTAAAGATTTTAAGACAGGTAACAAAAGAAAATAAGCTGAAATTATACCATATATTGTAATATCTTGATGGATTCTCATAAAAGGTTACAGATGAGAAAATTTGTATCTGAGAGTTTTTGGGAAACAGTTTTAATGACAGAATTATGCAAAGATTATGCAGCTCTTAGAAATGAGATAAATATATATTGTTACATCTCTTATATACATATATAGGAGCTCTGGTGGCATAGTGCCTAAGGCACTTGACTGCTACCCAGAAGGTTAGTGGTTCAAACCCAACAGCCACTGTTCGGAAGGAAGATCAGGCAGTCTACTTCCGTAGAGATACCACCTTGAAAACCCAAGGAGGGGACTGCTATGAGTTGGAGAGGACTCAACGGCACATAACAACAACAACATTATATACATATATCTACAAATCAAAACCCAACTCACTGCTGTGGACTTGGATCCATCTCATAGTGACCCCTCCTTGGGTTTCCAAGGCTGTATATGTATATATATATATATGT
>NW_006921615.1:3100271-3134012 GCF_000298275.1 Orycteropus afer afer
CAACATATATATACACACACACACACACAAATCATTTGATACTATTAATACTATTCTACCACAGTATTAGGAGCTCTGGTGGCCTAGTGCCTAAGGCATTTGATTGCTAACCAGAAGGCTGGTTGTTCAAACCCACCAGCCACTCCTCAGAAGGCAGATTTGGCCATCTCCTTCTGTAGTGATATCACCTCATAAACCCAAGGAGGGGTCACTATGAGTCGAATCTGACTCCATGGCAGTGAGTTTGGTTTTTTTAGTTTACCATACTATACATTCATAAAATTGAAATATGCTCAGCACAGATCATGAAACCCTAATATGAAATCCAAGGAAGGATGAATTTCATGGAATTTTAGGTTATATATATATATATATATATATATATATATATATATTGCATATAGCAGTTTGATTTGTCTACTCACACAGCTGTTATTTACTGCAGTGTTTGGGAAATACCAAACTGCAAAAAGGGCAAGGAGGCCACATGTTCTGACCTCCTTTAATCCCACAAGAGGAAGACAGGATTACCAGCAGTAACCCAAGGCTTATTACTGCAAGGCCAGACATGCTGCCTGCCTCCAGCCCTTTCACCAACCGTTCCTCCCAAAGCATCACCACCTCTCTCCTGGGTTCGAAAATTCGCTGCAGTGGCCACACAGAGCTCACAGATTATCGGGTTTATTAGGGAAGCACCACAGGCTACAATTCAAGTTCAGGGAAAATACTCAGTCTCCCAGCCCACCATCCCTCAGCCAACAGTCTCTCACAGTCTCTTTTCCAGCAGTGCTGGTCCCTCGGTGTCTCACTCAGCAATGTGTGTCTCTTGCGTCTCTTTCCCAGCAACGTGTGTCTCAGGAGCCCGTGTCTCTTTCAGCAGCACGTCTTCCTCAACCAGCAGTCAGAGAGAGTTCTGCCTCTAGGAGGCCTCCTTTTGAGCCCGGCAGGGTAGTCAAACTAGCCAATCATAGCATCAGAACTCTAAGCACCTGAGAGAGAGCCTCCCATAACATTGCATTGTGCCTCGCTCAACAGAAAAGCCCAGGTAGATAGCATTTACAATCAGGAGCTCCTCAGTTGCTCATTCCACCACTGAGTATACAATGACTTATGGGTAGAAAAGCCATACTAAGTAATTTACTACACTGCACAAACCAAAACCAAACTCCCTGTCCTTGAGTCAAATCCAACTCATAGTGACCCCTCTTTGGGTTTCCAAGATGGTATCAAGTAGATTGCCCAATCTTCCTTATGAGGAGTGGCTGGTGGGTTTGAACCACCAGCCCTCTAGTTAGCAGTCAAGTGCCTTAGACTCTATGCCACCAGTGCTCCTGTTTGGGCAAGAGAGTAAACCTAAACACTAATAGTAAAGAGATTATGCAATCCAATCTGTTGACTCTATGTTTTTCCAAACTACAAATTAGCTACTCTGATTTGAAACAAGATCATAATTAGAAGTTATAGCACAGAGCATATCAGTTTAATATACTGAGCTCAGCATAGACAGAAACTTAGTAATTGCATTTAGTTTTTTTTTTTTTTTCACTAACACTGATACCTCTGGTTAAGAGAATTTTTGAGTTAATATCTTTTATGAAATGTAATCTCTGGAGTACATATATTCTCAGTCTTTAGGTATCTGGCTATTTGACTTCGTTGGATCATTTTGCAAACAACTGAAAATCCTTTGGCCCCTCATAAAGGTGAGGTGATTCCTGCTTAGGATTAGTGTACATTCTGTGAGGATATCAACACTTCAACTCATATTCAGGGACATTTCTACACTCTCTGAAACTTCTAGCCTTCTCTAATTCAGAACAAGGGGATTTTTCTAAACAATTTAGATTTTTAATAGGAGAATATCACATTTAACAAGAAGTCAAATTTCTGCCAACTAAATTGTTCTATGTATAGTCATGAAAGGAAAAATGGTTGAAATACAAGGGAAAATGGGTCACCGTGACCGTATACTTTCTTCTGTAGGACAACAGGCATTTTTATGTTGTCACAATAAAATCTACTGGACATAAATTGTATGTGTCATCAAGAGTACTAAATTAATACACATGATCATCTAATTTCTCAAGTGTTAAGTTCTCCCCAAGTTATATTAAATTATTTCAGACAGTTGAACACTAAGAAATAATAATTAAGACTAATGGATAAGAAACATAATCCCTCCAGTATTCAAAATTCTAAAACCATGTAGTGCGGGGTCTTAAATATTACAAAGATAAGACATTATGAACACAGATCTGCAATGATAATATTGAACCATCAAGAAAAAGTTAAATTATACACACACACACACACACATATGTATATATATGTATATTTTATTTAAAGCAAAGAATTATGTAATATTAGAAAGATCTCCAATAAAGTTGGCCAATTATTTTGTTCAACATTGCTAGGCTAAACTTCTATTATCTGGAGAATTCTTTAATTTATAATAATTGTTCCCAAACAATAACAGACAAATTATGTGCTTCTCTAGAGCTGCATTATTTTCTATTAATTCATATATATGAAATTATGGAGTGTTATAAGTGACAGTATCACCATGGTAAAAATCATCTTTGTAAAATTTTTCTAACCTAGAGGTTTTCAACAGTGGCAGCACATTAGAAGCACCTAGGATACTTTAAACATATTGGATTCTGGGTCTCACCCCATATCAATTAAATCAGAATCCCTAGGGATGGGTCTTGGTCATAAGTTCTTTGTAAAATCTTCCCAAATGATTCTAATGTGCAGCCACCTTTGAAAAACACTGTTCCAAATGTATAAAAATGTTTCTATACCCCAAGGGTCCCAGTCCACTTTCTAAATCAGGAATGCCCCCGGTTTTAGATGAGAGTTTTGAGTCAGCTGACCTTTTTACGTTGTGGAATGAGTCAGGAGGAAGCTGGTTCTGACATGCTGTAGAAAATAATCTACAGGAAAGGAAATGCCCTCCTGAAAACTGTTATTTCATAAATATTAGGGTGATAGAACCAAACAATAAAAGGACGTGGTGAATAAGGAATATTATTCACCATGAAAACTACTTAAGGTAAAAGTCAACATCTGAGAACCAGTTCATGCCCACACAAAGTGCATAGCAAATTGTTCTTGGAACTTTACTTTTGGAAAATGAGTTTACAAAATAGCAAGTGTGATTACTAAATAATGAAACCTGCTGGTAACAGCCATAGAATACTTGTCAAAGGGTTTGGAAGCTTAGTATTTTTGGGGGTGGGGAGGTGGGGAAGGGCAGTACGAGGGTTAGGAATTTCCATTTTTGAAATATAATAAATAGCCTACAAGATATTTCTTTTATTGTAAAGGAAAAATAGCAATTCTTTTTCTGTCATGTAGTGTTTTTTAAATGTCTTTCTTTTTCAAGAAAAGCTCTTTTAAGAAAAACATATTTTCAGGAGTGCATGGAGGGATGGACACTGGGAAGAGGTAACTATGGGGAGGAAGTGGGAGGGGAGCTGTTGCATTGTGGTAAACTGTGGTCAATGTCATGAGACAAAGTGTATGTAAACTGCTGTATGGAAAGTGAATTTGCTTCCAAATCACAATTAAAAAAAAAAAAAAAAGAAAAACATATTTCAAATATTTAAAAATTGTTACTTTTGTGAGGAAACCACAAAAATATTCCATTTTAGCAGAACGTTAATTATCATGAAACTAATTATCAAGTTGTAAATTAACAGATCATTTGATGTATACTATCTTATACCCCTCCAACATGGTGGAAACTGGCTGACACCAATGAGGGGAAAGGTCCCTGGCTAACAAGGGTGTCTCCAGACAAACACAGTGAGGCTTTGCTGTGCATCTTATTTTAAATAGACTATAGCTGCAAAGAGGGTGAGTCTCTAGGTGGTGCACGTCGTTAATGAGCTCAGCTGCTAATGGAAAGGTTCGAGGTTTGAGTCTACCTTAGAAGAAAGGCTTGGTTATCTACTTCTGAAAAATCATCACTGAAAACACTATGGTGCACAGTTGATGGTGATACACATGGTGTTACCATGAGTCATAATCAACCTGACAGCAACTGCTTTTGTGAAGAGAACAACATGAAATAAAGTCATTACAAAACAACCTAGCTAAGATTTGCTCCTTGTTAACAAATCTGCCCTGTAATATTCCTTCAGTAATGATACTGTGAACAGGGTAGCAGTCTGCATCATTGGTGACATGATTTTCCCAGAGAGTAAGAGCTAGAATGATCTGGTTACTCTAGCGAGAGAAACTTTGACCATTTTTTCTGAAACTAAAATTTAACACAAAGGTTCAGAGCAGTTAAAATAGTTCTACTATAAAATGTAAAGGATTTAATCATAGATTGCATGAGTTTGTATTACAATCATTAGCTTGCTAAAATGAAACATAGTGCAATAGTGAGGCCATTTCTACAGAAGAGCTAGAGAGGATATTACAAACAATTTAAAATAGACAGGTAGAAGTTGAAGATAAAATTATTTCAGAGGTCAAGTTTCCTAAGTAGCTCTCATTGTAAAATCTAACATTCTAAAAAGAGAATGTATTTATAGAATGCCTGTGATAGTCAATAATGAGACTAATCACTTACCATTTTCCATGTGCCTTTCTTTTGGCTTTTATTTCTGGGTGAAAGTAAAATGTTAGAATATTAATAGTGCTATTATATTTTTCTTAAGGAGATTTTTATTTCTACTTAGAGTCAACATTATACTTGATATCATGGAAAATTAAATAAATATGTAGAAAGATCAAACTGGCATTTCTTGTGTATAGTTACTATGATATCTCACTAGAATTCGGTAGAAATTCAATAAGTAGCACTGTATTTATAAAAAGGATCTCCTAATATTATGACATAGTTAATATTCACTAGGACTACTCTTGGATTTCTTTCTTCAATACCATTGGTTCTTGATCATATGCTGCTTCCAGAAATAATTCAATGTTGACCAAATTCCTTTTGGTACAGTGACTCTATGTATTCCTTCCATTGTCTCAATAGAAGAAAGAAGTCCATGCCACACTGAAAGAAGTGGTGAAAAACAAGCCTTCAGGAATTGACTAAGTATCCACAGAGATGTTTCAACAAGCAGATGCCGTGCTGGAGGCACTCACTCATTTATGCCAAGAAATTTGGAAGATGGCTACCTGGCCAACTGACTGGAAGTGATCCATATTTGTGCCCATTGCAAAGAAGGGTGATCCCACAGAATGCAGAAATTATCAAACAATGTCATTAATACAACACAAAAGTAAAATTTTGCTGAGGTTAATTAAAAAATGCTTATACCATTACATCTACAGGGAACTGCCAGAAATTTAAGCTGGATTTAGAAGAGGATGTGGAATGAAGGATATCATTGTTGATGTTAGATAGATATTGGCTGAAAGGAAAGAATAACAGAAAGATGTTTACTGTGTTTTATTGACTGTGCAAAGGCATTCAACTATGTGAATCATAATAAATTATGGATAACATTATGAAGAATGGGAATTCCAGAGCACTTAATTATGCTCAGGAACCTGTACATAGACCAAGAGAGTCATTCGAACAGAACAAAGGGATACTGAGTGATTTTAAATTAGTAAAGGTGTGCATCACGGTTGTATCCTTTCACCATACTTAATCAATCTGCATGGTGAGCAAATAATCTGAAAAGTTGCACTATGTGAAGAATGTGGCATCGGAATAAGAGGAAGACTCATTAACAATTTTCAATATACAATGACACAGTCTTGCTTTCTGAAAGTGAAGATGACTTGAAGCACTTACTGGTAAACCAAAGACTATAGCCTTCAAATGGGAATATACTCACAACCATAGAAAGGTTTGGCAGACAATATTCCTACATAGGTATTGGTATGTGCTATAAAAATGTCCATATGCAGTTTAAACTTAACAAAAGGCAAAGTTAGAATAACTTTTTAGCCACAAATAAGCACTTGGAGCATGTAGGTCAGTGGGCCTGCAGGCTGGGAACCATAGTCTCAGGGCTCATCAAACTCAACTGGCACAACATGGTATACAAAAATATTGTTCTACATCTTACTTCAATTGGGATCTTAAAAGCTTGCAAGTGGACATCTTTATGGCAACTATTGGTCTCTCCTTGACTGCAGCAAAGAAGAGTGAAGAACATCAAAGACACATGGAAACAGTCCAAAGGACTAATGTGCCATGAGAACCTCAACATATATGAACCCAAGACCAGAAGAACTAGATGGTGCCTGGCTGCCAATGTCAACCACTAGGAAAGGGATAAAAATTGGGCATACTGTATAGAATGGAGGAAGAATGTGGAACAAAACTCAAAATCAGAAAAAAATCAGGCTTATTGGTCTGATAGAGATTGGTGAAATACCCAAGACTATGGCTACAAGTAACTCTTTGGGCCTGGAATTTATCTTGCTCCCTTGGGTTAACTCTCAGCCAAACAATAGACAGGACTATGAGCTGAAAACTTGCACCAGGGGGATACACTCCTTGGAACAATCAGCCATGTGAGATCCAGAGGGCAGTATTTGCACTGGAAAAAATGTAGGGAGACATGAATGCATAGACTGGAAGGACACAGGAAAAGGGTAACCATAGAGAGGAAGTAGGAGGTGAGATGTTACACTGTGGGGAATGTAACCAATATCACAAAACAAAATGTATATATGAACTACAGAATGTGAAACTAATCTGCTCTGTAAAATTTCACCCAACTCACCAAAAAACATTAAAAAAAAAAAAAAAAAGACTACAGCCTTGTGTACGGATGATACTTCAACATAACACAAAAATCCTTCCAACTGGATCAATGAGCAACACTAAAATAAATGGAAGTTATCAGGGATTTCATTTTACTTGGATTGACAATTAACGTCCATGGAGGCAGAAGTCAGGAAACCAAACAACATATTGTGCTGGACAAATCTGCTGCAAAAGACCTCTTTAAACTTTTTAAGACAAAAGATGCCACTTTTAAGACTAAGGTGCACGTGACCCAAGACATAGTATTTTCAATACCCTCATTTGCATTTGAAAGCTGGAAAATGAGTAAGGAAGAAGGAAAAAGAACTGATGCCTTTGAATTGTGGTGTTAGTGAAGAATACTGAAAATACCATGGACTACCAGGAGAACCAACAAATCTATCCTGGAAAAAGTACAGCTGGAATGCTCCTTGTAAACAAGAATGGTCAGACTTCATCTCACGTACTTTAGTCACGTTGTCAGAAGGGACCCAGTCCCGGGAGAAGGATATCATGCTTGGTAAAGTGGAGAGGCAGAGAAAAATGGGAAGAAACTCAACCAGATGAATTGATACAGTGGTTGAGACGATGGGCTCAAGCCCAGTAAGGATTGTGAGGATGGCACAGGACTGGGCATTGTTTCCTTCTGTTGCACATAAAGTCACTGAGCTGGAGCCAACTTGACGGAATCTAACAAGAACAAGACTACTCTTATTTTACAATTTTTTATAAACTATCAATCTGACACATTTATTGTGGGAACTACTAAAACACTTGTTTAAAATGTCTCCAAATACCTGTGAATCACTTAGAAAGAAAAATGTTGTATATAAATTAGCACCGAACTAAATAGCTCTTTAAAAATCATTGTTATTTACTTCATAGGCCTTATTTTTCATTCCTCTCTCTACTGTATAATTTTTTTAAAAAATTTACAGTAGAACAAGCCAAAAATGTGTTAAATACGTTACTTCTTAGTAACTTGAACTCTGGTGGTATAGTGTTGAAAGCATTCAGCTGTTAACCAAAAGGTTGGTACTTCAAACCCACCAGCCGCTTCATGGGAGAAAGATGAGGTGTCTGCTTCCATGAAGATTTACAGCCTTGGAAACTCTATGGGGGCAGTTCTACTCTCTCCTATCAGGTCTCTATGAGTTGGAATCGACTCAATGGCAGTGTTTTTTTGCTTGTTTGTTTTTAAATTAATTCCTATATATTTCAGGGAAGAAGCACACAAGTGAGATTTATTATATTTAAAGTAAAACCTAGGTTCAAGTTCAAGAGTTATTCCTTCTCAAAACAGCACTTTTACAAATCTGTTGTATTTTGGTACAAATAACATAGAAAAAAATTACAGTCATATGGAATTAGAGTATCTCTGACCCAGAACTCTTACTGGTAAATCTAGAAAATTAGCAGTTAATCTGGTATTACAATTGGGAGAGAGATGGACTGGAGTCAATGTGAGTGAAATTGTTAACCTAAAACCTACTTCAGCATCAAATAAGCATTTACTCCTATGTTCATATCATCCTTTCTCTATAGTTGACCTTTTCTTCTTTCCCACAGTACTGATATTTAACCTCTCAATAAAATAAAATTCTTTAAAAGTGACATGTTTGTTTCTTTCTAAAAGTTCCTAAGATAACAATTAAATTGGAAGTTGTATATTCCAATAATTGAACAAATGTAAGGTATCAAAACTTAATGAAGTGTAGTTTTTTTTTTCTTCCCTAACAGTCATCATGAAGATAAATTTTGGCCTCAGAAACGCTTGTCTAACAATTTGTACATAAATGGAATGAGCACCATCTGAAGTAGCAATCTTCCTGTCCGAAGTAGAATGAACATCTGTGTAGCCAACCTCCAAGATGTCCTCCAATGATCCCCACCTCCTGGTATTCACACCCTGGTGTAGTCTTGACCCACATTTTACTACTTACGTTTCCCTACTATAATACAACACAAGCAATATTATGTCATATTCAAGATTAGGTTGTAAAAGACATGGCATCACCTGTCTTGGTTCATCTCTCTCTCTCTCTCTCTCTCTCTCTCTCCCCCCCCTTGGATCACTCACTCTGAGGGAAGCCAGCTTCCATCTTGTAAGTAATCTTATGTGGAGACTGATATGGTGACGAACTGAAGCTTTTGCCAACAGCCATGTGAACAAGCCTGAAAGTGGATCCTTATGCCCCAATTGAACCTTTGGATTGTGGCATCCCTAACAGAGCCTGACGCAACCTAATGAGAGATACTGAGTCAGAACCATCCAACTAAGCTGCTTCCAAATTCTTTAACCTCAGAAATTATATGTAATAATTGTTTTAACCTGCTAGTTTTTGGAGTAATTTATTACACAGGAATGCTGTTGTTGGTTGTTGTTATGTGCTTTTGAGTCGGACCTGACTCATAGCGACCCCTCCTTGGGTTTCCGAGGCAGTATCTCTATGGAAGTAGATTGCCCCATCTTCCTTCCGAGGAGTGGCTGGTGGGTTTGAACCGTCAGCCTTCTGGTTAGCATTTCACAGGAATAGACAATATAAAAACTGACAGGACTACTTCCTTTGGGCAAAAGAGTAGATTTCGTGATTATTAACATCTTTTCCAATTTGTGTTTGTTAGAAAAAAACGAAGGTAAGGAGAAGCTTCCTTTTAAAGATTATAAACCAACAATGTAACTGTAGTATTTAGACAAAGTAATTATGAAAGTAGTAAAATATTTCTGCAAGGGAGAGATGAATGGATGATATTCTTTATAATGCCTTACTGGAAGCCCATATATCTCTACTGCAATGTAGTAGTTCCAAAGATTGGGAGAGCTAGTGTGAAGGAAGCATATAGCATTAATCACAATATTAAGACAAGTTTATATATATATATATATAAAATGTGCAAGTCCTTGCACATTTTATTATTATTAATATATATACACGTACACAAACATACACCCATATATATGTATGTGTATGTATTGCTGTTGTGGTTAGATGCCATCAAGTCACCTCCAACTCATAACAACCCTAACTACAAAAGATCAAAACACTATCTGGTCCTGTGCCAGCCTCACAACCCTTACTACACCTGACTACTTTGTTGCAGCCATTGTGTCAATCCATCTCATTGAGGGCCTTCTCCTTTTTCACTGACCCTCCACTTTATCCAGAATGATATCTTTGTCCATGGAATGGTCCCTTCTGACAACATGACCAAAGTAGGTCAGACAAAGTCTGGCCTGGCTGCACTTCTTCCAGCACAGATTTGTTACTTCTGGCAGTCCATGGTACTTTCAGTAGTCTTCGCCAACACCACAACTCAAAAGCATCAACTCTTCTGACTTCCTTATTCATTGTCCGGCTCTCACATGCATATGAGGCAATTGAAAATACCATGGCTTGGGTTGGGCACATCTTAGTCTTTGAAGAGATCTTTGCTCTTCAGCACTTTAAACAGGTCTTTTGCAGCAGATTTGCCCAGTGCAATATGTTGTCTGATGACTTGACTGCTGCTTCCCTTGGTCCTGATTGTGGAACCAAGTAATATGAAATCTTTGACAACTTCAATCTTATCTCCATTTATCATGATGCTGCTTATTGGTCGAGTTGTGAGAATTTTCGTCTTCTTTATATTGAGATGTAATTCATACTGCACACAGTAGATTTTAATCTTCACCATAAATGTTTCAAGTCATCCTCACTTTTAGCAAGCATTGTTGTGTTGTCTGCATATTGCAGGTTGTTAATGAGTCATCCTGCAATCCCGACACCATGCTCTTCTTCATACAGTCCACCTTCTTGGATTATTTGCTCAGCATACAGATTGAATAAGCATGGTAAAAGGATACAACCCTGAGACACTCCCTTCCTGATTTTAAACCATGCAGTATCCCCTTGTTCTGTTCTAACAGCCTCCTGCTCTGTGTATAGATTCCTTAGGAGCACAATTAAGTGTTCTGGAATTTTAGTTCTTCTCAAAGTCATCTATATTTGTTATGATCCATGCAATCGAATGCTTTTACATAGTCAATAAAACATAAGTAAATATCTTTCTGGTATTCTTTGCTTTCAGCCAAGAACCATCTGACATCAGTAATGATGTCCCTCATTCCACATTCTCTTCTGAATTCAGCTTGCAGTTCTGGAAGTTCTCTATCAATATACTGCTGCAACCACTTTTGAATTATCTTCGGTAGATAATTTACTTGTGTGTGATATTAACGATATTGTTCAATACTTTCCACATTCTGTGGGATCACCTTTCTTTGTAATGGGTACAAATATGGATCTCTTCCAATCAGTTGGCTAGGTAGCTGTCTTCCATATTTCTTGACATAGATGAATGATTGCATACAGCTGGGTGTCCATGTGTTGAAACATCTCAGTTGTAATACCTTCAATTCCTGGAGCCTTGTTTTTCATCAATTCCTTCAGTGCAGTTTTGACTTCCTCCTTCACTTCCATTGGTTCTTGATCATATGCCACATCCTGAAATGGATGAACATCAACCAATTCTTTTTGGTACAGTGACTCGTTGTATTCCTTCCATCTTCTTTTGATGTTTCCTACATTGTTCAATATTTTACCCATAGAATCTTTCAATATTGCAACTCGAGGCTTGAATTTTTTTCAGTTCTTTCAGCTTGAGAAATGCCAAACGTGTTCTTCCCTTTTGGTTTTCTAACTACAAGTCTTTGCACATTTTATTATAATAATTGACTTTGTTTTCTTGAGCTGCTATTTGAAATCTTCTGTTCAACTCTTTTATCTTGTCATTTCTTCCATTTGCTTTAGCTACTCCCCATTCAAGGACAAGTCTCAGAGTCTCTTCTGACATCCATTTTTGTCTTTTCTTCCTATCCTGTCTTTTTAATGACCTTTTGCTTTCTTCATGGATGATGTTCTTGATGTCATCCCACAGTTTGTCTGGTTTTCAGTCATTGGTGTGGAAAGCATCAAATCCATCTTTTTTGGTGGTCTCTAAATACAGGGGGGATATAATAAAGGTCATATTTTGGCTCTCATGGGCTTCTTTTAATTGTCTTTAGCTTCAGCTTGAACTTGCATACGAGCAGGTGATGATCTGTTCAACAGTCAGCTCCTGGCCTTGTTTTGGCTGAAAATATTGAGCCTCCCCATCACGTCTTTCCACAGGTGTAGTCAGTCTGATTCCTGTGTCCTCCATCTGGCAAAGTCCACGTGTATAGCCACCATTTATGCTGTTGAAAAAAAGGTACTAGCAATTAATAAGTTGTTGGTCTTGAAAAATTCTATCATACGTTCTCCAGCATTATTTCTATCACCAAGGCCATATTTTCCAACTACTGGTGATTCTTCTTTCTTTCTAACTTTTGCATTCCAATCACCAGTGATAATCAATCCATCTTGATTGCATATTTCCTCATCTTTGGGATTGGTGATTGGTGCATAAATTTGAATAATAATAGTATTAAATGGTCTTCCTTGTAGGCATATGAATATTATCCTATTGCTGACAGCATTGTACTTCAGGATAGATCTTGAAACATTCTTTGTGATGATGAATGCCATGCCATTCCTCTTCAATTTGCCATTCCCAGCATAGTGGATCATATGTTTGTCTGATTCAAAATGGACAAAACTGGTCCATTTCAGCTCACTAATGCCTAGGATATAGATCTTTATGTATTCCATTTCATTTTTGACAATTTCCAATTCTCCTATATTCATACTTCATACATTCCATGTTCCAATTATTAATGGATATTTGCAGCTGTTTCTTCTCATTTCGGGTCATGCCACATCAGCAATGGATGTTTCAAAAGCTTTACTCCATCCACATCATTAAGGTCAACTCTACTTTGAAGAGGCAGCTCTTCTCCAGTCATATTTTGAGTGCATTCTGACCTGAAGGGCTCCTCTTCTGGCACTATATTGGACATTGTTTCAGGGTATTCATGAAGTTTTCCAGTAATATATCAGACAGTGTTTCACTGATATTCATAAGGTTTTTCACTAGCCAATTCCTTGAGAAGTGGATGGCTCCTTCTTCTTCTGAATTTGTCTTAGTCTGGAAGCTCCACTGTAACCTGTCCACCATTGGTGATCCTGCTGGTATTTGAAATACCAGTGGTGTAGCCTCCAGCTTCACAGCAACACGCAAGCCACTACAGTATGACAAACTGACAGACAAGTTTGTTTATGTGTATATATGTCATTTTTTTTTTTTTTCTGCCTACCATTAGAAAGATAGGAATAAATATAAGGAGCTCTGGTGGTGTAGTGCCTAAGGCATTTGACTGCTAACCAGAAGGCTGGAAGTTCAAACCCACTAGCCACCCCTCAGAAGGAAGACTGGAAAATCTACTTCCATAGACACACTGCTTCGGAAACCCAAGGAGGGGTCACTATGAGTCAGAACCAACTCAAAGGCAGTGAGTTCGGTATGTGTGTTTTTTAACTAATTTTCTCTTTCACTAGTATATTAGTATCTGTAAGAAGCCATTATCATTATTGTTAAACATTCCTAACCAACATAAATCCATAAGAAAATGTCAGATAAAAGTAAAATAAAGAATAGATGCAATAGGGTAAGAGTTCCTCAACTGATTCCAATATCAAACAGTGTGTCAGTGCATAGTGAACTCAGTATTGAGATGAATGTATGAATAACAGCCTTATCCAGATGCCAAATTGATATAAAAATTGCTGGGTTTTTTTTGTTTATATTACCTAATGAGTTACTAAAAGTTAGACATGAGGCCAATGCTGATTTCAGAAGTCTTACTTTAAAAAAAAAATCACAGAGAGGTTATTTGCACAGAATTCACTTGCTGGATCATTGTTTTCAAAAGACATAGATGAATGTATCCTCTGAAAATCACTCAAATAGCATTTGGCTTGAATTTTAACGTTCTACACAGTCAACATACTGGAGGTGTGAGAAAGCTCTCTAAACATTGATTTTTAGTTTATTGTTCATCCCTTATTGTTCTAGCCTTCTAATGGAAATACTAGTGAGTAATTAAATGGTCAGCAGAAAAATAAAGAAGCAAAGGTCCTGTAGAGTCAATCTCTTAAATCGGTTTATGGTGGCTGTTCAGCTAGTCAGAAACTTAGAAAAGACTTGCCAACTAGGAGTCCGCCAATTGTTAAGATAAACATTATGTGTACATTCTATTACCCCTAAATCCATATCGTTTGTTTCCTTATTATCCAGGCAAGCAATTAAAGTGGAATCTATCATAACAATGAATTTAGAGGACATAGGCCCACTATGTTGAAGGATTTATGTGATAGTTGTGGTGCAATCAAACCTACATTTTTTTCCCCAAAATTGAGAAATGTCTATTGTATATGTAGGTGGAGTTTGGAGTCACTAATAGAGAGGAGGAAGTAGTGGGGTTGGGGCTAATGGAATACTTTTGTTCAATATAATTTATTTTGTAAAATCAGCTAAAAGAAAAGTGATTCTCTGGTCAAAACATTCTCTCAAGCATTCTACTAGTTTAAAATTCCATTAAATCATTGAGACTAATAAGTACTTTTGAAAAGCAAAATGCCATAGAAGAAAGAGTTCAACATACTGAACAACTTAGTGCTCTTGGTATTAACTGGGTTAAGACTTACCAGAAAGCTATCATTCTTTGAGATAAAGAGTTTCTTGACTAATCACAAGGCAAAGGAAGGGTAATTTGAGAAGCTCTAGGTAGATATTTTTTGCATAGTCAAAGGAGCACTAGAAAGCAAATGAAAAACACAAAGCAGAGATTGAAAGGTTTCAAAGACGAATTCTGTCTTTATGGTTTTGCCTACAGTGGCACCTAGTGCACCTGGAAAACACACAGCCATCTGCTGCCTTTGCACAGCCTCAGATTTGCCTTGGCTACAGGTGAGCTTTCAGAACATGTCTGGAATATTGAGAACCTACTGCCTATTGATGTAGCTCAAGGTCACTAAGGACAAGTATATTGAGCTACGTTTACGTGATTGGCCAGTATTTCCCTGAATAATCCTCACTTTTCCCTACTAAAAGTTGAAGGAAGAAAGGACAAGTGAAAGTAAAGAATTGTATCTGGATTTGGCTGAAGGCATGATGCTGAGAAGGCAGGTGGCAGATCACCAGGGTTGAAGCTCAAATAGGAAAGATGGGAAAGTGGAGGAATTGAAGAGTTGAAGTGTAAATTCAGGTGGGCAAATCATCTTATAAACCAGTTTTGGGTGCAAAACCAGTAATCTAGCTGATGATAGATAGATTATCAAGGATTACAGACAAGTCTTATACAATACTGATCAGAGAACTATCAGATCAGCTTCTTTCCTCTGGCCATATTGCATCTATGAATATGAGCTCGTGTGGGAGTCTCAACTTGCACATGCATTTTATGACTTAGAAGGGATCCTGAGTTGTGGGAATTAGGAAAACTGACTATTGCCCTGGAATGATTATAGTATCTGGATGCACCCCCATCTCTTCTCTTTAAATTTGACGTCTAAATCCCCTTCATAGCATATATTAAGAGAAAACATAATTTATTACCTATACATCCACTACTTTATAAGTATAAAAGTTTTAAGTTTCAGCCACCCTGCTAAGTACTAAGATAAAAATGGACAAGACATATGTAGGACCTGCTTTTAATGAACTTAAGTTTCAATGGAAATCATTAAAATATTTTTCATCTAAAATTTCCTTTGACCTCTTTGGCCACACGTTTTTTCAATTTTTTGTTGTTGTTAGTTGCCTTCAAGTCAGCTTTGGGTCATGACAACATTATGTATAACAGAATGGAACATTATCCCTCCTGTATCATCTTTATGACAATTGGAAATGATTTATAAAATCTTTCTTTATGTCTTTCTTAAATTTTGTAATTTATTTAATATTAATTTTATTTAAATATTTAAACATAATATTTCAAGAAATTTTAATAAAAATGTGTTGAAACTAATGGAAGAATTCATTGAATCTCACATAGAGGCATAGTTGTATTTCTGGTGAATAAAATGTAGAAAGATACCTATTGTGTTAGTTTTCTATCACTGCTGTAACAAATTACCACAAACAGTGATTTAATGCAACATAAATTTATTATCTTACAGTTCAGTGGGTCAAAAATCTGACACAGGTTTCATTAGACTAAAATAAATGAGTCAGCAGGGCTGCATTCATTTTTGAAAGCTCTAAGGGAGAATCCATTTCATTGCCTTTTCTAGCTTCTAGAAGCTGCCCTCATTTCTTGGGCCGTGATCTTCTTTCTCCATCTTCAAAGTCTGCAGTGGCTGGCCAGATTCTTCTCACACTGCCATTTTTCTTGTTCTCTTCTTCTTATTTCGCTTCCATGGACCCTTTTGATTACATTGGGCCACCTGGATAATCCAAGATAATCTCCCTATTTTAAGGGATCTTAATTAGGAATCTTAATTCCTTCTGCAACGTGAATTCTCCTTTGCCCTGTAATTTAATATATTTGCAAGTTATCGGAATTAGGACAAGACCATCTTTGGAGATCATTATTCTGCCTATAATATCTACTAAAATTTTCTGTTCCAGTAAGAAATAAATACTTAGCCTAGCTGAGTACATGTCAGTTCTCTTTAGGAGGAGTTTCAACCATATTTCTGGGTTACCTGATATAATTTTATTAACATTTTTTTATTTTCTTGTGTGTAGTCTAAAGTCTGCCTGCATTATTTGAGCACTTTCACTGTTCTCTACAACTCTAGGAGTCCCTGGCTGATATTCTTCAGAATATTGCTTAGTTACTGACAGAATGTAGAGTTTTGCTTTTTGAACAATATTAAATATGACTATCTTACATGTTTGATAAGAGCAAGTGATAGTAAGAGTAATAATAGTAGCTAAGTGTTTACTAATCATTAAGTAAGTGGAAGCAGTAGTCTAAACTTTTTTGTCATTATTAACTCATTTAATTATCTTAAGAGCTCTGAGGTAGATACATACCCTGTCAATGAAGAGATTGATGGGAAAGCATTACAAGTTATTGAATGTCTAACGAGCACAAGTCTAAAGTTTGAATGTAGCCCTGAGACAAACACTAACTAGTAAAAAGGGCAGAGCAAGGTGGTAAAGTGAGTGGATGATTCTATTACTCCCCCAGCAATTATTCCATAGAACAATGGATAAAAACAAGAACAGACTGAAATCTCAGAACTCTGGATGGTAGCTGAAATGTTGGAGAGGCAGGGTAAGTCTAGAGTGAGGGACAGAAGGGAGCAGGAGAGGATAGCACAGAAGTTGGGAGAAACTACCCAGTAACATGTGGAACACTTGCTCATTGCAGCCATTTTGGTATGGGGCTGGGCAATGCTCCAAACAAGGAACACAACAAAGATAGCTAGTCTGAGGACGTTGTAGTCTGATTTTTTTTTTTTTTTAATTGTGATTTGGGTGAAGATTTACAGAGCAAATTCACTTTCCATACAGCAGTTCACATATACTTTGTCTCATGTCATTGACCACAGTTTACCACAATGCAACAGATCCCCTCCCACTTCCTCCCCATAGTTACCTCTTCCCAGTGTCCATCCCTCCACACTCTCCTGCCCCCTGAGCTGTCTCCCTATGCATAAGCAGCCCTTCCTTCTCCCATGATTGTTCTCTCCAGGGTGTGTGTCTACTTGAGGTAAAAGTTTAACTCACGTGCCTGTACTTTGTTTGGCTGGAAACCAAAAGTCAGGGTTCAATTCCAGACCTGAAGGGCAGCTCGGGGCCATAGTCTCAGTGGTTCCACCAGGCTCTATTGGACCAGCAAAGCTGGTCCCCACTTTTTTTTTTGCCTCCAAATGATTTTGAGTTTTGCTCCACATTGTTCTCCCTCTCTTTCCAGGATCTTCTACATCCCTTCCAAGTGAATGACAGTGGTAGCCGGGCACCATCTAGTTCTTCTGGTCTCATAGTTGTATAGGTTGCAGATCGGATGGTGTACCAGTCGCTAGGACTGATTGTTTCCATTAATTTTGGTTTTCTTCTTTCTTCTTGACGAGGAGAGACCCATCATTGCATCTAGATGGCAGCTTGCTAGCTTTTAAGATCCCAGTCGCTACTCGCCAAAGTAGGAGGTGGAACAATGTTTTGTACAGTATGTTATGCCAATTGAGCTTGATGTTCCCTGAGACTATGGTCCCAAGCCCACAGGTTCAACTAGTCGGTCGCTCTGGGTAGCTGGCTGTGACCAAGTAGTGACCACAACCTTGCCCTTTGTCAGCTCTACTATACACCTGGGAATTCTGATCATTCACATAAACTTATAGGACCATTGTCTGCCAACCCTATATATGATCTTGATACACTCCCCATTTAGACATACCTAATTGTTTAGCCTGTCCCCTATGTATCCATCCATATACCCATGTTTGCTTTCACTGACAACTCAGTACTATATATGCAAAAGAGTTCATATTTGTTGTCTGTACTGCCCATGTACCTCTCTATGTCTTTCTCGTCTTCAATGCTGCCATATTGGTCACTCACATTTGGTACATTGCCCTTCTCTTCACCCAAATCAATACTTATCTCTATCTATCTAACAGCCTTCCCTCCACTTCCCTCCCACCCCTGGTAACCAACAAAGAAAATTTCCTTCTATAGATAAACCTTTCCTTAACTTTTACAATAACGTACTAATACAATATTTGTCCTTTTGTGATTGACTTATTTCACTTAGCATAATGTCCTCCAAGTTCATCCATGGTATGTGGTGTTTTGGAGATTCTACATTATTCTTTAGTGTTGCATAGTATTCCATTGTGTGTATGTACCATAGTTTAGTTATCCATTCCTCAGTTGATGGACATCTAGGTTGTTTCTATCTTTTGGCTATTGTAAATAGTGCTGCAATGAACATGGGCGTGCATATATCTGTTCTTGTCATGGCTCTAACTTCTTTAGGGTATATACCTAGTAATGGGATGGCTGGGTCAAATGGTATTTCTAATTCCAACTTTTGAAGGAATCGCCATACTGCTTTCCACAATGGTTGTACCACTTTACAGTCCCACCATTTAGCCTGATTTTTTTATGACAGCGCAGATTGACCATGGGAGTTCATGGGCTGAGAAATTGAGAGGGGCAAAGGGAGACCATGTTTCTATGAGAATGCTATTCAGTCCTGCTGAGGCCTGAGACAGATGGGCACTAGGACTAGGAAGAACCTCAAGGGCAGCAGGGTAAGGGGAGTACTTAGGATAGAGACAACACAGGAAAATGGCTGGCTCCTTGCCCAAGTAGGACACTGTGGGAAAACCTGCCTATATGAGGGAAAAGACAGAGAGAGTCCTGCACCTTTGCCAGTGGAAAGTGAGCCTAACTACTTACATTAGTGTCTGCAACCAGCTAAATCTCCCCTCCTGCACATTCATACTGAATTCCAGAGATCAAGCATCCAGAACTCCTCAATCAGCACTGGAAAAAACCCTAAGAGTGCCCTCTAGTGGTGTAGTTCTCAGGAGAAGATGCCACGCCCATTGCCAGTGGGTCAACTTTGACTCCTAGCAAGCTTGTAGGGTGGAGTGGAAATGTCCTGTGGGGTTCCCAGGGCTGTGAGTCTTTGCAGAGGCATGCTGCCTCATTTTTCTCTCATGGAACAGCTGGTGGTTTTTAGTTGGGTGCTTGACCACTGCAGCACCAGGAAAATTTCCCACAAAAAACAAAATACAAAAATTAAAGTAAAATAAATAAATAAAGATAACAAAATGACCCAAGTTCAACAAAAAGAATAGTAAAATACAAAAGCACAAGAGAGGAAGGACTAATAAAAAAGTAAAACATAAAGAAGAGGAAATTTGTTCTATAGAGGCCAGACTATTGCAAAGAACTGATAATTTTCAGACTATGGTGCTAAATATCTTTAAAGAATAAAAAAAAGTACACAGAAAACAAATTAATGCATCAGAAAAGAAATGGGAGAACAAAATGAGAGACTCAAGGAAATTGAAGATATCAAACAAAGCAACAAGAACTATGGGAATTGAAGAATAAAAGCAACTAAATTAGAAACAGCAAGAGAAACACTCAACAGCAGAGTTGAACAGATAGAAAATAGAATATATGAACTAGAAGACAAAATAACTGAGCTGATCAAGTCTCAAGAGAAACAAAGAAAAGCAAACAAACCCAAAAAGAAATATGGGATTCAACAAAGGAATCTAACATTAAAATTATTGGAATCCAAGAGCACTATGATAACAATAAAGGCATAGAAGCAATTTTCAATGACATAATCTGAGAGAATTCCCCAGACTTGACCAGTAAAACAAGCCTGCAAATACAGAAAGCAGCATGAACCTCAATTAGAAGAGACATGAAAAAATCAATTCTGCACTACATCCTAATAAAATTTTTTAAAACCAAAAACATGAGGAGATTTCTGAAAGCATCAAGAGAAAAATGTGTGTAATCTCCTAAGAATCTGGGCAGATATCTTCCAGGAAACTCCATAGGCCAGAAGACTATGGAATAACTATGTAAAATACTGAGTGAAAATGATTGGAAATCAGGAATTCTCTACCCAGCAAATGGTCATTCACAAAAGAGGGGTAGATCAAGACATTCACAAATAAACAGAAGCTCTAGGAATTTGTCACTCCCAATGCCAGCTTTGTAAGTATTACACAAGGGAATATGCCATGTGGGAAGGCAAGATCATTAAATAAATACTCATATCTATATATAGGGAAAAAAAAAAAAATAACAACTGAGAGAGAGTTCCAAAAAAGACAATCACATGGGCGTTTATAAGAACCAAGGATATAGTATATTAGGAAATAAATAATTAAATCTTCCAAACAATACAACATCAGTTTTGTAAGAAATAAGTAAAAAATAAACTTATGGAGTATGAGTGTATATTGATGTTAATGAAGACACACCAACAGAAATGGGAGAGGGAGGAGCAAAAATATATTAAGGTTGTATGTTTATTCGTATGTTAAATGTTGCCATTGTAAGTTATGTAATATACATGGTAAACATGAAGAAAAACAATCAGAAGAGAGCAAAAAGGCTCATCACAAGGAAGTAGCCAAATATAAACAAAGCAAAAGACTTAGATTTAAAAAACAAATTGTTAAATAGGAACATAAATTTTCTATGTAAACTTTCACCAAAAACACAATAAAATGTTATTAAAAAAAAAAAAAAAAAAAAGACCATAGCTTGGGTCAGGCACACCTCAGTCATCAAAGTCACATCTTTGCTTTTTAAAACTTTAAAGAGGTCTCATGCAGCAGATCTTTCCAATGCAGAATGTTGTTTGATTTCTTGCCTATTGGGAAATGTAAGCAGCTCCATAATGTAAAATATAGAGTGAATACGAGGAGCAAAAGATGGACTGCAGAGATAGTGAGGTTCAGGTCATTGAATGCCATGTGTACTGTGACATGGTCAGTTTATATTTGTGGGAACTGAGGATCAAGAGAGGGACAGGGTCAGATTTGGACAGCTATTCTTTTGTCCTTAATGCTGCATGTTTTCAGGTTGAACAGCTGGAGTGGTGGTAGTGCAGAGGATCTATAATATATTTTTAGTCTCTGTACCATCATAGGCATCCTCTGAATGTCTTCTAGATACCAGTCACTGGAAATCAGATTCCAAAAACTGAACTGAATATTCTACATGTTCCCTGACAAATTCAGGGTATTTGTTTTTCTCTTCTGCACACTCTAATTCCACTAAACCAACCTGTTTGTATTAACTTTTGGCAAGCCATGTCACTTGAGTGATGAACTTTGAGTGTCGTCAATTAAAGCATGATTTCTTTTTCAGATGACCTTACTTTATGGCTAAAACTTTCTAATCCTTCTTTGATGGCTTTTTATTTTCTTGAACCTATGTGCATTTCTTTGCATTTTACTATGAAATTTCACTTAGTGAACCATGTTTTATCATTACTTCCCGAAAGGACCAATCACTGAAATCCAGACTTTGGTCTCTGATATAATCATTAATCCATACCTTTTGTCATTTGCCCACCTGAAAAACTTGCTTTTGAATCTTGGAGCAAAAAGCATCATAGGTATACTTAGGCATATGTATGCCTACAGTTTTGTGTGTGTGTGTATGTGTTGAGTATATATATGACAAAACATTTTCCATTTCAACATTTTTTACCTGTATAGTTCAGTGACATTAATTATGTGTATCATATTATGCAACCATCCTCATTATCTGTTTCCAAATATTCCTATCAGCCTTAAGAAAATGTGCTGCTTTGTAAAATACTTAAAAAGATTCTAACTCATCCCCTCCCCCCATGTAGAAATATATTAGTATGTATCAGGAAATATTGGTGTTAAGTATCAAAAACAATTTAACCATATGAGGTATTCATTTATATTTAATATGTCTTTACCTATCTAAATAAACTCAACCACAAATCTCTAAAGAAGATGATAATGTTAATTAGTTTTGTTACCTGTTTCAAGCAAAGATGGAGACATTGTTAAATATTTAATCACAAAATAAATGCTCTTTGTTTTCAACTTAAATGATCCTGAAATTATATGTACTCGTTTCTTGATTTTTAAAGTCATTTCCTTTTTAATCTTCAAAGGAGTTCTGGCCCTCAATATTGTAGACTAGAATCTAATTTAACATATGAAATAGAATAATAAAAGCAATTGATCTAACATACAAAGTTTATTCTGATAGATGTTTTGTATTTGAAAATACGTCTATCTCAGTAATAGATTTGTCTTTTCTGTTAGTATAGAATAAACCCCTTGGCATAATCTTATCAAGATGCATTAACCTTGCGGCTAAATATCAACTGCTTCACTATATAATAACATATAAATCAAATATCCAACCCAATAAATTCCAAATGGCTATTTGTATTTCTTTGGAATTGTATTAATTTCTGGCTGTCATACTCCTCCTTTTTCAAAGTGATGCAGATGCAGAAAATGCTTAATATGTAATTTCAGTAAAATTTTCACATCAAAATCTTTCCATTTACTTGGAAGAAAGTTGACTTATCCAATATCCCAGTGTATGATTTTGTGTATGATATAGGCAAAAGTCTAATTTTCTCCCTTCTAAATGACTTTTTGAGGAGCTCTGGTAGCATAGTGCCTAAAGCATTTGGCTGCTAACCAGAAGGCTGGCGGTTCAAACCCACCAGACACTCCTCGGAAGGAAGGTTGGGCAATCCTACTTCCGTAGTGATACTGCCTCGGAAACCCAAGGAGGGGTCGCTATGAGTCAGGGCTGACTCGATGGCACATAACAACAACAACAACAACATCCCTAACTGGAAGAGCAACTATAAGAGCAAGCTTTCATGAGATTGATATTAGAAAAGCAGAAAGATGAAGGGTCAGAAGGAATTTCTGCTTGCCTTTCCTTGCTTCTAACACCACAAGAGGAGCTCTGGTGGCATAATGGTTAAGGCATTTAGTTGGTGTTTTTTTTAAACCACCACCTACTCCATGGGAGAAAAAAAAGTCAGTCTGCTTTTGTAAAGATTTATAGCCTTGGAAAACCTATGTGGCATTTTTAGTCAGTCCTATAGGGTCTCTATGAGTTGGAATCAACTTGATAGCAGTGGAAGTTTTTTTGGTTTAAATACCACAGAGTTGAAAATTATGCAGAGCTTTTGTTTATGACCAAAGACAAGGAAAAGGCAAAGCTCAGGAACTGAATATGTCCTCTACACTCATTTTATTTCTATATGCCATCATTTTTATTTGGTACATGAGGGAATTATAACTAAGAGTTGTTAATAAATTGCTATTAACGACTGGTACACCATGCAATCCACAGCCTATACAACTATGAGACCAGAAGAACTAGATGGTGCCCAGATACCACTGTCAACCACTCACAGGGGCATCTATGTAGGAGATCCTGGATAGAGAGGAAGAACAATGTGGAACAAACCTCAAAATCATTTGGGAGAAAAAAAAAGGGGGGGGGACTAGGTTTGCTGGTCTGATAGAGCCTAGTGGAACCACTGAGACTATGGCCCCTAGCTGCCCTTCAGATCTGGAATTGAAACCACACCTGTGACTTCCAGCCAAGCAAAAGACAAGCATAGGAGTTGAACATTTACCTGAGGTAGATACACTTCTTGGAGTGAACGATCGTGGGAGAAAGAAAGGCTTTTTATGCACAGAAAGACAGTCAGGGGGCAGGAGTGTATGGAGAGATGGACACAGGGAAGAGGTGACTGTAGGTTGAAAGTGGGAGGGGAACTGTTGTATTGTGTTGAATTGTGGTCAATGTCATGAGACAAAGTGTATGTGAACTGCTGTATGGAAAGTGAATTTGCTCTGTAAATTTTCACCCAAATCACAATAATTTAAAAAAGAAAGAAAGAAAAATAAATAAAAAATTGCTATTCAATTAGATTACTTTCTAATAAATAAAAAAATACTATTCAATTAGATTACTTTCTATTAATTTTATATACAGAAATATAATTTTGGTTACAATACATCATATTTAAATATACATTTTCACTTTTCCCATTTAACTTTGGTATTTCTATTTTTCTTCCCTTTAGAGAAGAAAGAATTCATAGTCATACCATATCTTATTTTTCAAACATTTTATTTTCCTATATGCACTAGGTAAAAGTGATGTTTCATAAGTTTTACTAGCTGTGGGGGAAATGGAATATAAAATAGAATGTGAATCCAAACAAAAATATCTTGTCGTCCAAAAATGAAAACTGTAGAGGTGGCAATTCATTAAAAAATGGTCTTCATGAGGTGGGGAAGATGGTATCATACCTATAACCCACACATTTGTTTCCTCTGCCAACTTACTCCCTGAATAACTAGGTAAAGCAGATAGAAATAATGATACTAGAGTTATGAGCAACTACAGAGAAGATAAAATATCAGATTTAGTGAAGGCAGAGAAAAAGAGCAGATTGAACTACTGGGAAAAATAAATGAACCCACCTTGCTGGTGGAGACAGAGAGGACTCATTTAAAATACAAAAGAGGTTGGTGGAGAAAAGGAGGGGAAAAAAAAAAAATCACAGAACCCACAGAGGCACTGGGCTCTCCTGATGTGGGTAACATCAGGAGTTTTTGGTGGTGACCTTGGGACCTGAGTGAGTACGATAATCTTACTGGGAAATATATCAAGACCCCCCTTAGCTCAGGCAGCTCCAGAGTCTAGAAAGGAATGGGAGAAAGGGAGAAACTCCCTTCAAGTAGGTGGAGCCCCAGAATGAGTGCACAGCACTGGGCTGGGGTTCAACTCTTCCATGACCCCTTTTTAGCATAGAGTGGACAGGGGTACTGAGTTTTTGTTGTTTCTTGATCCAAATGGAAAGTAGTGGCCCTCTACCCATTGGGGTCTCTGTAGATTTTGAACCGCAGATCTTTGATTGATAGTAGTAGGTCCTCATTAGTAGATGTCTCAGGAAGACACAAACTACACTGCCTGAGCTGGCAGTGCTGACTGAACTGTGCTGCCCAAATGTAGAAAATGGGCTCTCTAGTGGTGCTTTTCTTTTTTTCTTCCTTTTTCTTTTTCCTTTTTATCCCCTGTTCTCCCCTGCCTCCTCTAATAGAAGGAACACATTAAACTGCCACCAGGCATCAGGAGTTATTACACTGAACATCTCACCCAGTAGGTAACACCAATAACTTCTGTGCCACAGAATCAACAACAGACTGTGGAAAGCACCTGCTCATCCCAATTCCAAATCCCCTTCACAACAAACAGACCTGCACCCACATCCCCACAAGTGATTCCACTAACACAGAAGAGCTGGATAGCAACCCAGTACAGTTGAGTTAATAACCAAAAAAGTACACTTGCTCCACACTTTCAGATATAGTAAAACATAAAATCAGAGTGAAACAAATCAAAACATTACTAACAATTAAAGACAACAACTTCAAAATGTCTAGGAAACCTCAAATAAATAAATAACAGGATAAGACAATAGAAATAAAAGCCCAGGTAAAGAATTATCTGTCATGGAAGATGAATAAGCAATAGAACTATCTGCAAAGGAATTCACAAGGTATATATATATATATGTAGGACTCTCCAAGAGCTCAAGGAAACCACAAACAGAATCAATGAGAAGGCAGACAATACCCTGGAAAAATTCAGGAAAACCATTCAAGAACAAAATAGCAAGATGAATACACAATTCGAACTCATACAAAAACAGCAATTAGAAATCCAGAAGATGAACACTAAAATTGCAGAGATAGATAACACAGTGAAAGGACAAAAGAGTAGACTAGAACTGGCTGAAGAATGCATTTCCCAACTAGAAGACAAATACCTGGATGCCAGCCCGTATGAAGAAAAATCAGAACAAAGATTTAAGAGAAATGAAGAGAACCTAAGAGATGTATGGGATAACATGAAAAGAAATAGCATACGCTTGACTGGAATACCAGGACAAGAGGAGGAAAAAAAAAAAAAAAAAAACATTAAGAAAATTGTGGAAGACTTTCTAAAGAAAATTTCCCCCATATCATAAAGGAAGAAAAGATATCTGTCCATGAAGCTCAACGAACCCCATAAAGTATAGATTCCAAGAGAAAGTCACCAAGACATAATCATAATCAAACTCACAAAACCAAAGACAAAGGAAAAATCTTAGGAGCAGCTCGGGAAAAATGAAATGTCACCTACAATGGACAACCAATAAGACTAAGTTCTGACTTCTCAGCAAATATGATGCAGTTAAGAAGGCAATGGGATGGCATATATAAAACCTTCAAGGAAAAGAAATTCCAACCAGGAATTATATATTCAGCCAAACTGTCCCTTAAATATGAGGGTGAAATCATGACATTCTCAGACAAGCAGAAATAAAGGGAATTTGTGAAAACTGACCAACCTTGCAAGAGATGCTAAAGGAGGGCCTTCCAATACAGAACTCAGAACAGAGAACAACAAATTAAAATCAGGACACTTGACATCAACACTTAGAAACCAAACCAGAAATAGGTGCTCAAAATAAGTTCATAAAATGTACAAAGAGAAATAAGGGAGTCAATCTGCAGATACAAAGCAACAAAGCAAATAGAGGGAATAAAAATTTCAAGTACAAAACTTCCAAATGGAGAGGAAGACAAGACAACGTCTTTCTAGAACTGATTGTTCCAAACTTAAGGAAATAAGAATATATTTTAGGGTAACTACAAAGAAAATTAAAAATCCCCCTAAGCAGACTCAGAAACAAGAAAAACAAATGGGCTTAGTAATCACAAAACCAAACAATAATGAAGAAAAGAGAAGAAACACTTGATAACAAAATTAGCTCAACACAGAAAAATAATTGGAACAAGGAAATCACTGACAAGACAATAACAACAAAGAAAAAAAACATAATGACAGCAATAAATTCATACCTATCACTAGTTACATTCAATGTGAATGGACTAAATGCACCTGTCAAGAAAAAGAGGGTGGAAGATTGGATAATAAAAGAAGACCCCTTGATATGCTGCCTACAAGAGACCCACTTTAGACACAAAGATAAAAACAAATTAAAAATTAAGGGGTGGAAAAAAATATGTGAACCTAATGGCGACCAAAAAAGAGCAGGAGTGGCAATATTAACTTCTGATAAAATAGACTTCAAGGTGAAAAATAACATAAAGTACAAAGGAAGACATTATATGATGCTAAAAGGATCAGTTGACAAAGAAGACATCACCATATTTAATATCTATGCACCCAGTTAAAGTGCTTCAAAATACATACAGCAAATATTAGCTGAATGGAAAGGAAAAATAGACAACTCTAGTGGCATAGTAGGAGCTCTGGTAGCGTAGTGCCTAAGGCATTTGACTGCTAACCAGAAGGCTGGAGGTTCACACCCACCAGCCACTCCTTGGGAGGAAGGTTGGACAATCTACTTCCATATTGACACCACCTTGGAAACCCAAGGAGGGTCACTATGAGTTGGGTCTGACTCTACGGCACATAACAACAACCACAGCAACAACAGTGGTATAGTGCCTAAGGCATTTGGCTGCTAACTGGGAGGCTGGCAGTTCGAACCCACCAGCCACTCGTCAGAAGGAAGTTTGGGCAACCTACTTCCTTAGTGATACTACCTTGCAAACCCAAGGAGGGGTCACTATGAGTCAGGACCAGCTCGACAATAGTGAGTTTGGTTTGGTTTTTATACAATACAAGTAGGAGACTTTAACACACCACTTTCAAGGAGGGACAGATCAATAAGAAAAAAATTCAACAAAGATACAGAAGAACTCAACAACACAATCAACCTACCCATAGACATATACAGAGCACTCCACCCAACAAAAGCACAATTCACATTCTTCTCCAGTGCACCTGGATCATTCCCCACAATAGACCATATGGTAGGACACAAAACAAGCCTCAGTAAATTCAAAAACACCAAAATTCTACAAAGTATCCTCTTGGATCACAATGCTATAAAATTGGAAATCAATAGTAGGAAAACCAAGGGAAAAATATCAAATATGTGGAAACTGCATAATACACTGCTCAAAGCTACTGGGTAACAGAAGAAATAAAGTGTGAAATTAAAAAAAAAAAAAATCCTAGAAACAAACAAGAATGGAGATAAAAATTACCAAATCCTTTGGGACACAGTGAAAACAATACTCAGAGGTCAATTTATAGCAATAAATATGCACATCAAAAAAGAAGAAAGAAACAAAATCTGCCCTCTAACTCAACAGCACCAACAATTAGAAAGAGAGCAACAAAAGAAACCTACAGTATCCAGAGGTAAGGAAATAGTAAAGATCAGAGAAGAAATAAATGAAGCAGAAAATGAAAAAAAATAGAGAAAATCAACAAAGCTGGTTCTTTGAAAAGATTAACAAAGTTGACAACCATTGGTATATTTAACAAAGGAAAAGAAAGAGAAGATGCAAATAGCATGAATAATAAATGAGAAGAGTGACAACACAACAGAACCAACTGAAATAAAAAAAAAAAGATAATAACAGAATAGTATAAAGAACTATACTCCAACAGATTCAAGGACCTAGAAGAGATGAACAAGTTTCTAGCAACACAAGACCTGCCTAAACTCTCCCAATTGGAGGTAAAATACTTGAACAGACCCATAACAAAAGAAGAAATTGGCCAGATCATTTAAAAATTTCCCACACAAAAAAAGTTCTGGTCCAAATGGCTTCATTGGAGAATTTGACCAAACATTCAGGGAAGAGTTGTCACTTACGCTACTCAAACTATTCCAGAACATAAAAAAAGGTGAATACTCCCAAATTCATTTTAGGAAGCAAGCGTAACACTGATACCAAAACCAGGGAAAGACATCACTAAAAAGGAAAACTACAGAGAAATATCCCTCATTAATATAGATGCAAAAATCATCAACAAAATCCTAGCCAACAGAATCCAACAATATATCAAAAAAATAACGTATCGTGACCAAGTAGGATTCAACCAGGTATGCAAGGATGGTTGATCATCAGAAAAACTATTATAACCCATTATATAAACAAAACAAAATAAAAGAACCGTATTATCATATCAATTGACTCAGAAAAAGCATTCGATAAAATCCAACACCCATTCCTGTTCAGAACTCTCAGCAAAGGAGGGATATATAATAAAGGGCATACATGCAAAGCCAACAGCCAACATTATTATTAACAGAGAAAGACTCAAAGCATTCCCCTTGTGAACAGGAAACAGAAAAGGATGCCCTCTATCACCACTTCTTTTTTAACATTGTATTTGAAGTCCTAGCCAGGGCAATAGGCAAGAAAGAGAAATAAAAGGCATCCAAATTGGCAAAGAAGAAGTAAAGTTATCTCTGTTTGCAGATGACATGATCCTATACATAGAAAATCCAAGAGTCTAAGCAAAAAAACTACTGGCACTTATAGAACAGTTCAACAAAGAGGCAGGATACAAGGTCAGCATACAAAAATCAGTTGGATTCCTCTACATCAAAAAAGAGGCTAAGGGAAAAGGAAGAAAAGGAGCTAAGGGGAAAATACCATTTGAAATACCTACCAAAAATATAAAATATTTAGGAATAAATCTTACCAGAGACACAAAAAACCTGTACAAAGAAAACTACAAAGCTACTGCAAGAAACTACAAGGGATCTACATAAACGGACAAATTTGCCTAGGAAGACTGAATAATGTGAAAATGTCAATAGTACCCAAAACAATTTACATGTTCAGTGCAATCCCAAAACACATTCCATCAATAATTTTTAAGGACATGGAAAAACCAATTATTAATTTCATATGGAAAGGAAAGAGTCCTTGGATAAGAAAAGTACTGCTGACGAAGAAATAGAAAGTAGGAAGTCTCGCACTCCTAGATCTCAAAACCTACTATACAGTCACAGTAGTTAAAACAGCATAGTATTGGTACAATGATAGACAGATACTCCAATGGAACAGAAGCTAAAGCCCAGAAATAGTCCCATCCATCTATGGACAGCTGATCTTCGACAAAGGACCAAAACCCACTAAATGGGAGAGAGATAGCCTCTTTAACAAATGGTGCTGGGAAAATGGATATCCACTTGTGGAAAAATGAAACAAGACCCAGACCTCAACCCATACACAAAAACAAACTCAAGTTGGATCAAAAACTTAAATGTAAAACCCAAAATTATAAAGCTCATCAAAGGTAAAATAGGGGCAAATGTAGGGGCCCTAATTCACAGCAAAAATAGACCATCAAGCATATCCCAGAATGCACAGGCAGTGGAAGAGAAGCTAAATGACCAGGACCTTTTAAAATTTAAATTCTTGTGTGCACCAAAAGACTTCTCCAAAAGGATAAAAAGAGAACCTACAGATTGGAAAAAAATATTTGGCTATGACATATCTGACAAGGGCCTTATCTCCAAAATTTATAGAAAACTTCAACATCAAAAAGACAAACAACCCAGTTCAAAAATAGTCAAGGGATATGAACAGACACTTCACTAAAAAAGGTACACTGGTGGCCAACAAACTCATGAGGAAATGTTTACAATCATTAGCCACTAGAGAGACACAAATCAAAATAACAATGAGATATCATCTCACCCCAGCAATAATAGCAAAGTTCAACAAGACAGAAAATAACAAATGCTGGAAAGGTTGTGGAGAGATTGGAACTCTCACACACTGCTAGTGGGACTGCAAAATGAGACAAGTGTTGTGGAAAATGGTATAGCATTTCCTTAAAAAGCTGAAAATAGAAATAACATGTGATCCAGCAATTCCATTACTAGGAATTATCCTAAAGAGGTGAGAGACAGGACACAAACAGACATATGCACACCCATGTTCATCTCAGCACAATTCACTATAGCAAAGACATGGATACAACCTATATGCCTATCAACAGTTGAATGGATAACCAAACTATGCTACATTCACACAATGGAGTACTAGGCTACATTAAAGAATAATGAAGAATACATGAATTATCTCACAGTGTGGATGAATTTGGAGGACATTATGCTTAGTAAAATAAGTCAATCACAGAAGGACAAATATTGTATGAGCCCATTATTGTAAAGTCAAGAAAAGGTTTACTTAGGGAAGGAAACTCACTTTGTAGGTTACCGGGGATGGGAGGGAAGAGGACGGAAAATTTTGGATTAGTTGGGGGTCACATATTTGGGTGAGGGGTGGGACTATATGGAAAGAGTCTGTGACCAGCATGATGACATTGGGGAAAGGGAGGACACTGAAATGCATCCATAAGATATAGACAACAGAGGCAAATCATAGTATATCCACAGTTTGCATTACCACTAACACCAAACACTAAGCTAAAGATAAATGCATAGATAAGTGAGAAGATCAGGTGGGAGTTGGTGAACAGTAATATACCCTAGGCCAAGGATAGATTTAGCTGAAGATAATCTTACATATTGTGGTGGTTAAGGTTGTATGTCAACTTGGCTGCATCTAGTTGAATGGCTGGGCAGCTGGATGTAGTTATTCCCCATGGTAAGGTTGGTAATCAGCTCCATGGTGAAATCTATAGGAGCAGCTAAGTAGCTGCTTTAGGAATATGGGCTGTTTCCAGTATATAAGAAGCAGCTTTGGGAATGGTCTCTAGTTTATTGCACGCTTGAACCCTGAATGTAGTCAAGTTGTTGTTCAGCAGTCTGCCATGCTTTGCTGATCTTGGGACTTTCAATGGACTTGAATTAGTGGCCTGCCATGTTGTTTTGTAACATTGGGTCTGTGCCTTTTTACTTGTCAACCTTGGGTTTGTTAGCCTCAGCAGCGAGCAGTTCTCTGAGTGAAGAAAAGCCTCCAGATTCAGTGGGCCAGGAGCAGGAGGCAAAGCTGAAGCCCGAGGTTGAGGGGCTTTCACCCAGCCCCTAGAGCCTGGCACTTAGAACTTGGACTTAAAGCCTCCAAATTGAAAGAGAATAAATTCCTGTTTGTTAAAGCCATCCCATTTGTTGTATTTTCTGTTAGAGCAGCATAGAGGTAACTAGAACACATAAGCACTTGTGCTACAAAATTAGCCACACACATTACAGAAGCAATAGAAGACTAAGTTGGAGTAACCTCTCACAGACAACCAAATACCTTTACAGAGAGAATCACTGGGCCTGCCAATTCAGGACCATAGTCCCAGGGGACACCAAGCTTAATTGGCACAACATAGTACATTAAAATCTTGTTCCACAACCTACTTTGGTGAGTAGTGACAGGGGGCTTAGAAGCTTTTGAGCAGCCACCTGAGATACAACTATTTGACTCCTCTCATCTGAAGCAAAGAAGAGTGAAGAAAATCAAAGGCAAGAAAGTAATCCACAAATATTATGGACCCCAAGACTATAAGAACTAGATGATGCCCAGCTACCAATGTCAACCACTTGGAAAGGAATCATAACTGGAGATCCTGGATAGAGTGAGAGGAAAAATGTGGCACAAAATTCAAAAACACAAAAATGACCAGAATTACTGGTCGGTTAGAGTCTGGTGTCACCCCAAGATTATGGCCCTGTGTTACCCTTCGGGCCTAGAATTGGACTCATTTCCATGGATTGGCTCTCACCCCAACAGTAGAAAGACCTACATGCAGAAAACCTACCTGAAGCCATGCACCCACCTACTCTAGTGAGATATAACCCTTAGAGCAATCAGCCATGGAGCACCAGAGGGGCAACATTCACATAGAGGGAAAGCTGGACAGACAGGAGTAGGTAGCTAAGAAGAGCACAGGGAGCAATTACATTAAGAACAGATGTCTTTATTTTGTATAAATACTTTCATGCTTAGCTGTCCTAGGGAACCCTTCTCAAGGCTGACTCCTGCCATTGAACTATAGGTGATAACATAGATTGGCTGTGTCATATGCTTCTCTAAACAAAATACCTAGATTTTTGTTGATAGATTTTGGCATAATTTTGTTATATGTGTAACTTCTCTCACAATCCATAACCATTGATGGGTAAATAAATAGAAAATAGTGCCTAAGGCATTTCACTGCTAACCACAAGGCTGGCAGTTCAAACTCACCAGCCACTTCTCAGAAGGAAGACTAGGCAATCTACTTCTGTAGAGATACTGCCTCAGAAAGCCAAGGAGGGGTCATTATGAGTCGGGATCGACTCAATGGCAGTGATTCTTTTAATTTGATAGATCACTTTACTTCCTTAGGACCTACCTGTTGCTATTTTAGCATTTCCCTTAATGGTTGTGAAATCAGTACACATTCTAGTAACACAAAATTTTGAAAGAAAGTCATTCAATGAAGGGTAAGAAGACTCTTAGTTTTAAACCCGGGTTTTTGAAAGTTTAAGAAGATAGGTCACTGAGAAAAGTACGTTTTAAGTGAACCTTTAAAAAAAAAAAAAATGAGTGGAGTATTGAATTGCTTTTGTTATAATTCTACTATTATAAAAAATTTCACATTTAATTATAGCTATTTTTAGTCATCCCCAGGGTTACAGGTGAGGAGAGACAACGCAGGGATGCCAGAGTAGCAGGCCGGAAGAGCAGGAGAAAGGGGATAAAAGCCTTGAACCCGGACAGAAGAGCAATCGCCGAAGGGATTAGGTGAGGAGGGGAAACTCA
>NW_006921615.1:3136897-3184752 GCF_000298275.1 Orycteropus afer afer
TATTTTGGTCATGTTGTCAGAAGGGACCATTCCCTGGAGAAGGATGTCATGCTTGGTAGGGTGGAGGGTCGACGAAAGAGGGGGAGGCCTTCAACAAGATGGATTGATACGGTGGCTGCAATGATGGGCTCAAGTATAGCAGGGATTGTGGGGCTGGTGTGGGATCGGGCAGTGTTTCGTTCTGCTGTGCAAGGGGTCGCTATGAGTTGGAAACGACTCGACGGCAGTTAACAACAACAATTATAGCTATTTAGAAAATGCTATCAAATAAAGTAATGTATCCACTAATGAATAGTTAAAAAAAAAAAAAAAACTTGCACATTTAAAACTTAAATAAATTGACATCAGGCTTCATTTTCCCTTCAGACAGAGAGGATTTTAGCTGAGTGCCCTCTTAGAGCCCTTAAATCTGCTAACAGCCCATCTTGACATGTTTATGCTTTAGGCGTCCTACATATTGTGTGACATCTTGCTCAATATTTCACTCATTTCCTTACTATGGTTCATAATAAACAAAACAACAACAACAACAAAACTGACTGCAGTCGAATCAGATCTGACTCATAGCGACCCCCTTCTTGGGTTTCCAAGGTGGTATCACTACCGAAGTAGATTGTCCAGTCTTCCTTCTGAGCAGTGGCTGGTGCGTTTGAACCACCAGCTTCTGGTTAGCAGTCAAGTGCCTTAGGCACTATGCCACCAGAGCTTTTTCTTTATTCTAGAAATAGAATCTTATATTTCTAAGGAATTATTACAGTTTTCGAGAGTCTAAACTTAACTGACCCCTTTACTCTGCAGTCAGTCATAGTGCACCATTTTGTAGTCTTTTCCTTCCCCATGAAATGAGCATAAATCCATATATTATTTGAGGCCTTGCAGTGTGTATTAGTTCTTTCAGCCAGAATCAAGGCGGGACTCACATTTTGTGAACATTGACAGAGCTGCTCATATGAGCTCAAGGTGGGGAAGGAATTTGCATCCCACCCCTTTCTACTGTCTTTGCCTTTCCTCTTGGTAGTGACACATTTCCTTCTATGCTTGCATGACAAAAGAAGCTGCAAATAAAAGAGTAAGAATAATCAAACCATCTTTATTGCACATTGCACTTTTAAAAGGGATATAATTTCACTGATTTATACAGTTTCACTAGTAAAACTCTCTTAAGAGAGAGTAAAAGCAGAATAATAGGACAATTCAAAATATTTTTTCTGAGATTTTAGTATAAAAGAAACTAACAAGAAAATGAAAACCTTATTCCATTATGATGTGTGTTTGTGTATGTGTATTTATAAACCAAACCTGTTGCCACTGTATTGATTGCAACACATAGTGAGTTTATACAACAGAGAACAGCTCCATAGGGTTTCCAATGCCATAAATCTTATGAGAGTTACATATACACATACGTGCACATACACACAGAGGAAGAGAGAGAAAGACACAGAGAGAGAGAAAAAGAGAGAGAGAGAGACTGCTCTGGTGGAATAGTGGTTAAAGAGCTCAGCTGCTAACTGCAAGGTTGGTAGTTCCAACCCATCAGCCACTACAAGAGAAAAACATGGCAGTCTGCTTTTGTAAAGATTTACAGCTTTGGAAACCCTATGGAGCTGTTCTACTCTGTCCTTTAGGGTTCCTATGAGTCAGAATCAACTCAATGTCAGTGGGGTTTTGGTATTGGATCTCTCTCTCTCTCTCTCTCTCTCTCTATATATATATATATTCATCCCCTGGTTGTTGTTCTTGTTATGTGCCAATGAGTCAGACCCCACTCATAGCTACACTTCCTTGGGTTTCTGAGGGAGTATCACTATGGAAGTAGATTGCCCAAACTTCCTTCCAATGGTGTGGCTTGTGGGTTTGAACAGCCAGCCTTCTGGTTAGCAGTCAAGTGCCTTAGGCAAGCCCTGAATAAATTCAAGTAAATTTTACAAAACACATTGGACTGAAGTAAATTTCTGTGTAACTAACAGAACTTATATAGAGAAGTGTGATTTTTATTGCTGGTATTTCTTTTGATTAGTTGACGCCACAGGGTTGGCGAGTAGAGAGGTACATCCAGTGATTTGCATGTGGTAATGTGGAGAGTCAGTAATTCAACTCTGATTAGCATCCACATGCCTATTTGCTGCTCCGAGTTGTCAGAACGTTAGAGTACTCTGTGTTTCCCTTCAACCCTGGTTCTTACACATAAACACTAAAGTCAGTTATGAGGGTGGGCAGTAATAGTCTTATGTAGATGATATGCTTTAATTCTATTGCTAAAGACCCCAAATAAGAATTATTGACAGATTGAATTTCCTTAGTATTAATTGAAATTTTCCACACCAAAAGTCTCTAACATTTTACATTAAAATTGGTTATCTTTGCAATTTTATTTTTCTTTTACAAAAGTCCCCAAAATTGGAAATTTGTTTATTTTGAGAAGAGCTGAATTTGTATCACTGCACTAGAGGTTTCAAAAGCAACACTTTCCAGTCTTGGTTTCAGACCTCAAGGCTGTGGACATAATTTACACAAAATGGCCCAGTCTTCCTGATAGATCAAACTGAGGTGGAAAGATGCTGAGTTTCATTGGTGGTGCTGCATTATTTTTCCAGCCTCAATGTTGACACTTCACTGAGTAGGGGAAACAATGGTCACTAATGACTACAGTTTTAAAAGAAAAGGAATAGAGAAATAAAAAGAGTTAGTTTGAAAGAAAATCAGAAAAAAAGGGTAAGGAGAAATACAATTCCCTTGGAAAGATAATGGAGAGACAATGTTCTGTTGAATAAAGGTATGCAGTGCGATCTCAGAAATCCACAATTTATGACTAATGAGAAGATCTTTCATATTTGTTTGTTAGTCCCCTGGTTTCAAACTTCAGCTTCCCAGATAGGTTCAATAAGCTGTGGCAAACAAAAGCCATCTAGAGATGAGCTTAGCTTGAATGTGTGCTCTATTCCATAATCCATCAAGTTTAAGTATCTATTGTTGGGACTTCAACCTGGCATACCTGAAATGATTCTCCACTTTGTTACTCCCTGTGATCCAGCACTTCTTCCCTGATTTGCCCAGCCTTGTTTTGTCACTAGCACATCACACTAATTCAATGCCTCTGTTTATGTTTTTCTCCCTCGGGATTACCCTTCCTTTCCACTCTACCTCTTCAAGGCTCAGCATGTCTCTTTAGATTTGTTCCAGTGAATTCGATTCTATTCTACAATATTCTACTTTAAGTGCTAGGCTTAGCACTTAATCGCTGACTATTTTGTTTCATGTATTTACATGTTCATATTTCTTCTACAAGTAGGCTGCTTCAAGTCATGTCTTACACGTTTGTGTTCCCATAGCTGTAAAATAATCAAGGACCACCACTAACCATTCCCAGATTCAATGTGTTTCTCTGAGAACTTAGAAATTGAATCAGGTGGGTATCATTCAACCCTTTTCTAATCTTCATATATTGGAACAGACCAACATATTATATTTATGTAAAAAGATCACTGTTTTCTTCTTCACCTCTGAATGTGGTTTCATTGTCTGTTCTCTGGACGATATAAAAACAATGTGGTCAGAAGCATTATTTTAGATTTTGATCAGTGTGCCAAAACTCAAGACAAGTTAAATGCAAAAAAGAAGGGTATCCTGAATGAGTCTTAATTGAATGTGATAACATGTAGATAGTGGACCAGACTCAATTAACAACTGGCTATCTCAGAATTAAACTTTTTAGCTATCAGTGTTCTACTAAGTATGTGACAACAGGCATGGTATTTAACTTCTCTGGGTAGCAATATCCTCAATTTCAAGGCCGTTTCAACTAACTGATCTATCTCTAGTCAGCCTTTTAGCCCCAAAGTTTCCATTTCCAATTAACTGTTGACATAACTGAGGATATCAACAGAAACACCTCTATGGCTCATGGAACTTAGAGTTCTAGGACAGTGTTCTGGTTACCCAGTGTGGCTCTAACAAGAATATACCACAAATGGGATGACTTGAACAAACAGGAGTTTATTATCTTACAGTTTGGAGGCTTTAAGTTCAAGTTCAAAGTGCCAGGCTCTAGGGGCTGGGTGAAAGCCCCTCAACCTTGGGGTCCAGCTCTGCCTTCTGCTCCTGGCCCCTTGGAGCTAGAGGCATCTCTTCGCTCAGGCAGCTAAGCTACTGGCTGCTGAAGCTAACAAGCCCAAGGTCAACAAATAAAATGACACAGTCCCGATGTTACCAAACCACATGGCAGGCTATTAAATTAAGTCCATTGTAAGTCTCAAGGTCGGCAGAGCATGTCAGGCTGCTGAATAACAACACGCTACACTCAGGGTCCAAGCATGCCATAAGCTAGAGACCATTCCCCAAGGCTTCGGCTTATATACAGGAAGCAGACCACATTTCCTAAGGCAGCTACTCAGCTGCTCACACGTAGACCCCACCCTGGAGTTGATTGCCAATCTCATCATGGGGAATAATTACCATCAGCTGCCCAGCCACTCAACCAGGCCCAGCCAAGTTGACACACAAACTGAACTGCCACAGACAGTTCTAGGACTAGAATTCCAAATCCTGGGTGTTGAGAAGGATGAACCTCATGGAATACATTTTCCACAGATGAGCCCCAAACTCTCAATCTGTTTTATGTAGCACAATGTGGACACAATAAATATCTGTTGATATTTACAATCATGGTGTATCATGGAATGTCTGGAAAGAGTGGGAAAGAGGGAAAGGGAGAATAAATGGGAATGTTATGTACCAAAGACTTATTTTTGTCTTCTCTGAAGCATAAAAATTTTAAGAACATAATGGACGGGATGACACAGAAGTGGCAGACAGAATGCCAAACTTCAAGAGCAAAAGGAAGGTTAAAAACAATGTACAAATACAAATAGAGAGAGTCGTTGAAATTCAGTTGAATTCAAAAGGAATTTAGTCTTGTCTTTAGTAAAAGCTGTGAGGTATTGGGTAGGTATTTGTGTTTATCCTGTTCCCAAACTCTTGGTATCTAGAGACTAAATTGTGATCACCTTGATAGTAGGGATCGTGTGTTTTGATAAAAAAATTCTAACAAACATGTTTTGTTTGCTGTTTTCAGATATTTAAGGTTATTATTCTCATTTTCACTTTCACACTTACCTATTTGGTAAATCATAATCCTATTGATTATTCTGTTGTAATGCTTCATAGTGTCAAGTACAGTGTCCTGCAAAAGGTTAATTAGGGCTGATGAAAGGAGTTGATTGGCCACAAAACCCTACTGCATAATGTTTTAATGTATTTCTTAGGATTTTTCCTTTTTGTGACTTTACTAAGTTTATAAATGGTCCTTTTGTACTTCCCAGGGGCACAGCAAGTTGGTGTTTACACTGATATATAACTACATACAGTTCATACACCAGCAATTGCTGGGATTTATCCTCTCCCAATGATTTCAAATTCCAGCCACCAGCACGAGGCCTATTGATAAAAATCTTTAACTGCTAGGGTACTTTGAATCTGAGGATTAATCTCCAAGTGTCTTGAAAGCATTCAGCTTCATAAAATTCTGGAAAGTAAGAAAAATGTGACTTTGTCTAAGAAAAGAAGGTAGCTTGTGATTAGTGGCACAGCCATTGTGATATGTGAATTGGTTTCTGATGTTCAGCTACGTGGTGATAAATAACCCTGACATCTGGGGCAATGTTCACTTGTCTCATCATCAGCACATATTTTATCTTCAATGGCTACATTTGAATTCTGCAGAAACTATTGTTCTTGGATTTGAAGGTAAACTAACTGTTCTGTTTTGTTTTGAATATTCAGCTTTTCCTTTCTTAGCTGTTAGTTTAAAGGAAAAGGACAAAGGTTTTAAAAACCTATTATTGTAAGAGAGTTGTGAGTGCTCTGTTGTGTAAATCAAAGGAGTCTAGAATTCAATGCCTTTTTTCCTCTCTTTTTTCTGATTCTCCTTACTGTGAATACAAAGTTTATTTTCACTGGGTACAATGATGGCATTGCCCACCCCAATTTAATATACTTTTCTTAGATTCCTCTATCAATACTAAAGGGAGTTTTATTTCATTTCATAAGAAAAAATTTAAAAATTGCTCATGTCAGGTTTCTACTTAACTGTGGTCTACATGGATAGATAACATTTGCATGTCCACATGCATAGAATGATGAAGATGAAGCAAAGCAAGAGACTAACTCAAAATTTCACAGAATGTCTTCCTTTCTTGTCAGAGAGGGGGTCCTTGAGTGGTGCAGCAGGTTAAAGGGCTTACTCAGCTGCCAGCTGAAAAGTTGGGAGTTTGAGTTCACGCAGAGGTACCTCAGAAGAAAGGCATGGTGATCTATTTCCAAAAACTTATCAACTGAAAAGCCTGTTCTACTCATAGGATTGCCATGAGTTGTGATCAACTTGATGGCAACTGGTAGGTTCTAGCTGGAGTAGAAGCACGTTACAGTGCTTCCTCAATCAGAGCTGTCCCCGTTAAAACATTGCCTCTCCACTGGCACAAGCCCCTGCTTGACTCTCTGAAGGTCCCTCATTCCTTGAAGTGACTCTCAGTACAACTCCACTCTTGGCCACACTCTCTCCAGTTCAATGGCCTGAATCCTTATTAAGCTGTTTGGTCCAGAGGGGTGCTTGAAAAGAGTGAACGCTCAATCCGTGTGAGTTATACCCCCACTCCACTGTGCCCATCAATACTGCCAAAAGTAAATATGAGGTTTGGAAGTGGAACCATAGAAATGATGAAAAGTTTAGAAAAAAATAAAGAAATTCAAGTTTTACTGGCCCTAGACAACATTCTTTTTCTCCTACAACAGTAGCTTCAACTATATTTCCACAATACTCTCTTTAAAAAAAAAAAAAAGTGGTAAAATATATATAACATAACATTTTCTATTTTAATAAATTTAAGTATAAAATTTAGTTGCATGAAATATATTCACAATGTTGTACAACTATCACCACTATTTATTTCTAAAAATTTTTCATGACTTCAAACAGAAACTCAGTACCCCTTCACCATTCCCTGTCACCTCAGGCCCTAGGGTAATCATAATCTACCTCCCATGATACTTTTTTGTGGGTCACCTCAGAGTGGGGTTCAGAGAGCCCCATTCCTATTTCCTTTAGAGAATCTCCCTTTCTGTTAGTTTTTAATACTGTATCATTTTATTTGTACAAAGGGTCATGAGGCTACCAAATATTTTAAACCCACATTTTATTTTATAAAAGAAAAGTGAGTGACACGTGAACATACTCTGTTTTCACTGGGTTTTAACAAGTTGAAATACTCCTAGCCATAAGCTTGCTCATCTGTCAAACAAGACACAGGATTCTTTGTTTGTTTTTCAACTCTTAAGCAAATTCTGGGGAGCTCTGGTAGCATAGTGCCTAAGGCACTTGACTGCTAACCAGAAGGTAGGAAGATGGGGCGATCTACTTCTGTAGTGATACTGCCTTGGAAACTCAAGGAGGGGTCGCTATGAGTCAGGTCTGACTCGATAGCACATAACAGCAACAACAACAACAAAGCAAATTCTGTAACTCTCCTAAAAGGTTGTAGTGCAGTGAGTTTGGCCCTAACATTGGTTGCTAGAGAAAAATCCTGAAGGGACGTTAGGGCACCCATGGTCCAGCCCTGCTTGGTCACACTTACTGAGCTCGGGACTTCAGTTTTAATGTTTATTAAGGGACTAAATGACATCTGATCTACCTCTCAGCTTTTAAAGCCTTAGAACCTCATGTCTGGAAAGCATTCCTAAAAGAAAATAAATTTATAGACTATGCCTTTAAGAATTTTAAGAACAATATCCATCTCTCTTTCTCTGTCTCTCTCTGTCTCTCCCTCTCTTCCCTCCCTCCATATCTCTCTCTCTCTCTCAAGTGCATCTAAGTCTATTTCCCTGGTCCTTTCACCTCTATTTTTCTAAGAAGTATTTAATACCAACACTCCCATTTAACTCAATTTCCTAGGTTGTTATAGATTTGACCTGTAAATTCTGTGTGTGTTTCTATGATCAGTTTCTCTTTCAACAAGAAATTAATGTTTCTCTTCTTACAAAATGTAGTGGACACAGTAGCTGACTCAAATTACATGATTTTATTCATCCTAAATCCATAGTTTAGAACTTTTTTTTTCAGCATCATGTGAATGTGCTTATGTTGACATCCATGCTTCTTTTAAATAAGTAATTTAAACAACTAAACGTTTAAAAGCATGCTGTTTTAGAGTTCAGCTCTGTGTGAAGGGACCAGATGATAAAAGTGATCCATTTTTAACTCCACATATGCAATTACGGGAAGTCACATATCACAGGTACAAAAACTCATTGGAAGCAAAGTTTTCAGTAAAACTTTCGTCCTCATTGGAAGCAAAGTTTTCAGTAAAACTTTTGTCCTCATTGGAGGCAAAGTTTTCAGTAAAACTTTTGTCCTCATTGGAAGCAAAGTTTTCAGTAAAAATCCCTGCTTAAGAACAAGAGTGTCAGGCATCACAAGGTGTAATGCCACTAAATATGAACATGAAATTGCAAGAACAAATGTTCCTGAGTTGAAAAAGAATTTGTTCCTCAGTAATTTAATTAAACATGAAGTATAACACAGTACAATTTAATGGTGATCTTCAGAATTGTTTGCATCACTGCTTCTCAGGTACAGAGAAGGAGTGTGACCCTGCACATGATGAGTTTATTTTTTGTCCTTGCTAACTGCTCAGGGAGGTTACAGCTCAGAGTGTCATACCTCGTAGCAGAAGTGAGCTCACCACAAATTATAAATACTAAGATGAATGTAGTGATGACTTGTCCTGCCTAAATATTTTTCTCTTTGGATAATAAGGCCTTCTGTTACTTCTAAGGGATAACTTTTCTTTTTAAACTGATACTGTGGACCAACGAGCTCTGGTAGCATAGTGCCTAAGGCACTTGACTGCTAACCAGAGGGCTGGCAATTCAAACCCACCGGCCACTCCTTGGAAGGAGGATGGAGCAATCTACTTCTGTAGTGATACTGCCTTGGAAACCCAAGGAGGGATCGCTATGAGTCAGGTCCGACTCTACATCACATAACAACAACAACAACACTGTGGACCAAGGTGTGGGCAGAGGTATGATAAAGTAGAAGGGAAAAAGAAAAAAAACTCTCCCCCAGATACTTGCAGACCCTACCCGTGCCTCAAATGAAGTTCCAGCATCAGCTGGACAGGGAAGTTTGAATTGCTTTAATAAAATCTAAGCCCTTGCCTGCACATATGAACTTAGAGCAGAGACTCTTAAGTGTATCTGTGGGAAATGGATAAGAAGGATAGAGAGAAAGAACACCTACCAATTGAATATGGGATATGGAGAGACTGAAAGTTGAGAAACAAGTACTAATGTCCTCCATCTCTCCATGGCTGTTGTACTTTCCCAGAATAAAAGCATTGCCTGACTATATAGGAGGAGCCAGCCCACTTAGAGCTGATATTCACTCCTCATTTATCTTTACCAGAACATTAAACTGCGTCAGGCCATAAGTTGATAATCTCCTTAGCATGCTCAAGGAACCAAGTGCACAGTTGGTCCTTTCAGGTCTAGACCCTTTTCCTTAGTTTACAAAATGAAATTCCATTCATCATTTGTTCCTTTATTCATTAACTCAAGAACTCTACATTGAGCATCTATCTCCTGTATGCCAAGCAGTGTTCTATGCACTAGGGTTAGAGCATGAGCCAAACAAACGAAAATATATCCTCACGCTAGAGGGAGTGCATGACAAGAAAGAAAATAAGTTATTATATGGTCTATGTTATGGTGATAAGTGCAATGGAGAAAAATAAAACAGACAAGGGGGGGGATGCAGGGCTTTGGGAAGAAGTTCCAGTTTTCATTAGGGTGGTGAAGGAAAGCCTCACTGAGCAGGTCACATTTGTGAACAGACGGGAAGTTGATGAGGGAGCGAGCTACGTGGATATCTGAATGTTCCAGACAGAGACAGCAAGTACAGAGCCCTGAGGAAGAAGTGTGCAGCCAGTTCCAGGAACTGCGTGAGACCAGTATGCTAAAGCAGGGGGGTGATGGAGAAGGGTAAAAGGAGGAGTGAAACAGATTATGCAGGACCTTCTAGACTACCTTGATTGCTCTAGTTTTTACTCTGACAGAGAAAGGGAGCCATTTGATGGGTTTGAGAGAGGAAGAGCGAGATTTGATTTGATTTTAACAGGCTCTCCCTAGCTGCTGTGCTGAGACTAGACTGAAAAGGAAAAATTAGGAGGTTGTATTTAAGTTTGGAGGTATAATAGACATCCAGATGGAGGTGATGAGGGGCCAGTTTGATGTATGAGTTCAGGGGAGGCTCCATTGATATTGCTAATTCCCCTTTTCCTTTGTTCGTGAGAATTAGAGTATCTAAATGTCTCCCCTCTCCCTTCTTAAATAATTAAGCAGATTCAGCAGCTTCTGTAAAATGATATAACTGGCAGTTAATTAAAGCAGAGAGCCAATTGTGAGCCTGATTTGCTGGGGAAAAAAAGAAAGTTTTACTTCAGGATAAAATAAATTTTTATGTAGTTAAATCTTCAGAAATTTTGCAGACTCTAAGGACTGAATATCCTTAAGGAATTAAAACTATGGTAAAGACTCCCGCATTCTGTTCTCCATTTCACTGTGAAGGTCATCGTTAATTGTTTCCTTGATGTTTTAAAGTCAACATTGGTGCTTGTTTCCTTAGGTTTTTGTTTTTTTTTTCCCCTTTCCTACCAAGCTAATTAATGCAGTTATAAAGAAACCTCAAGGCAGGCTTGTGGAGAAGCAGCATGGGCTTGCAGCTGGAGCCATGAAGGGAAAGGCCAGAGAACTGGGAGTGCCATACTTGACTGACATTTGAGGGTGACTTTGATCAAAGTCACCAAGGTTTTGTTTATCTCTGTATCCTCTGACACCATGTTAATGCCCAAGGCATTAATTGGGTTTGCTTTCTTTTTCCACTGGTATATTAACTTTTGGGAGCTCTGGTGGCATAGTGCCTAGGGCATTTGACTGCTAACCAGAAGGCTGGCAGTTCAAACCCACCAGCCACTCCTCAGAAGGAAGATTGGGCGATCTACTTCCATAGAGATGTTGCTGTTGCTGTTATGTGCCATTGAGTTGGACCTGACTCATAGCGAGCCCTCCTTGGGTTTCTGAGGTGATATCACTATGGAAGTAGATTGCCCCACCTTCTTTCCAAGGAGTGGCTGGTGGGTTTGAGCCACCAACCTTCAGGTTAGCAGTCAAGCGCCTTAGGCACTACGCTACCAGAGCTCACTGCTTCGGAAACCCAAGGTGGGGCACTATGAGTTGAATCAACTTCACGGTAGTGAGTTTGGTTTAGTTGGGTTTATATTAAATTTTAGATCTCAGTATATACTGACTTCTTAGATAATAGGAATTCAGTTATAAGGTAGAAGCAAGAGTGAAAACTTGTGTTAGACTCCAAGATCTATCCTATAATGACCTTGGAAAAGGCATTTAATCCTCTTGACTGCAGTATTCCTATCTCTCAAAATATTACTATGAAGAAAATATGGAATAACATTTGTAAAGACACTTTTAACAATAAGGAGACATACGAATAAGACAGTATGTTGTAATTGTTAAAACCAGGAAAGCTGAAGCAAGACTATCTAGGTACAAATTCCGGTTCTATTCCTGATTTCCTAGGTGAACTTGATCAAGTTTCTTAACCTCTGTGTGCTTTACTTCCCTTCCCTCATCTGGAAAATGTATCTAATTTGGCAGGTGTTTCTGAACAGTGAATAACTTAATATGTGAAAAAAATGCCTAGAACAATGCCAAACACATGAACATACTCAGTAATAGTTTACAGTAAATATTATTACTGTTACCACTAGTGGTACTACTACTGCTAATTCCTTTTCTTCCTCCTTCTCTTCCTTCTAGTGCTACACTTAACCAAACCTTAGAAACTAGCAGAATCCAAAGACATTATCTTTAGATAAGAGACCTTATCTCATTTGGCCCTCACAGCTTTGAAACAAGATAGTATGATGAAAGAATTTTTATTTGTCTTCTTCCCCCCAACCCCCTCTTGAAGAGAGAATTAAAGGCAAAAGGAGTTTACAAATGTCACAGAGTTGAAAAGAAATCTAACAACTCACTAACCTGGACTCTTCTCATTCTAAATCAGTGAAATAGCATGCGATGTTGTTCATCATCCATGGCACAGGTCACAGTGATTCTTAGACAACTTTTGTTGTCTTTTCTAAGTTTTATGTACTCTGATAAACTAAGGAGCTCTAGTGGTGTAGTGGTGAAGGCATTTGGCTCCTAACCAAAACGTCAATGGTTCAAACCCACCAGCTGTTCTGTGGAAGAAAGATGAGGCCATCTGCTTCTATAAAGATTTACAGCCTTGGAAACCCAATGGGGGTTGCTATGAGTCAGAATCAACTCAAAGGCAATGAGTTTGGTTTTTGGTTGGTTGATGATAACCTAGCACATGGTTGTTTTCTGTACTAAGTAAGTGTACTCTAAAAAGCTGAAGCCCCATAAGCAAGAAAGAGGTGTGGTAATGCCCAATCCTGAATTTGTGGGCAGATATGTGAAACACTCCAGTCGCTTCAACCCAAAGTTTAACACTGTGAGTTGTTAGTATAATTGCTGGCCCTGGTAGCGTGGTTGACTTCTCACTGAACAACAGAGATTATTGCCTATTTTGTTCCTGTGAGTCCTTAGCACAAAGAAGTGCCTAGCACATAGCAGAAGGTATGTGTATGACCCAGATTGATGCTTCAGCATTTCACGGATATAAATGTTTTCAAATTATCTGTACTTAGGGCCACTTTAGAACAAGTTTATAAAGCAAAAACCATCGAAGATAGAACACTGGTCATAGAGGAAGTCTATGTCTCTAACATATAATTAGAGTGAAATAGTTTGAAATAATTGATATGTTGTATTTGTTTAAAATTAACTATATATGCTTTAGAATTAGCTGTATAGTTCCAATGCAAACATTATAATTAGTGTGTACTTTAAATTTCTGACAAATCATCCAATTAGGGAAATGAAAGAACTAATTTAACCTTTTTGGGACCAAATTATTTTTTGCTTTGAATTTTTTGTTGATACCCTATGCTTTCAGTAATGGAAGACATGCTGAAATAAAAAAAAAAAAATTTTTTTTGAGGTAATATGGATTTTGATACAATTATATGGGACACACATGGCGGTAGGATTGGTGGAAGAGGCCCATTTCTTTAGATTCATGCAGTTATACAGGTCTCACCAGGCAATAGCAAATACTACAACTGGGATAGAGGCCTCCCAAGAAACTGAGAGAATGAAAATATTGGTGGGCATTATATACCCCATGAGTCCCAAAGGGGTTAAAACATTTTTTTTTTAAATAATTTTTTTTAAAACATGTCTTTATTAAGCACTTCATAAGAAAAAAGCTAATTATACTTTATTATCTTTTATAATTATATTAATGCTCTTTCTTGGAGTATTAGATATATGTCCACAAGATAGATAGACAGACAGATGACTCCAACTCATGGTGACTTTATGTAGTGACACTAAATGTTGCCTGGTTCTGAGTCATCTTCATGATCATCAGCATGTTCAAGTCCGTGGTTGTAGCTATTGTGCCAGTTCATCTCACCAAGGGTCTCTTTTGTCCTTGCTTGCCCTCTGTTTCACCAAACATGATGGTGTCCTTTAGTGACTGATCCCACTTGATGATGCATCTAAAACAAATGAGTCAGACCATGTTCTTTTGTGATCCGTAAGATTTTCATTGGTTTCTTTTCAGAAGCAGATTGCCATTTCTATCTTCTGCATCTGTCGTAGTCTGGAAGCTTTGCTGAAATCTGTCCACAATGGATGACCCTGTTGGTGTTGGAAATGCCACATCACAGCAACACTTAAGCCATAACAATATTACAAACAAACAGATGGGTGGTGGATATATACATACATACATACATACATACATATATATACACACACACACACACACACACACATATATATAATCTCCTCTTCAATATTAACAAACTTATATACGCTTTGATAATAACTAAGAAAACATATGTAAAGAAAGTTTCTTTCTCATCAGCAAATCGTGCTAAAAACAGCAGGGTCTTAGGGGTAATATTTATGAAAAATCCCCCCCCATTCCATGAGGATGATTTTGGTAAAATAGAATCCTGCATATAAAAAACAAATGAGCCTGAGCCCTGCCCCCAGTCTCTCAGCTTTCTTTTCAGCAAGTAGGTGTGATCATGTTAGGTGAGTAAAAGAGCATGTTTGCATTTCATTGATATAAATGCTCTCAAGCTCTCTAGAAATAGCAGCAAAAATCAAATCTTACTTTAAAAAGAAGCCTGACGATTCTTAGCAAAGTGATACTGCCCAGACGGATTCCGATGATGCATCATTATTTCCTGATGTAAGGTCAGTAGATTGCTCTGGAACTCTATGTGTTATCTCTGTGCTGCTGTCGTCTGGAACTTGCTGCTCAGTTAAATATCTAGGCTTATTGCTTGTAAGGAAGAATAGCTTTGCTAGGATTAAGTCTTTTGAAAGATTGCAATGTTTGTTTTATTTCATAAAAAAAAAAAATCACAGCAATAAAACTACTAAAACAGCAAGCTCTGCTTTTTTTTTCTGAAATCCCTTACTTCACTAAAGAAATCTGCTGAGAATCTCTTTGTAACATAAGCTCACCCAAAGCAGAATGCATGTCTTTTGTGAATTTCATGTCATGTTTATAACTCATCACAAATATATATTTGTAATGGAGGAAAGAGTATGTATAAGATGTTGAGGTATTAATAGCTACTCATATGTAAATATTTGGACTTTACAGAATTAATAGCCAGAACTATAGCCCTCATGAATTGAATGACATGTACCAAGTGCATGTCCTAAGTACTTGTACTGGCTTACATAATGCAATACTAGTTGTTTTTGCTGTTATTGTTGTTGGTTGTTGATGAGTGGATTTTGACTCATGGTACGCAGAGTAGACTGCACTTAGTAGGGATTTCAAAGCTGTGACCTTTTAGAAGCAGAGTGTCAGGCCTTCCTTCTGAGGCTCTTCTAGGTAGGTTTGAACAGCTAGTCTTTTGGTTAATAGCCTAGCACTTAACCATTTCTGCCCCAAAATTAATAGTAGACCACAACTATTAGCTGAACAATGGGATATTGTTAATATTAGATCATTTTGCCCTATGAAATGGTAACTTCATATGGTAACACCTTTCTATAGATTAATAGGATAATAATAAGGAAGAACTGCATGGTTTTGAGAATTATTCAAAATATAATTTTGAATAATTAGACAGTTGCTACATTATAAGAAAAGTGCTCCAGTATGAGATGATATTACAATATACTTGATTAAGACTCATTCCATTATACTGGATTATAGCTGGTATCACTGAGATGCATAAAGTTTGAATTAAATTATGCCCTAATGCCTGTGAACTAAAATCAATTTCTACCTATATCCGTTAGCTAATTAATACCCTGCTGATAGTAACCATTTCTATTTTATGGTTGAAGAAAATTATACAAAGATCAAGTAATTTATCTGTGGTCACTTAAATATTTTTTGTTTGAGAGGGGGACATTCTTTGATATAGAAGCAAGAAAGAATAACCAACAATATTTTATTTTCATTGCCATTTCTCCTACTTGTTGTCTCATTTCTAATTACAAATCTTTAATTACTCTATCACAGCTAAAGCAGTATTCACTTCAAAATATGTACAGGATGAATTGCAATAAGGATGCATTTATTTCTAACTATTCTTTTTGTAAATTAGGTAGTTTTTACTTTTAAGTGATGAGTATAATATACTATGATTCCATCAAAAATCTAGAAAACACTTTGAAAATGGATAATCGTAATAGTTGTACATGATAATCATAACTATTGTAACTGAATTGTGCATGTGAAGAATTAAAAAAGATAATTTGCTACATCTGTAATTACATCTATAATAAAACAAAAACAAAACCTCTAGGAAAAGAGGATTTTATTTAATGTATAATTTTAAAAAAAATGAAATATTTAAGTTGATGGCTAAATTATTAAGAAATCATACTTTAGTCTGATGAAAGTATGGTTGCCTTAAATATCTTCACCTCCCACATAGGACTTGGAGGAAGAAGCTGAACCCTCATTAGCCCAGACTTCCTACTGACACTCAAACCTATAAAAATACATTCCACAATAAAATCCCAATAGAATGGACTCTATATTAAATAATGTTATTTTATCAAAGTGGCATTTCTTTGATGTACTAAAGACAGTGTGTATAAGAGACTGTCCTAATTCTTAAGATATATATCTCAAAGAATTTAGAGGTAAACTGTCATGATGTCTGTTACTTAATTTCAAATGGTACAACGAAAGCATGGGTAGATACATAGGTAGGTAGGTATTTAGGTAGATGATGGGTGGATGAATGGATAGATGGTTAGATAATGCAAATGTGCAAAATAATAGAATTGATTAAATTAAATGCTGCGTATTAGTGATGCTTATTGTATTACCTTTAACTTTTCTAAGGTCTCAGCAATTTCAAAATATTCATTCAGGGAAATACATTCTTTAATACAGGGATCCTAATTTTATAAGCTGTTTACACATTGCTTACATTTTAGCCACAGGGTAGGTAAGTCCATGTAGCATAATACTATTAGTATGCTTTATTTTTCCAAAAATAAAAACTGGACACCTGAATGAAACACCCTAGTTTCTTTCTTTCTTTCTTTTTTTTTAAAGAGTAAATTTCCCCCCACACACACTGGGGAAATCCCACATAAAAACATTTGTTTTTCCAAGTAAATTTTCTTAAAATATATATGTGGGGTTTTGATTCATCATGGAATATCACATTGTTGTGAAATTGCTTCATATGTTATTCTAATTTGTTTGTGTTATCATGGGTTTGTTACTGAAATGTCAAAGAAATCATTCTGCTTTAGAGTAATCTGGAATTAGCTCTTTATATTACAAGATTATAGATGAGGGGTATCTCCTCCCATTGGGAAAAGGTTGTCATAATGCCTCGGGAATGCAGAGCCATGGGGGCATCTGACTATATGAACATGGGGGCAAAGCTGAGGAGACTATTCTAGTGTTCTGTGCCCATTGATTATTTATCTACTTCTACATGCCCTAAAGATGACCCTAATAATGTTACTTATCATTTTTGCCACGGTCAATAAAAGCACTTACCTCATGCTATATATGTTGAGCAAATAATCCAAGAAGCCAGAGTGTATGAAGAAGAATAAGGCATCAGAATTGGAAGAAGACTTATTAACAACCTGTGGTACGCAGATGACACAACCTTGCTTGCTGAAAGTGAAGATGACTTAAAGCATTTACTGATGAATATCAAAGACTACAGTCTTAAGTGGGAGCTCTGGTAGCATAGTGGCTAAGGCACTTGACTGCTAACCAGAAGGCTGGCGGTCAAACCCACCAGCCACTCCTCGGAAGGAAGGTTGGGCAATCCTACTTCCGTAGTGATACTGCCTCGGAAACCCAAGGAGGGGTCGCTATGAGTCAGGGCTGACTCGACGGCACATAACAACAACAACAACAACAGTCTTAAGTATGATGGATTACCCCTCAACATTAAACAAGAATCCTCACAATTGGGCTAATGAGCAACGCTATGACAAATGGAGAAAAGATTGAAGTTGCCAGGGATTTCATTTTAATTGGATCCATAATCAAGACCCATGGAAGCAGCAGCCAAGAAATCAGACATTGTATTTCACTGGGCAAATTTGCTGCAAGAGACCTCTGTAGTATTAAGCAGCAAAGATGTCACTTTGAAGACTAAGGTCCACCTGACCCAAGCCAAGGTATTTGGAATCACCTCATGTGAATATGAAAGCTGGACAGTGAATAAGGAAGACCAAAGAAGAGTTGATCCCTTTGAATTACAGTGTTGGTGAAGAATACTGAAAATACCGTGAACTGCCAGAACACCGAACAAATCTGTCCTGAAAGAAGTAAAGCCGGAGTGCTCTTTGGAAGTGAAAATGGACAGAGTGCACTCACATACTTTGGTCATTTTGTCAGAAGGGATCATTCCCTGGAGAAGGATATCATGCTTGGTAAAGTACAGAGTTAGCGAAAAAGGGGGAGACCCTAAAAAAGATGGATGACACAGTGGCTGCAATGATGGTCTCAAGTGTAGCAAGGATTGTGAGGATGGTGCAGGACCAGGCATTGTTTCTGTCTGTTGTACATGGGGTTGCTATAAGTCAGAGCTAACTCAAAAGCACCTAACCACCACCACCACCTCATGCCAGGCACTGTGCTATGCATAGTCACTTCCTAGGAGAAAATAACTATTATTATATACATTATACAGATGAAGAAATTAAGACTTAGAAAGATTACAGGATTCAAGAAACACTATTTTTTAAAGTGTCCAAGACTAAATGCCTATTTGTAAGACCCCAGAACCCCCCACTTAACCACTCCACTGCAGTACACAAGCATCACAAAAACATTGTCTAATATCACCTTCATCAACAAAATAGACTCTAGGTTTGGGGTAGCTGGCAGGATAGATATGTTAGCTGTTAATGCTCCTCTTTCTTTCTGACTCTCTTTGATATGCGTAATCTCTGGGTGGTGCAGTTAACCAGCTCTGCTGATAATCAAAAGGTTGGCACTTTGAGTCCATCCAGAGGACTCAAAAAAAAAAAAAAAGCCTGGCAATCTTCTTCTAAAAAGTCAGCCATTGAGAAATCTATGGAGCACATGGGCAAGTGCTCTGTGGCAGTTGAAGGCTATCCAGGAAACCCATTGCATCTGTACATCTCTACACCTGATTGTGAATGTCACTCACCACCCAATTCTAGTGCAACTCCCTACACTCCTCCCCTTGTCTTCCTTCTTGGTGTCCTTAAAGTTCCTAAAAAGAATTTCTGAGTGAACATTATAGCAAGGTCTCTGCTCTGCCACTTATCCAAGGAAATCAGAGCTCTTTTTCTGAAATAGAAAGGTAGAAACTTTTTTGTTGTTGTTGTTATTATTTTCTAATTTTGTATTTTCAAAACATGATGTACTCTAAACCCCCTTTACTGTCTGGTTGTTGGCATTCTCCTTCATTTCCTCTCTATCTTCCAAACTTCTTTGTGTACATTCTAGCACCTGCTGGAGCATTCTACAGTGAGAGCTGACTGTGTCCTTGAAAAAGTCATCCATGATCAAAATTAATTCCAGTAGATTAAAAAAGAGAGAAAAAGAAATGCAAGACAAATCCTGATAAAGTCATCATGTGGAGAATACTTCTTTGGCTCCTAAAAAGACAAGAGACAAAAAGCTATAATCTCCCTGAAACAGAAAAATAGAGTGTATTTTATTGTTATGGAAAAACACATTCTGCAAAAACTCAGAATCACACAATAATAGTCTGAAGGCTGTGAGAATAAAGTGGACCTGTTTTTGAATCGCCTGTATGTCTGGTGCTGATGGTTTTCATGACAGAAGCAAGACATATATCATTTTTCTACATAATGGCAGATGAACACACCAGATAAATAACCATAAGAGAGAAAAATCCTAGGACAGTATTGCTATATGGTCTATATGCTAAAAGAATTATTGTCTGATTTCCTTCTAAATTATTCAGGAGCACACTATTGTGTAGCAATATGATAGTCTACAAAACCTATTTTTAAATAGGAGAAAGGGAGGAATGAGGCTCCGTACCTTTGACTGAAGGCATCCCTTCTCTTATAGCCACTCCTTTTGGATTTTTTATTTTTAGTTGCTTCATATTGTTGGCACCTTATTTCTTTTTCCCATTCATCTATTCAATAAAGATTTATCTCTTTGTAAGCAGTGTAAATTGTATTTTACGTTTATTTTATATTTACCTGTCATATGCAACTATTCTTTCTAAACGTTGTGTTCTACATTGATGCAGTGTATTTTTGTATAATTTATCTATGGAATTATAGTGAGATTTCATCATCATAACTTAATGGAAATGAAAGGCAGTCTATGAAAAGTCACAGGCTGGTTTATTTACCAATGCTGTAACTCAGTTGTTCCCAACATGTGTTTCCAGGCAGTAGCACCTGGCCTACTTGGGAACTTCATAGAAATGCAGATATGAGAATTTAACCTCAGATCTCCTAAATAGTTAATGTGCTGGGCTGCTAACCAAAAGGTTGGAGGTTCGAGTCCAACCAGAGGGCCTCAAAAGAAACTCCTGACAATCTACTCCTGAAGAATCAGCTGTTGAAAAGTCTTTGGAGCACAGATCTACTCTGATAATCATGTGGTCCACATGAATTGAGTCAAGTTGACAGCAACTCACAGGCAACCCCAGACCTGCTGAATCAAACATTGCTCTGGGAGTGGAGCCCAGAAATCTGTGTTTTCAGAACCACAGTGCATCAGAATCACCTGGAGGGCTCAATCAGTCACACACTGCTGGATCCCATCCCCAGAAATTCTAACGGAAACAGAAAATTTATACAGGGATGAAAGATACCACCTAAGCCCTGCTAACTTACTGCTTTAACTTATAATAGAGCAAAAGTAAATTTCCCAGTTTAAACAAGGAAAAAGATGAAAGGGCCATGATTTTCCCCCCTCCTTTAATTCTTAGCTTCTCCATTAAAATTGAGAGTAAAGTGACAGTGAATGATGGATACACTGATATTGAGTTCAGAGAGCAGGTCTGTTTTGTGTTCATTTTTTTTTATTCATCATCTTTTAGACAAAATGTGAGTGTGATTTCACATGATTGCGTGGAAACCACTTTGGTCCTTATATGAAGCCCACAAATAGTTGGTCTTTACAACAGGATAATATCATGCCCTAAAATAGATCTGAAACTCTGCCAGTTTCTAATAAAGTACTTTTCAAATCCCAGTGCTCGCAGCAACTCAGTTCAAATCAGAAAAGATAAAAGTCATTTCTATGGACCATAGCTGAAATTATCCAGGAGGCCCTGGTAGGTGAGTCATTTCAGGACACTTGATTTTACCTTTTGCTTCATTTTCACACTTATTTATATGTAGGAAAAGAAAATTATTACACAGCTTAATCTCTCTCTCTTTTGTTCTTTAAGTTTTCAATTTGGCTATAATTTCTTAAGAAAATCTGATTTCAAGAAATTGTTACTAGTCTTAGATTTTCAAGGAAATTTCCATCATTAAAAAGGGTTACTTTCTTAGCATCCTATATCATTTGCTTTTTTGTTCCCAATTTTTCTTAACACAATCTTTTTATTTTTACTGCTTTTGTTAGTTATTTTCAAGTCAGCCCCCAAATCATGATGACCCCAGGCAAAATGGAATGAAACCCGGCCTGGTCCTGCCCCATCCCATGAGTGGCTGCAGATTGGAGTGTTGTGATCCATAGGGTTTCCATGGACTGATTTTTTTTTTAAATAGATCACTAGGCCTTTCTTCTTAATTTGTCTTAGTCTGGAAGCTCTGGTGCAACCTTCTCAGCATCATAGCAACACTCAGACCTCAACTGACAGACAGGAGCGTTGTCCACAAATTGAATCTGTGTCTCCTGCATAAAAGGCAAAAATTCTATCACTGAAACCACTGTGGCCCCCATAGTATTAGATTTGGTACATAGAGTTAAGGCTTTATGGAGCTCATTCTCACTAATACAGAATGTCAACTCGATTTTGATGCATAAATATATGTGTGAGAAAAATACACAACCAGGTCTGTAAGACAAAAATGACCTATTTTTCATTTTAAAAATGCATAAAAATACTGTAGCATCCAAGTAAATAGTAATCTTTCATTGGAATTTTCTTGCCTGACAGAAACAACTTGAATTTGATAACTACTTTATATTTCAGTAAGAGACTATTTGGTTAATTGAGAATTTCTAACACAAGGTTGTAAATGCTTTATAAAACATGTAAATTATCAGACAAAGGAAATATCTCCTTGAACTGCAAACTTGACATGCTTGAAAGACTGAAAAGACAAAGAGATTTAAATAAACAGAGCTTATAAAGTGAGGATAAAGAGATATGGGTGAGGAAATGATAATAAGTGCGTCTAATGGATTCAGTCTTGATTTGCTGAATCATGTCCAGGTTGAAAAATATGCTCTTGAAGTTGGACCAACTAGAGTCACTTGCACAGAGAAAGGTAATAATTTCATGTTTTAACCTTCTAAAACAGTATTGTTTTTAACTCTGTTACTGAAAACAACATGAAAAAAATATTCGTGAACATGCAGATAAGCAAGAAAGCTTGTAATGTTTGATTTTTAAGTGTCGATATATTTGCTCAGTGTCTGATTTGAAGAAACAGGTGTCAATATGCTGGAATTCTTCGTGGCATCTAGAACAATTCACCCTAATTAACATCAGATACTACTTGTATGAATGGGAGACTGATTTTTTCTTTAAAAGCAAAGCAGTTTTTAGTAGTATTTCCATGAGAAGAAATGGAGTTGGTATTATGGTTTGGGTGAAAATGTACAGAGCTAATTAGTTTTCCCTTCAACAATGTATGCGTACACATTTTGTTTTGTGACATTGATTGCAATCCCCTCAATTTAACACTCTTCCATCTTCCTCTCTGGGTTTCCTGTTTCCATTCATACTTCTTTTCTGCCTCTTTCTGCCTTCTGAGCTGTGTTTTTTGGCAAATGCTGCCCTTTTGGCCTCTTGTGGTCAATTCTGCTGAGGTGTACATCCCTCCCTGCTGTTATTCACTTTATAAGCCAGATTGTTGTTTGGCTGAGAGTTGATCACTGGGGATAGGTTCAGTTCCAGGCTTGAAGGATATGTAAGGGCTATAATCTCAGGGGTTTCACCAGTCTATAAGACCAGTAAATCTGGTCTGTTTTATGATTTTGAATTTTATTCTACTTTTTTTTCCTTCCTCTCTTCCCAGGACCTTGTGTTGTGATCCCGATTAGAGCTGTCACTAGGGATAGCTGGGGAACATCTACTTCTGGTCTCAGAGCAGTGGAGGCTGTGGTTCATGTGGTCCATTAGTTATTTGGACTAATTGTTACCTTGAGTCTTTGATTTTTCTCACTCTGCATTTCTAAGAAACAGATATTTCAAAACAGATATTTTTTTTTTCTCCTCAGGGACTTTCTGAGCATATACTTACAAACTACAAAATGAAGACTGGTATTTCTCATTATGTAAAACTGTTGATTCAATGCTTCTGATAATTTACTTAGAAATAGGGAAGAAGACCAAAGGATAATCCTTCATACATCTCATATTTAGTGACATTAAAAACTTGAGTTTTTGAAAAAAGTGAAAATGTCATGGATTCTCTCAGTTTCTACTTTATTTACTGTAAAACCAAAAACCCATTGCTATTGTTGATTCTCAGTCATAGAGACCCTAAAGAAGATAACCAGTGGTATCAGTAGGTTATGCAGAGGATGTGGATCACATAGGTGACAGTGTCAGAAGGGGTAACATCAAAATGTCTATAAAATTTGGGGCAGTATTTCAGCAAAAAAATTTATTATTCTTCATAAAAATATCCCTGTAATTAGTTATCACAGCAAAACCTTTTTTGTAAGCCCAGTTTATATGTATCAATATACCTATAAAGCTACAACTCTATGGTAATTTACTTTTTGAAACTTATAATGTCCTCTGGAAGGCAGTGAGCCAGGCTCGGGTGCTTAGAGGCAGAAGATGGTGAGCTGGCCACGAGGGGTTGGAGGCAGTCTCCAAGGGAGGCCTGGAAGGCAAAGAACCGGGTGCAGGGTTTGGAGCAGCTTTAAGGGAGGCCAGGAAGTGAGCAGAGCAGTTTAGAACAACTAAGGGAGACAAACTTGTCTGTCAGTTTGTCATCCTGTGGTGGCTTCCACATTGCTACGAGGCCAGAGGCTATGCCACCAGTGTTGCAAATGACAAAAGGGTTACCCGTGGTGAACAGGTTTCAGCTGAGCTTCCAGACTAAGATAGACTCTGAAGAAAGAAGAGGCCATCTATTTCTCAAAGAATTGGCCAATGAAAACCTTATGAATAGCAGTGAAACCCTATCTGATATGTTACTGGAAAACTTTATGAATCGCCCTGAAACATTGTCTGATATAGTGCCCGAAAATGAGCCCCTCAGGTTGGAAGGCACTCAAAGTACAACGGGGGAAGAGCTGCCTCCTCAGGGTAGAGCTAACCTTAGTGATATGGATGGAGTAAAGCTTTTGAGACCTCTAATTGCTGATATGGCACGACTCAACATGAGAAGAAACAACTGCAAACATCCATTAATAATCAGAACATGGAATGTACAAAGTATGAATCTAGGAAGACTGGACATTGTCAAAAATGAAATGAAATGCATAAAGATCAATGTCCTAAGCATTAGTGAGCTGAAATGGACTGGTTTGGGCCATTTTGAATCAGACAACCACATGATCTACTATGCTGGGAATGATAAATTGAAGAGGAATTGGAAACAAAGAAGAATCACCAGTAGTTGGAAAATATGGCCTTGGTGATACAAATAATACTGGAGAACCTATGATAGAACTTTGCGAGACCAATGACTTATTCATTGCAAATACCTTTTTTCCACAACACAAATGGGCACTATATGCATGGACTTCACCAGATGGAATACACAGGAGTCAGATTGACTACATCTGTGGCAAGAGGCAATGGAAAAGCTAAATATCTTCAGCCAAAACAAGGCCAGAAGCTGATTGTGGAACACACCATCAACTGCTCATATGCAAGTTCAAGTTGAAGTTAAATTAAAGACAATTTTAAAAAAGCCCATGAGAACCAAAATAGGACCTTGATTATATCCCTCCTGCATTTAGAGAGCATTTAAAGAATAGATTAGATGCATTGAACACCAGTGACCAAAAACCAGAAGAATTGTGGGATGACATCAAGAACATCATCCATGAAGAAAGCAAGAGGTCATTAAAAAGACAAGAAAGGAAGAAAAGACCAAAATGGATGTCAGAAGAGACTCTGAAACTTGCCTTTGGAGAGTAGCTAAAGCAAATGGAAGAAATGACAAGATAAAAGAGTAGAACAGATTTCAAAGAGCTGCTCAAAAGACAAAGCCAATTATTATAATGAAATGTGCAGAGACCTGGAGTTAGAAAATCAAAAGGGAAGAACACGCTAAGCATTTCTTAACCTGAAAGAACTGTTGCAATATTGAAAGAGTCTATGGGCAAAATAGGAGCTCTGGTAGTGTAGTGCCTAAAGTGTTTGACTGCTAACCAGAAGGCAGGCAGTTCAAACCCACCAGCCACTCCTCAAAGGAAGATTGGGTGATCTACTTCTGTAGTGATACAGCCTTGGAAACCCAAGGATGGGTCGCTATGAGTCTGATCCGACTCAAGGGCAGTAGTTAGATGGGCAAAATATTGAATGATGCAGGACACATAAAAAGAAGATGGAAGGAATACACTGAATCACTGTACCAAAAAGAATTGGTCAATGTTCATTCATTTCAGAAGGTGGCATATGATCAACAACCAATGGTGTTAAAGGAAGAAGTCAAGGCTGCACTGAAGGAATTGGCAAAAAACAAGGCTCCAGCAATTGATGGACTACCCATTGAGATGTTTCAAAAAATGGATGCCATGCTGGAGTCATTCACTTGGCTATGCCAAGAGATTTGGAGGACAGGTATATGGCTGACTGACTAGTAGAGCTCCATATTTGCACCCATTCCAAAGAAAGGTGATCCCACAGAATGTGGAAATTGTCAAACAATATCCAGAGGATGTGGATGTGGAACAAGGGATATCATTGCTGATGTCAGATGGATCTTGGCTGAAAGCAAAGAATACCAGAAAGATGTTTACTTATGTTTTACTGACTATGCAAAAATATTTGATCAAGTGGATCATAACAAATTATTAATAACATTAAGAAGAATGAAAATTCCAGAACACTTAATTGTACTAGCGAGTAACTTGTACATAGACCAAGAGGCTGTCATTTGAACAGAAGAAGGGGATCCTGCATGGTTTAAAATCAAGAAGGGAGTACATCAGGGTTATGTCCTTTCACCATACTTATTTAATTTGTATGCTGAGCAAATAATTCAAGAAGCTGGATTATATGAAGAAGAACGTGACATCAAGATTGGAGGAAGGATCACTAACAACCTGCAATACATAGATGATAAAACGTTGCTTGCTGGAAGTGAGGATGACTTGAAGTGCTTACTGATGAATATTGAAGACTGTAGTCTGCGGTATGGATTTATTACACCTCAATATAAAGAAAACAAAAATCCTCACAACTGGACGAATAAACAGCATCATGAGAAATGGAGAAAAGATTGAAGTTGTCAAAGACTTCATATTACTTTGTCTACAATCAACACCAATGGAAGTAGCAGTCAAGACATCAGATGATGTATTGCGTTGGGAAAATCTGAAAAAGACCTCTTTCAAGTGCTGAAGAGCAAAGACGTCTCCTTGAAGACTAAGGTGTGCCTAACCTAAGCCGTGGTATTTTCAACAGGCTCTTATGCATTCAAGAGCTGCACAATGAGTGAGGAAGAACGAAGGAGAGTTGATGCTTCTGAGTTGTGGTTGGCAAAGAATACTAAGAATACCATGGACTGCTAAAAGAACTGACAAACCTGTCCTGGACGAAGTACAGCTGGAATGCTCCTTGGAAGTGAGAATGGCCATTTGTCTTACCTACCTTGATCATGTTGTCAGAAGGAACCATTCCCTGGAGAAAGATATCATGCTTGGTAAAGTGGAGGGTCAACAAAAAAGGGGAAAGCCCTCAATGAGATGGATTGACACAGTGACTGCCATGATGGGCTCAGGTATAGCAGGGATTATGAGGCTGACACAGGACTGGGCACTGTTTTGTTCTGTTGTAAATAGGGTCACTGTGAGTTGGAGATGACTCGATGGCACCTAACAACAACAATGTTCTCTAGTTAGAGCTGTCTTTATTATTCAATTATAATGACTCTTCAGATCATGTGGTTTCATTTGTACACACTACAAGCATGTAAATCTTTACAGAAGTAGTTTGCCTCATCTTCCTTCCATGGAGCAGCTGATAGGTTTGAACCACTGACCTTGTGGTTAGCAGCCAAATTCCTTACCCTCTACACCACCAGAGCTCCTTAAGCAGCTTATCATGTGATCTTATTTGCTTGCAAAACGAGGACAGTTACATATTTTTTATGAGAATTAATGGTGCTACAATAATGTATAATATCTCATTTTTTGTATCAGTGTGCTCTTTTTACTGAATAAATCTGCTCAATAAATAGGTACTGAATAGGTTTTTTAAAGGTAGGATATAAAAATGAAGAGTGAGAAAGAGTGAATTTTTCAAAAGTTCTTTTGCACATTTGCATAGTTAAAAAAAAAAATCCAACACAGAAAAGGCTTTCCTGCTTCTATTTAATTAAAAGAAAACAGTTCATCAAAAGCTTGTCAGAAAGTTCTGAAATGGATATAAATTAAAAAGCTGGATTTATTCCTTACTGATATTCTAAATAACTTCAAATGTCAGCCATTTTTCCCCTCCTCTACTTAATAAGGCCATAAACTTGGTCTTTGGTTTTTACTGAAAAATAGTTTGGAAGTACTGTTTAGATTTGATTCATAATTTTTGAAGGGTCTTCTTAGAACACTCACATGTGTCAGCAAATTTAACTCTCATTATATTTGGTGAAGGTAGTATTTTTTTCTCAAATGTCAAAACAGACTGAATGTACACCTAACTTGCACAAATAGAAGCATGCCATACCTGACATACTTTAAATGACATATGGCATCTGAAGATTGTATTTGCTAGTAAGGTATCTGAATGTATTTTTCATCTGTGTGTATAATAGTATTGTATCATAGTATTTTCATTGTAGTTTTACTACTCATAATAACTCATTTGATGTTTGTCATGATCTGTGATGTGAAGTAATTACAAAGTGATTTATGTTAACAAAACTTAGTTTTAATAATTCATGCTGTCACTGGAGCCATTTGTATGTATTCTGTTTCATCTGTTCATAACTCAGGCAACCATTACTTCCTTTTTTTAATTCTAAAATTGTGTCTGTTGGGCTTATTGCTGCAAATAGATACTTAATGCTGGGTGACGTAAGTAAATCAGGAGTTTAGTGGAAGGATTTTGGGGAAAAATGACAGGTTTGAAGAGAAAGGTTTAGAACTGGTCTCAGAAAAGGCAGAAATGTGTACTCCTTAGAAACCTTTGATGGAAGGAGGAGGGACTGATGTACCCCTGCCCCACTCCCCCACAGTCAAATAAATTACTCTCAACATTCATTCCTAGGTCTGAGCTTCTCTGCTCAATTCAAATTCCTAACATGAAAAAGGATCCATGGAACCTTGTATCTTCTAGGATTTATCATCTCACCAAGACTGTATCCATTGGACGAAAAAAATTTTCCAAAAGGAATCCAGTGTCTCGTTACGAAGGGGAATGACAAAACAAAAACAAATAAACAAAAAATGAGGAAATGAATGTCTACTGGAGGTTTGGGAGGAACAGAAATAAATAACTCTCTCTTCTCTATTGAGTTCAGAACACATATGTGTATGTAGGTAAGTAGGTAAATAGGCAGGTAGTAAGGGAGGAACAGAAGGAGGAGCACAGGAAGGGGAGGGAGGAAGGGAGATCAGTCATTACAATATCATCTCTTTAAGTCACCAGTAACACAGAGGGAAGACTCGTGTTAGAATTACGTCCATGTCAGCCTGTCAGACTTAATGAGACAGAGTCCCACAAGCAGACACTTGCACAGCTGGTAAACTCACACCCCTCTCCTGGGTGAGCCCCTCCCTAAATGGCAGCAAGCAGACCAGTCTGTGGCCTCTCTTCTCTAGCAGGCGAAACTGTAAGAAAGGATGGGCTGAAGCTGATCAGCGCATACACCACAGTTTTTCCCATAGGGAGGAATATGTAAGTAAAAAGGCCAGGCATATTATTCTAGCATAAAATCTCTGCACATAAAACCAAAATGGGGAAGTCAGCAAAGTCAGTATCCTGCACCAAACAATGTCCAGGATAGCTTTAATGTTTGTATACTGAAAGCAATTCAGAATTACAGTGTAATTTTTACAGTGTAATTTTTATAGTGTAAGAAACTAGTCAACAAAAAGATTAGATTATTGTTGTTAATTGCCCTGGAGTTGGCCCCTGACAACTGGAGGGGTCTCCTGGATGAAATGCAATAGTTCTACCACTGCCTCTTTCAAGAATGGTAACCCACTGCCATTGAGTTGATTCCAACTCATAGTGATCCCATAGGGTATCCAAGGCTGTAAATCTTTATGGAAGCAGATATCCTCATCTTTTTTCCCACAGAGTGGCTGGTGGGCTTAAACTGCTGACCTCCTGGTTGGCAGCTGAATGCATTAACCACTATACCACCAGAGCTCCTTTAAAGGAAAAACAGAACAAAATTAAACATCCTAATAATCCTACCACCCTCAGTAAACCACTGTTATGATTTTGATGTTTATGCTTCTTTCCTTTCAGATATTTGTGCACATATATACACTCTATTAGATTCCTGATGCAGCCATAACAACATACCACAAAATAGGTGTCTAAAAAAGCAGAAATGTGTTATCTCAGTTCTGGAGGCTAGAAGCCTAAAATCAAGATATTGTCAGGACCATACTCTCTCTGAAGGCTCTAGAGAAAGATCCTTCCTTCTTTTTCAGTTTCTGGTAACCCCAGACATTCCTTGCCTTGTAGCAGCATGACTCCAATCTCTGTCTCAATCTCCGTGTGACCATCTTCCCTCCGTCTGTCTCTCTGTGTCTCTCCTCCTCTTCTATAAGAACACCACTCATATCGGATTAGGACTCACCCTACTCCAGTATGGCCTCGTGTTAACTGATGTCTGTGAAGATCCTATTGCCCAATAGGGTCATATTCACAAGTTCTAGGGGTTAGGACTTTGATGTATTTATTTTGTGGAGCACAATGTAATCCATAACCTACATATGCACCTACATATCTTAATTTGTAGATTAGTCCCTGTATCTCATCACCTACCTAAACACACACACATATACACTGTTTGCAATCAAGTAGTTTTTAACCATGCTTTTGTATAGTCTTTTGAAGATTACTTAATAACAATATATTATCATTTGTGATTTCTGGTGGGACCAATTTTATACAGAGAATCTATGTAGAGTTTCAAAAGTGATTATGGAAATATTTTAAGAGAGAGGGTTTTTGTTCTATGGAGGACTGAGGAAGGAACCGTGGAAATGGGTAGAGCTACCAGAACAATAAAAATGCTTGTATGTTACTTTGACACTGAAAAAGCAGAATCACCTTTATTTGTAGGACATCTTATCTAAATTCTCATCTCTGCATATAAAGAAACTGAAGTCCAAGCAGCTTCAGTGCTCTTTCCATCACAACATGATGGATGATTTACCAAAAGCTGAGTCAAATAAAACCTTGGCATTGTATGGGAACAATAATGTTATATACTAAGTGTTTTACCTATATTATATAAGTAAATCCTTACAAAAATTCTTGCAACAATAATTATTATATTTATTTCTCAGATCACAGCACTGAAGGCCACGGATCTCTAATAGTAATACTACATATTCAAATTCAAGTCTGTCTTCCTACAGAATTTTTTTCTTTTTTAATGCTCCATTGGATTTGAACTCACCCAACATAATGCATTTCTGAATGTGGGAGAAAAGAGGAGAGAAACTCTGAGTCCTGACTCTGTACCATATCTGGAAGAGGTAACTGGCTGGCTGTTAGTTTGTCAAAAAATGTTAGTCTTTACTGTACTTTAGCGTAGTGCCTAAGGCATTTGGCTGCTAACCAGAAACCTGGCAGTTCAAACCCACCAGCCACTCCTCGAAAGGAAGGTTGGGCAATCTACTTCCACAGTGATACCGTATCAGAAACCAAGGGGGGGTCACTATGAGTCTGATCCGACTCCACGGCAGTGAGTTTGAGAGTTTACTCTACTTTACAATTATAATTTTCTTGTTCTTTATAACAAATCATCGAAGGAGACCATATAATCATCTGAAAGAAATTAAGTAATTTCCTAGGAACTCACAGTGAGGGAATGCAAGAGTCATGTGAACACTTACCTACTTAAGCATTAAGTTGCGATGATAAAAATGGGTGTTTTTCAAGGGAGATGCTGGAGCAGATTTATGATTATGGTAAGAATTGAAAGAATTTACTTTGAAGGATCTATGTATTATACTGTCCTCTAGCTTACAACACCATCTTGACTAATTCCATAGTGTTCTTTGTCAGGCAATAAACCTGGACCAGGAGGAACATTAAATTGAATTCATTTATATTTTTTAAGGATAGCAAACCTGTTCATATATTGGTCTCCAATGCTAAATTATGCCACCAAGAACATCTCTTGGAACTGCTCAGTAAAAGTTTGCTAAATAAAAGTGGAAAAATAAGAATGAGGAACCTCTTCAAACAGTTGGTTACACGATATTCTAGGCACTGATGGCAACATAGGTCTTCCATATTGATAAATCAGCCAGATAACTTTGTCGAAAGTATTATCTTCTTTTGTGTAGTAGGAGTCATTTCCACTAAAGTTAGTATCAATGGAAGTAGCTCAGTAAGGGAAACAAGCACCATTGCATTAAAGTGTTAAGATAATTCATTAAGGAGAACAAAGCCAGGGTTTATCTATAAAATTTAAGAGGGTCTGAGCATAAAATACAGGCTGGAAATGAGGGAAAGACTTTGATGGGTCTTTGAAAATATGGGCTCAGTGCACTGCTGTAGCACAAGAGCCAAAATGTCCTGAGCATCATTAGGAAGAGGTACGAAAACACAAAAGAAAATGCTGTAAGATCCTTATACTAGACTATGTTTCACCAAACATATACTATGTGCAATTTGCACTCTGCTCCTCCAGAGAGATGTGATAGATGGGACAACGATCCAGAGAAGAGACAATTAAGTGGATAAAAGGTTGTATGCTACTTTGACACCAATAATTATAACTACTACTAATTATAATAGTGATATGCCGCACTGCTTTAGCCCTTACTCTGTGCTAGTCCATATGGTATGTCCTTTACATGTATTTACTGATTGAATCCTCATAAAATTCTATGATGCTGGTAGTATTATTTATCTCCATTTTAGTGATAAGGTTACCAAGGATCAGAGAACTTAAATGACTTACCTAAGTCAGGCAGTTAATAAAGGAATGAAGTGATATTTGAATCCAGAGAATCTGGTTGTAAAATACATGCCCTTAACCATGACACTTTACCGAGGAAGTCATGTATTCTCTTAAGGAAAGCTGAAAAAAAAAATTACTAAAATTTATGAAACTGTAAGTCATGCTGATAGACGCAGTTGTTTGTCATCTCTGAAAATAGATTTCATATTCAGAGGACTAAAAGAAAGTGTTACTTTAGACAGCACAACCAGAAAACAAAAACCAAATGAAATTTAAAAAGTTCACTTAGTGCATTATTCCAAATGTTGCTGGGAATGAAATATCAACAGGTTTAAACAAAGTTGTGATAATTCCATGGATTATTGCTCCATCACCAGAATAACCTGTATTTTATGTTAATAATTCCCATGTGGTGCCAGTGATATTAATCTCATGATATCACTTCCTCATATTCAGTTGGGGGCTGGCTGAACCAAGCTCAGAGCTCCTGTTTTCCTTACCTCTTCCCATAGTCATGGGTGACTATCACAAGTTGTTCTGGTTGCCTAGTGCCACTCTGACAGAAATGTACCACCAATGGGATGGCTTGAACCAACAGGAGTTTATTCTCTTACAGTTTGGGAGGATAGAAGTCTGAGTTCCAAGTGCCAGGCTCTAGGGGCTGTGTGAAAGCCCTTCAACCTTGGGCTTCAGCTCTGCCTCCTGCTTCTGGCCCACTGGAGCTAGAGGCTTTTCTTCACTCAGGCAGCTATTGGCTGCTGAGGCTAACAAGCCCAAAGTTGACAAATAAAATGGCACAGTTCTGATGTTACCAAACCACAGGGCAGGCCATTAATTCAAGTCCATTGAAAGTCCCAAGGTCGGCAGAGCATGACAGGCTGCTGAACGATGACACGGCAATATTCAGGGTCCAAGCATACCATAAGCTAGAGACCATCCCCAAAGCTATTTCTTATATATGGGAAGCAGACCACATCCCTAAAGCAGCTACTCAGCTGCTTGTGGTAGGTCTCACCATAGAGTTGATTGCCAGTCTCCTCATAGGGAATAACTACCACCAGCTGCACAGCCACTCAACCAGGCTCAGCCAAATTGATACACAAACTTAACCACCACAATCCCACCCTTGTCAACTTGGCACCAGTACATATCTTCAATGGGTAGTATCTGTACAGATCTCCTTTACTGGGTGACTCCAATCCCCTAGTTCCTGAGTGATGACCTCAGCTTTCCTGGCCTGGCAGGCCCCATTCCTCTCCCTCTTGGGCATGGCAGTCCTGCCCCCTCACTCTTGGGCAGCGGCTTGACTCCATCCCACTGGTTCACATGAATGAATAGCCCCACACTCTAGAACCAAGTTGACGAAGGTCTGGCTCTTTGAAACCTAGGGGGCTGTGGTGGTTCTACCCCCAGAGGCCATGGTCCTACCCTTGAGGCTGAGGCAGCTCTGCTTCCCATTTCCTTGGTCTCTCCGCTTCTGCCAATTAATGCCCAAGGGCAACCCACTCCACTGGAAATCTTTCTGCCCCAAAAGCACTCTGCTTTCTTGCTCCATGGGCTGGCCAACCTGGTACTCTAGCTCATGCTGGTCTCTTCTACCAATTAATGCCCAAAGACAACCCACTTCACCAGGAAGCCACCTACCCAATGGCACCCAGCTTTCTCCTCCATGGGCTGGTAAACCTGTTGCTGTTTAATGCTGGTCTCTGGACTCTGCTACTACCATCTCTCATGCTGGTCTCTCGACTCTGCTTCTGCCATCTCTTGCCAGTGTCTTGGCTCTGCTGCTGCTGTCTCTCATGCTGCATACTGGGATCCCTCGGCCAGGGTCTTGGATCAAGGACACACTCCCACTCCTGTTTCCACATTTTAGGTATCTGTCAGAAATGCACCCCACTCTCTCGGTACCATATTCCGTTCCAGCTACCTAGTACCACTCCCACTCTGACAGAAATATACCACCCATGAGATGGCTTGAACAAAGAGGAGTTTATTCTCTTACAGTTTGGGAGGCTAGAAGTCCGAGTTCCAAGTGCCAGGCTCTAGGGGCTTTGTGAAAGCCCCTCGACATTGGGCTTCAGCTCTGCTTCTTGCTTCCGGCCCACTGAAGCTGGAGGCATCTCTTCACTCAGGCTGGCTGCTGAAGCTAACAAGTCCAAGGTCGACAAATAAAGTGGCACAGTCCCAATGTTACAAAACCACAATGCAGGCCATTAATTCAAGTCCATTAAAAGTCCCAAGGTCAACAGAGCATGGCAGGCTACTGAACAACACAGCTACATGCAGAGTTCAAGAGTGCCATAAGCTAGAGACCATTCCCATAGCTCTTTCTTATATACTGGAAGCAGACCACACACCCGAAGCAGCTACTCAACTGCTTGTGGTCAGTTCCACCATGGAGTTGATTGCCAGTCTCATCGTGCGGAACAACTACCATGAGCTGCCCAGCCACTCAACCAGGCCCAGCCAAGTTGACACATAAACTTAACCACCACACAAGTGATAGTGTCATAGTTACTTTCCTGTCACTTCCACCTTATTTTAATGATTTCATCCTGTTGGTGCCCAAACAACTGCACTGTGAATTTTTCAATTAACAGTAAACCATTCTTACATTAATCTTCTTAATCTTATTACCTCATTTCTGTTCTTATTATTTTTCTGGACACCTCTTCTCTTTGGGATAATTTTATTTCCTACCAGCCAGTCTGTCATTTCATTAATGTTCCTTTACTTCATAGTTATTAGGCTTGACATGCCCTGATCTCAATCTTAAATCCAACCAAACTTTGTTTTTCTACTTTAGCTTTACAACTGCTGGAGAGTGTATAACAAATACAGTTCCTAGTATCTGACAGGGAGATCTTAAATGTGTGATAAATGAGTTAATAAATGCATGAGAAATGGAACATCTCTCCTAATTGGCTGCCACATACTGGTGATTTCCAACTTCGATGAGCCCATAAAAACCAAAAAAGTAGTTGCCTTGGAGTTGATTCTGACTCATAGTGACCCCATGTGTTTCAGAGTACAATTGTGTTTCATAGACTTTCAGTGGCTGAATTTTTGGAAGAAGATCACCGGGCCTTTCTTCTGAGGCACCTCTGGATGAACTTCCACCTTTTCTGTTAACAGCTGAGCATGTTAACCATTAGTATCAGCCAGGGACTTCCATAGATAAACAACATTTACATCCCTTTAAAGTATCCCTTCTGGTTTGAGAAACTGATGCTGGAGCCACATCCTTGCTACTAGACCATGGGAAACTTAACCTCTTTCAGCCTCAATTTCTATGTCTATAAATAGGAATGCAATAATACCCACCTCATGGGACAGTTATGAGGATTAAATGATTTCATATGAGTAAAATGTTTCTCACACATCTTACCCCCAAGTCCACACATTTTTAACCCAAAAGTTCATTTTTTGTCTTCACCAAAATTTCCTATGTTCCTTTCCCAAAAATATTCAAATAATTATTTTCTCCATCAAAAACAAATTTTCTTCCTTTTGAAAAATTGTGAAATCAATGATTTCATCTCTTTATACTTTATCTTTAATATGAAACTACTCCATCGATTCTATTAATGCCACAGTTTCTATAATATGATTCCATGTTTTTGTTTGCTTGTTTGTTTTTGTTTTTTTGGTCAGAACCACCAGTAGATTTGTGTCAGCATTGATTGGCTCAGGATGGTTGGATTAATTTCTTTATCTTGACTTGTACTTTTCCAGTTTTCTTTGTGAAATATGTACAATTTTAAGCTTTTAAAATATATTTTAAAAATTCATTTCAACAAGTGTTTAATGGTTTACCACTGTTGGTCATCATGAGGGTACAAGACAAAAATGTCATGTTTTCTGATTTCAGGAAGTGTTTCCTCAAGTGGCAGAAGAATATGTGCATGCAATAGCTGGAAAATAGGCCTGAGTAGTGTTAGAAAGAGGGACAGAATGTTCCATGTGGGCTCAGGAAAAGAAACCCCTGTGACCCGGGCAGCAGTCAGGAACCTCCACAAATGAAGTGATACCAGTTCTGAAATATTCTTTTTCAACCTATAGCTCCCTTTCCCCCTCCCCCAATAAAAAAGATGCAAAATAAGCTCTAGAGTCTACATGCTTCTCAGTTACTTCTTCTGTAAACTTAACTCTACTTTTAGGTGTATTTTTGTGAATATATATTAAAAGAAGGAGACCAGGAATGTCAGTATCTCTCCAAATCATCGTGAGTCAGAGTTGACGTTGAGACTGTTTCTCCCTCTCATTTGATAATTTGAAGGACAGAAGGACCAGATTATATAAAATGTTTTCCATTTGATATATTTTCTCTATCAAAGCTAAAGAAAGATTTCAAAGTAAATTGGTATTTCCTAAAGGAAGGGTGGGAGAGTTTATGACTTTGAAATTAAATTGGTAGGTGATAACTAAGAACAAACTAAAAACTTACAGTACTTGAACTATGCTGTGTTATTGTATTGAGTCACAAATTTTCCTTGATTACTGTCAAATAGAGATAGAAATTAAATTTAAATAGAACATATTAAGAATTGTTAGTCTAAAGAGCACTTCATCAGGTCTAAAGTAGAGAGAAGTGCTATGGCTAATTAAAATTGAATTTTAGTGCTGTTAATATAATTTGCCATCTTAAAAGCCTGCTATCTGGGATACTCTCTAGTATTTTACTGAGATGTTCTTGGTACCATTATTAGTATTCATTCGGAACCATTATAGTTAGTGTCTATTTGATCTTCCACCCAGAAAAGTAAAAAACAAAGCAAAACAAGAACATTTATGTAGATTTTTTTTGAGGACAGTTTTTTTGATGAATTGTTTGCAGATATTTGGAATTTGTCTCAGAGTGAATCATGGTGAAAATTAAGATATTTAGGCATTGAAACTATGCTTTCAAAAGAATTTTTTTAAAAAGTTTACATAGTACAGTTATGACAGAAGGAAAATATTTATATTAAAATAAGTATAATAAAGAAACAGTAATATATAGAAACAGTGGTATGAATATTCAAAATGAATTTGAAATACTTTTCCAGATTTATAATTCACTTGTTATTTTTTTCCTGTATAATCCTCTATCTCTATCAAAAAGCATCTTATATCTTCAATCAGAAACTCATTGATCTCTGCAGTGGTTTTAACATAGGTGAAGAAAGTTTTCAGTACTCTCTTCCAGAAGGTACAGTTTAATTCCCCTCCTCTTAAGTGTGGTCCAGACTTAATGACTTACTTCTTATAAACAGGGTATGGAAAAAGAAGAACAATAACTCTATAGTACAGAGACCTGGGATACAGAGACCACAGTATGTCATGGGTGATGAGTCATGTTGATATTTTGTGCCGTATGATATAATGTATGTTATGACATGATATGATATATGAAGGACCCTTCACCACTGTAGCATCTGCCCTCAAACCCTTAAGCCAAGTCTAATCATGAGAAAAATATTAGACAACCTAAGCTGAGGAACATTCTACATAATTTCTGACCAAGACTAAAGAAATTTTCATGGTCATAAAAGACAAGGAAAGACTAAAGTTTTTTAGGACACTGAAACTATGATATGATACTGATTTGTTGTTGTTGTTGTTGTTATATGCCATAGGGGCCCCTCCTTGGGTTTCCAAGGCAGTATCACTATGGAAGTAGGATTGCCCAACCTTCCTTCCGAGGAGTGGCTGGGGAGTTTGAACTGCCAGCCTTCTGGTTAGCAGTCAAGTGCCTTAGACATTATGCTACCAGAGTTCCTAATCATACTGATGGATACATGATATTATGCTTTTGTCAAAACCCATAGAAATATACAACATAAAGAGTAGACCCTAATGTAAACCATGAATTTCAGTTAATAATGATGTTTCAGTATTGGTCATCAATTGTTACACCTACACCATGACAATGAAAGGTATTAACAGCGGAAATACTGCAGAGAATGGCAATATAAGGAAACTCTTGATACTGTATGCTTTTTTTTTTTTTTTTTGTAATTGTGATTTGGATGAAAGTTTATAGAGCAAATTGGTTTTCCATTCAACAACTAATACACATTTTGCACATTTTGTTTTGACATTCACTACTATCCCCATAAAATAACAGCATTCTTCCCACTTTGTCCCTGTGTTTACCATGTCCCTTTGTCCTTCTTTCCTATCCCTTTCTGACTTCTCAGCTTTGTCCTTGGGCAAATGCTGCCCCTTTGATTTCTTATGGTTGATTGTTTTAATGAGTGCAATCTTTCCTGGTTTTATTCTTTACCTTATAGGCCTATAGTTTGGATGAAAATTGAGCCAGGGGGGTGAGTTCAGTTCTAGGCTTGAAGGGTGTCAAAAGGCTATAGTCTCAGGGGTTCCACCAGTCTCTATCAAACCAGTAAACCTGGTCTTTTTGTCATTTTGAGTTTTGTTTCACATTTTTTTCACCCTCTCTCCAGGATCTCCGATTGTGATCCCTTTCAAAGTGGTTAGCAGTAGTAGCTGGGCACCATCTAGGTCTTCTGGTCTCAGGGCCGTGGAGGCTGGGGTTCATGTGGTCTGTTACTCCTTTGAACTAATTATTTCCTGACGTCTTTGATTTTCTTCACCCTTCTTTGCTCCATATGGGGAGAGCCCAATATTTGCATTGTCAATTTTTCTGTATATCCAAAATTCTTCTAAAACAAAGTCTTTTCATTTAAAAAAACAGCAATCTTAACCCAGTCTCCTTAATGCTCACTCTATGGAGGTGTTCTACTCTGTTTGGATGGTTTTTGTTTGTCTCAACAACCAAAAACTATAACGATAGATACAACATGAATCTGCAGATTCATTCATTGTTGTATTCATCTAGGATATGTTTGTTTCATGCTTCACAAATATATGGAGTCCCAGATGGTACAAATGGGTAACATCCTCAGCTGTAAACTGAAAGATGGATGTTCAAGTCCACCCAGAAGTGTCTCAGAAGAAACCCCTGATAATCTGCTTCTGAAAAGGAGCCTTTGAAAACCCTGTGTCACTGTGACACACATGAGATCACCATGAGTTGGAATCAGTTCAATAGAAACTAAAAAAAAAGAAAAAAGATGTGACTAGGGCTGTGTATGTGTTTGTGTATGACATTGCAGTGTAGTAAATTCCATAGTGTGGCTTTTCTTGCTATAAGTCTTTGTAAACTCCATGGTGGAATTTGGCATGAGCAACTGAGTAGCTCCTGATTGTTAAAGTTATCCACCTGGAGTATTTCTGTTGAGAGTGGCATGAAGCAATCTTCTGGGAAGTTCTCTCTCTCAGGTGTGTAGAATTCTGATGTTGGGATTGGTTAGTTTGGCCACTCTGCCAGGCTCAAAAGGAGCCCTTCTAGAGGCAGGAGGAGTCTCTCTGCTGGCTGAGGAAGACGTGCTGCTGAGAGAACATGCTTCTGAGAGATGTGAGAAACACACACTTATGAGAGAGAGATGCAAGAGACACACACTGCTAAGAGAGAGATGTGAGATACACACATTACTGAGAAAGCGGTGTGCTGCTGAGACTGTCAGCTGCTGAGAAGGCCAGCTGCAAGATAATGAGTACACTTCTGAACTTGAATTGTAATCGGGTGCTTCCCTAATAAACCCCATAATCTGTGAGTTCTGTGTGACCACTGCAGCAAATTATTGAACCCAGTAGAGAGGTGGTGGGTGCTGTGGGAGGAATGGTTGGTATCAGGGTTGGTGAAAGGGCTGGAGGGAGGCAGCATGTCTGGGATCACAGGAATAGGGCTTGGACTACTGATGGTGATTCTATCTTCCTCTTGTGGGGTTAGAGGAAGTCAGAAGATGTGGCCTCCCTGCCCCTTTGACAGACATGTACATGTTTTTCTTGTTGTTGTTATGTGCCATCAAGTCGGCCCTGACTCATAGTGACCCCTTCTTGGGTTTCCAAGGCAGTATCACTATGGAAGAAGATTACCCAACCTTAAAAACTTTGAGCATAAACACACTCAAAAAAAGGAAAAAATGAATATTAGAGTAATTTTAAGATCAGTTAGTAGGAGGCAGTGCATTTAAAGGCCAGATTTTGTGTTCTGAAATTGCTTCAGGTTTACCATATTTTGTCTCTCCTTTTCTGGTGAAATCATTGACCTTGTTCTAGTAAATCCCCAAAGTTTGCTTTCCTTCCCTAGACTATTCATGCTCATGCTTTTGGCACAGGAGAAGGACACAACCATGTTGCTGGTACAGTCATTTCATATGGTGCACACTCTAGCAGGAGCTGTGCTGCTACAAAGTAATGTTTTATCTTTGCTTTTGAAGCTACATTAGTGCTTGATTTAAAAACACACCAAACCCATTACATGAGTATTAAAAAATGGCCAGTGTCCCTGGCTTAGACCAAAACCAAACCAAACTCACTGTCATTGAGTTGGATATGACTCATAGCAAGCCCTCCTTGGGTTTCTGAGGTGGTATCACTATGGAAGGAGATTGCCTAACCTTCCTTCCGAGGAGTGGCTGGTGGGTTTGATCCACCAGCCTTCTGGTTAGCAGTCAAATGCCTTAGGCACTATGCCACCAGAACTCAGAAAGGATGCTTCAAATTAATGCTGATCCTCTTCTTTTTTGGCCAGTAAAAGAGCCAGTCTGTTTTAATGAAGGGGGAAAATGTCCCTTTATCTTGCTCATAGAACCAGAAATACTAACAGAATGGTTGCTTTCCTCCAAATGTATTTACTTTTAAGTTTTCTTTGGTAAATCAAAAAAACATATCATTGAGACAGACAGAAACCTGGATTATATGAGATGTATTAGTTAAACAAAGAGACTTTGTTTGCTTCCTTAGTTATCTGGTCATATGTTCACTCTTTCTCTTGAAAATGTTGGAAATTGTATAAAGCCTGTCTAAAATATGGATATAGAGAGTTAGTAGTAACATAAATGCTATATAAAATAGCATTTTGTCATACATAGCTTTTGTGTTAAGATATCTTGTTATTTTATCTCTCAGTTTTCATGCATCTAGTGAACTCCATTGTGTTTGCACAGTATTTTATTGTTTTTTTAACTAGAAAAGGGGGTAACTAAAATTAAGGAAAAAAAAAATAATTCAATGCATATGGAAGCATTTCAGAGGATGTCAGAGAAGCTTTTACATTTTTCTCTTTTCCTCATATAGATATTAATTCACAAAACTATCTTGCATTTTGTAAAAAAAAGTAAGCTAGTGTAAAAGGCTATCAAGTAGAGTGAAGATAAAGAGAATACGTTTGATATTACAGTAAAATAAGTGTTGGCTGTCCTGACATATTAGCCTGAACTTTCCATTTATCTCTTTCCCTAACTATCTGTAAATCTAAAGCATCGTTGTCATTTCTTATCAGAGAAAAGACAAATTGTGTTAAGAAGTGCTCAATGATCCTAATTGAAGAGAAAATTCTGGTGTGTGTTTATATGTTTTGTTCTGTTGGGGTTCTTCCCTAAATGAATCAGATAATTAGTTATATTCTCCAGAGTGGAAAATTGGCCTGATTAGACCAAGGTCAAAATGCAAGTCCCTGCCAAGGTTAATTAATTCCAGTCCCTTGTCTAGGTTAATAACAACTGTATCCATCAACTGGTCATCATTTAGAAGAATTGCTGTTTGTAATTACAGTACAGAAGGTGAACTATTTTAATATTGGTTTCCATTTTTGATAGATATGAAGGTATATATGGCTTTTCTGACTCATTGCAAGTTATAAGCTACAGATAAGATGACCATAGATTGCCTTGATATCAGGAATGTACATGTATACCCTTTGCCTCTACCAACCACCAAAATGGTGAGTGCCTTGTGGATGGGTACTTTCTTTGATTAATCACTGTGCCCTCAGAGCACCTATCACAGTGCCAAGGGCATGACACCATTACCCACTGCCATCAAGTCATTTTCTAACTCATAGCGACCCTATAGGACAGAGTAGAACTTCCTCATAAGGATTCCAAGGTAAATCGTTATGGAAGCAGACTGATTTCATCTTTCTCCTGTGGAGTGGTTCATGGTTTTCACCTGCTGACTTTTTGGTTAGCAGCCGAGTGCTTTAATCACTATGCCACCAGAGCCCTTCCATGAATCTTATTAAGTGAACAGGAAAATTGAGCAACTATACAATTGAAATCAGAGACATCCTCAGTTTAATACTGAATACTTTCCCTACATTAAAATAAAATAAAAGACAAATCTGCCTCCTTAACCTGTACCTGAATGTCCTTATCTATTGGTAATCCTATGCTGTGGATCCCATCTCTATTGGCCTCCTCAGGAACCTCTGTTCTTGAGTTCCCCTTACTGCTGTTGCTGCTTTTATTTATTTATGAGTTTAATCTGTCACACACCTTTTAACAGTTCAACCCCTTACAGGTGTACAACTTATTGACAGGTACTACGATAGTTAACTGTGCAAGCCTTCCTCCAATCAACGCAATTCTTTCATCCCCATAAGCTCCCTGGCCCTTTATCTCCGCCGCTGGCAACCACCAATAAACCATAGTCTCTATACACTTGCCTTTTCTTATCTTTTTATATATGTGAGGTCATACAGTATTTGTCCTTTCGTGATTGACATTTTGATCAGGATAATGTCTTTAAGCTCCATCCATGCTTCAATATGTATCAAGACTTCATTTCCCCTACTGAGTAATATTTCATTGTATGTATGTACCATCTGTACCACATTTTGTTTATCCATTCATCTGTTTATAGGCATTTAGGTTGGTTCCACCTTTTGGCTATTGTAGATAGCACTGCAATAATCATTGGTATACAAGTCTCTGTTGGAGTCTCTACTTTCAAGATTTTTGGATATATTCCTAGCAGTGGAATCCTGGGTCATATGGTAGTTTTATTTTTAGTTTATTGAGGAAACACCACACTGTTTTATACAGTGGCCATACCATTTTGTATTTCTACTAGCAATGAATAGGGGTTCCAATTCCCCATATCCTCATAAACATTTGTTATTTTCTTCTTCATTGTCTTCTATTTTTTTAAAATCGTCATCATCATAGTGAGAGTATAACGGGATCTCATTGTGGTTTGGTTTGCATCTCCCTGGTGCCTAATAATGCTGAGCATCTTTTTGTGTGTTCATTAAGCATTTGAATATCCTCTTTGATGAAATGTCCATTCAAGTTCTTTGCCCATTTCATGATTGGGCTGTGTGCCTTTCTGTTACTAAGTTGTCAAAGTTTTATATATTTTTTTGATAATTAGAGATATGGTTTCTGAAAAGTCTCCCAACTGGTATCTTGTCTTTTCACTTTTTGGTAAATTATTTTGATGAAAAAGTTTTATTTATTTTTTATTTTTCTGAGGTTCTTTATTTATTTTATCTTTTGATGTGTGTGCTTTTGGTATTGTATTAGATAATACATTGTTGAAAGATAGACCCTACATGTTCTAAGAACTATATGGTTATAGCTTACACATTTATTCTACTTTCAATTAGTTTTTGTGTATACTATAGGCAAGGATCTTGTTTCATTTTTCTGCATGTGGAAATCAATTTTTCCCAGCACCATCTATTGAAAAGACTCTTCTTTTCCCATTGAATGGACTTGGCACCTTTATTAAAAATCAGTTGACCATAGATATATGGGTTTATTTCTGGACTCTCCATTCTATTCCTCTGGTCCATGTATCTATTGGTATACCGGGACCAGGCTATTTCGATTACTGTAGCTCTGTATTATGTTTGAGAAACAGGAAGTGTGATTTCTCCTACTTTGTTCTCTTTCAACATAGTTTGGCTATTCAGGGCCTCTTGCCTTTCCATATAAAATTGAAGATTATTATTTTTTTTTTTTCTATTTCTGTAAAGAAGGCTACTGAGGTTTTAATCTGGATTGCATTGAATAATTAGATCACTTTGGATAGTATTAACATCTTAGTAATATTATCTTCCAATTCATGAACAAGGTACATCTTTCTTTTCTTTAAGTCTTCTTTAATCTCTTTCAGTGTTTTATAGTTTATTCCTAGATATTTTATTTCCTTAAGGAGCTCTGGTGGCTCTGTGGTTAGGCATTAGGCTGCTAACCAAAAGGTCATGAGTTTGAACCCACCAGCCACTCTGTAGGAGAAAGATGAGGCAGTCTGCTTCCATAAAGATTTACAGCCTTGGAAACTCTATGGGGGGTTGTTATGAGAGGGAATCTACTCAATGGCAATGGGTTGATTATTTCTTTTTTGGTTTTATTTTATTCCATTAAACGCTATTATTTTCCTAATTTCTCTTTCAGATTTCTCATTGCTAGTGTCTAAAGACCCAAATGATTTTTGTTTGTTGACCTAGTACCCTTCAACTTTTTTTAATTCTTCTATTAGCTCTCAAACTTTTCTTGTGGACTCTTTTGAATTTTCTATATGTAAGTTCATATCATCCTCTAATAGAGATAATTTTACTTCTTTTTTTCTGATTTGGATTCCCTTGCTTTCTCTTTCTTGTCTTATTGCTCTGTCTAGAACTTATTACACAATATTGAATAGATGTGGTAAAGATGGGCATCCTTGTCTTGTTTCCAATTTTAAGGGGAAGGATCTCAGTCTTTCTCCATTGTATATAATATTGGCTGTTGGCTTTTAGTATATGCCCTGAATCATACTGTGGGATTTCCCTTCTATTCCACCTTTCTTTGAGGTTTTCATCAAGAAAGGCTATTGGATTTTAAAAATGCTTTTTCTGTATCCATAGAGATGATCATGTGGTTCTTTTCCTTTGTTCTATTAATGTGGCATATTACATTCATTGGTTTTCTAATTTTAAACCATCCCTGCATTACTGGACTAAATTCTACTTGGTCATGGTGTATGACTCTTTTAATATGTTGTTGGATTCTGTGCTAGTATTTTGTTCAGGATTTTTATATATATATTCATAAGCGATATTGGGCTGGCAGGTTGTAACTAAGATTCCAACATACTTAGACATTCCACACTGTTCCTTTACAACAAAGACCCAAAACATCAAGTAAAACAGATACAAATGATTATCCTGGAATCCTGAACATCAAATGAAAGGATGAAGAATTAGAGAAAATATTAATTAGGAGAAGAAACTGAAAAAAAATCAGCAAATATGGAAAGATAAGGAGCAGAGGTGCCCTGCCTGGCAGCCCAGCATAGAGTGGGCATTTTGAGAGAGCATAAAGGTAAAATAAACTGAAAAGACTGAACATAGGGAACCAGAGATGTCAATCTGAAAATGATGACAACCACAAAGTAAAAAGAAGGAATAAATGGTGTAGTTACAAAACTTCTAAATGGAGAAGAACTCAAGAAGTTATCAAGATAGAATGGACTGTTTTAAACATAAAAGCAAAAACCAAACCAAACTCACTGCTGTTGAGTTGATTCACACACATAGCAATCCCTCCTTGTGTTTCCGAGGTGGTATCTCTATAGTCTTCCCTTCTGAGGAGTGGCTGGTGGGTTTGAACTGCCAGTCTTCTGGTTAGCAGTCAAAATACCTTGAGCATGAAACATAGGAAGATAAAAATAAATTGCAGGGTACCCACAAAGAAAATGAATAGGCTTTCTAACCAAAAAAAAAAAAAAAATCACAGACTCTCTAAACACAGAAAAGCAAGAAGGCAATGAAAATACATAAGCAATTTGAACTCAGCAGAGAAAAATACCTGGAACGAAGAAATCATTAGCACCAAAAAAAAAAAAGAAAAGAAAGGAAGAAAATGACACTAGTAAATTTATACCTATTGATAATTACACTGAATATAAATGGATTAAAGGCACTAGTCAAGAGATGCCAGAATAGATAAGAAAACATGACCTATAAATATGCTACGTACAAGAGACACATAGGAGAGTATTCAGGGAACAAAGTTATGAAAGCTTCTTAACCATAACAAAATGCCTGGAGATTAGTCATTGGGCTTGTTGTTTTAGGTCTATAGTCCAGGGGACATGTAAGCCAGATGGCACAACATAGCCCACAGAGACTATGTTCTATATCCTACTTTGGAGAATAGCGACTGGGGTCTTCAAAGCTTGCAAGTGACCATATAAGATGCCAGTATTAGTCTCCCCTCCTCTAGAGCAAAGAAGAGTTAAAAAAAAATCAAAGACTCAAGGAGACAGTTAGTCCAAAGAACTAACGGACTGTCTTAGGCTGGGTTCTCTAGAGAAGCAAAACCAGTGACGCTTATATATAGAGAAAAATTTATCTCAAAGAAATGGCTCACATAGTTGTAGTCTGGCAAGTGCCAAAGCTATGGGTCAAATGTCCAGCTGGAGGTTTCTCCTGACTCTCACACCTGCAGGGGCTGATAAACCCAAGACAGGCAAGCAATATAGCAGGTTACTGGCTTCAGGGGCTGATGAATCCAAGATCAGCAGGTAAAATGGCATATTGTTGGCTCACAGGCTGTGAAGGCAACAATCCCAAGATCAGCTGGCAATATAGTAGTTCACTGGTTCAAGTCCAGGATCCAGAAATGATGATGAGCTGGTTGCATGATCCAGATCCAGCAGGGAGCCAGAGAACTTTGCAGGGCTTCCATGTATATACTGGAAGCAGACCACACCCATGAGCAAACTCCTTTTCAACTGATTGGGTGCTCATAGCACATCATGGAGATGATTACATTATATCAGATCTCATCATGGGGGATGACTATATCATAACTGCAAAGTCACTGAGAATCATGGCCCGGCCAAGTTGACACACAACTCTAACAATCACATGGACCATGTGAACACAGCCTTCACTAGCTTGAGACCAGAGGAATTAGATTGTGCCTGGTCCTACTACTGACTGCTCTGATAGGGATCACAATAGAAAGTCCTGGACAGAGCAGGAGAAAAATGTATAATAAAATTCAAAATCATAAAAATGACAAGATTTACTGGTCTGAACGAGATTGGTGGAACCCCTGAGACTGTGGCTCTTAAACTCCCTTTAATCCTGGGACTGAACCCACCCTCAGGGATCATCTTCCAGCCAAACAATTGTTGCTGGTGTTGTTAGGTGCTGTAAAGTTGGTTCTAACTCATAGCAACCCTACATACAACAGAACAAAACACTGCCTGGTGAGGACCCAAGGAGGAAGTGGGAAGAGTGCTGTTACATGAGAGGAATTACAACTAATGTCACTAAAACCATAATAAAATGTTGCCTCCCACCCCAAAAAAGAGTAGAAATTTGCCTGTAGTTTTCTTTCTTTTTTGGTAGTGTCCTTGTCTGATTTGGGTATAAGTTATATTTACTTCATAGAATGAATTTGGTAGTATTACTTCCTTCTCTAACTTTTCAAAGAGTTTAAGTAGTATTGGTGTCAGTTCTTCTCTAAGTATTTGGTGGAAATCCCTGGTGAAACCATCTAGTCCAGGATTTTTGTTGTTGTTTATGGGAAGTTTTTGATCACTGAGTCATTCTCTTCACTTGTTGTGGGTCTGTTGAGATTTTCTGTTTCCTCTTGAGTCCGTTTGGTGACTGATTTCTTGTTACTTTTTGAGTATCAGATAGTTTCCTCTCTTTTGAGTTTCTTCTATTAAGGCTTAAACATTTCTATCTTTAAAGAAACAAACAAGCAGGAAGTCAAGATGGCGGACTAGGCACAAGGACTGCACAGACGCTCTTCAACAAAGAAAAGGGAAATCAATGAACACAGACACAGAAGATAATCTTGGACCCCTGAGCCTTGAAAGGAAGGATACAAAAGTGGACTAAACCCCAACTAGCAGAA
>NW_006921615.1:3198242-3238236 GCF_000298275.1 Orycteropus afer afer
CGCAAATTCTTCTGCTAGTTGGGGTTTAGTCCAAATCTGCATCCTTTCCTTCAAGGCTCAGGGGTCCAAGATTATCTTCTGTGTCTGTATTTATTGGTTTCCCTTTTCTTTGTTGAAGAGGGTCTGTGCAATCCTTCTGCCTAGTCCGCCATCTTGCCCTGCCTCCCCCACTGATAAGGTTTTAATACTAAATAAGTAGCATGTGCCCCTGTTCTGACTTACCTACAAATTGACTTAAAGACATACTTAGAAGTATATCTTGTTTGTAACCCAGGGACTGCTGGCATTGGGTTTTCCTGAAAAGCTGACTTTTAATTTTGACTGATTAGAATGGATTAAGTTACCTTAAGTATAATTTCATTAAAAATTGAAAATCTACCATGATATTCTTTGATATATATTGACTCCTTATTAACAATTTTATGGGTCTGTGCCACATAGCATCCATTTGGGCAACATATCATGACATATATGTTCATGGTCCCTTAAAGTTATAATAAAGTTCAAAAATACAAATTGGAGGATTTGAAGTAGGGGACATACTTTGCTTAATATTGTAGATCCTATCTGTCTCTCACTAGCTCTCCAGATCCTGTGTCTCTCCCACCCTGAATTGGCAGGAGGTGGGGGTTCTGCCCCCATCCCTGACTGCCTGTCCCACCACATTTGCCTCAGCCTGGCAGCATGCAGATGCTGCCTGAGCTGCATAGGAGGGGATGCCCCACGTGGCTGCTGCAACCTGAGTCATGCCCAAGCCAAGGCCAACGCTGCTTCTGTGCTGGTGGCCACCAAATGGTCCAGGCTGGTGCACTGCAGCAGTAGTGGGAGGAGGAGCAGGAAAGTTAGCTGGAGGAAGACAGAGGAAGAGGAGCAGGCAGAGTAACAGGAGGCAGAGGAGGGACAAGCAAAGCTGGAAAAGTTTAAAACCCCTTGGGGTTGGGGGTGGGGAAGGCAGGAAGCAAGGAAGGAAGGGAAATGAGCTGACTGGACAGCAGGTGCACACTGTAAGGGCAGGGCCAGTCATCGCTCTCAGAAACTGGTCAGTGTCCATGCAGGACCCACGGTAGCAGAGTCAAAGTTTGCACAGAGTCCTTTGCTTAGTGATGTTGGTGGGAGCCGCAGGCCATTCTGTATGCCTCTCTCCTATGTATAATATCGTTTTTGCACAACATCTAAAACATGCAACATCCTATTTCACAAAACAAAACGTGGACATTAAGTGACACATACATTTCTTTGTATTGTTAATGTTATTAGTAAATGATATGACACACCCATTAAAGCTGATGCCATTGAATTAATTCTGACTCATAGTGATCCCATGTGTGACAGAGTGGAACTGTTTCCTGGGGTTATGTTAGCTGTAATCTTTATGGAAGCAAATTCTATGGCACAACTGGATGGGTGTGAACCACCAACCTTTAGGTTTACAGATGAGTGCAAACCATTTGTGCTACTCAGGAATACAACCATTAGGTTAATTTTCATAAAGACCCTAGGATGTGGTTTGATTATTATTTCTATTTTAAAGAATTAGGTCACCTTATTTCCCCCTGTTATATTTCAAGATTAGAAGCAGAATTGGTTGGTTTGGGACTTACTGACAGTGATCACATGTTTTAAGGACTGAATGGCTCTGGCAGTATCCTATAGTCCAGCAGGACCCATCTAGAAGCCATCACCTTCAATGACATTTGTAGTTCAGTGTCCTTTGCCCCACCTGTCAGTGCTGTCCATTAGGAACCAAGCCACCTGCCTCCCTTCCTGTCACAGAGTTAAGTGATGTACAGTTCACTCTTTGTAGACTTTAATACTTGAGGGAAATGTTTGATTCCTACTGGAAATATCTTCTTTTGCAGAAGAAACAAAAGAAAAGAGAAGTGCATACAAAATGTATTCAATCAGTACATTTTCCAAAATGCATGCAAGACATGTATATGTTTATATTTTGTAAGAGACTTTCTTAGAACTGCTGAAAACACCACATCCTTTGCTTGCATTCTTTTCTCCTTAACTGGGTGAAGAAACTGTGAAAGAAAGATCAGAGAAGGAGAAGTGGTAGGGAATAATGCTAAAATATAATTCAGAGGAGCCTTATTAGTACAATGACTTTGTTGCCATCACAGGAATCGCACCCCGTTGTTCACCTATAGCGATTCAGTCATATTACATAGTGATGAATTGCTTCATCTCAAGAGATTAAAGGAAGAGCCGCACCATTGTTTCTCTGTGGGAGTATATTGAGTTATTGCTGATATTTCTGGGTAAAATGCAGAGAATAGTGATTTACCAATAAACCTTTCAAACAGGTTCTGTGATAACATGCATGGATTCTGTTGGGATAGGAAGGAAGGGCAAATGAAGATGGTAAACACAGGAAGGAAGTGGGAAGAGTGCTGTTACATTGGGGGAACTGCAATTAATTTCACAAAACAAAATATGTATGAATTGTTGAATGGAAAATTAATTTGCTCTGTAAACTTTCACTCAAATTACAATAAAAGTTATATATGCATATAAAAAGTACTCTTCTTTTAAATCTTTCAACTTGTAATTGAAACTGATATGGCTATCAATGTTCCAGGCACATTTAGTAAACATTTAACTTAATAAAATTAAAAAGGTTGCATGCCTCTTTTTTGCATATATACTTATGATCTACCATACCCCAAGACCATTCTAACATCTGGAAGGCTTACTGTGAGTTTATCATTTCCTTATTGTTTAGGAGTGTTTGAGAGAAAGAGAGAGATTCTTCTACTTGTGGTGGGAAATATCGTATATTATAACAAGTATGCAGAAGCCAGATACAGAAAGGAAATCCTGAAGAGAGAAAAGTCACTTGGAGAAGGCCTATCCTCTAACCTCTAAAGTGGTCAGACAAGAAATAATATGATCATGTTATTTTTTAAGAGAACTAGTTTTGGGTAAGAAAGGAACAATGAATGGAGCGTAGGAGGACAGGTTCAGGGTCAAGGTAAACAATCAAGAAGAGCTGAGATGGTAGTTTGCACTAGGGAACTGTGGGGGAAGTAGAAAGTGTTAGACAGAGGTGGATATTAGTTTGGCTCAGTTTTAAAAGCAATTTTGCATGTTTACTCTATGTGGTCCACTGTCTTAGATGTTGAAGGTACAAAGAATAAGACTGCATTTGCCCTTCCTTCCTATTCCTTCTTGCCCTCTGAGCTTTGTCCCTTTGTCCCAGCATTGTCAAATGCTGCCTTTTGACCTCCTGTGGTCAATTATTCTGAGGAGTGTATACTCCCTGGTTCACCACATAGGCTTATCATTTTGCTGAAAGTTGAGCAATGAGAGTAAATTCATTCCAGGCTTGAATGGTGACTAAGGGGCATAGTCTCAGGGGTTCCAGTAATCTCTATCAGATAAGTAAACCTGCTCTTGTTTTATGAGTCTGAATTTTGTTCCACATTTTTCTCCACTTTATCTAGGACCTCCTGTTGTGATCCTTTCAGAGAGGTCAGCAGCGAGAGCTGGGCATCATTTAGTTCTTCTGGTCTCATGGTCGTGGAGGTAGTCCTTTGGTTGTTTCCATGCATCTTAGATTTTGCTCACTCTTCTTTGCTCTGGAAGGGGAGAGAACAATAATTGCACCTTAGATGACCACTCATAAGCTTTAAAGACCTCAGTTGCCATTCGCCAAAGTAGGATGTAGAGCACTGCCTTCATGAACTATGTTATGCCAGTTGACCTTGATGTGCCCCAAGACTGTAGTCTTGAGCCCCCAGGCCCAGTGGCTCATTCTCTCAAGGTGCTTGGTTATTGCTTAGAAGTTTTCATAACTTCATCTCCTGTATACACTACCATATTCATAGAAATATCCTCTGTGAAACCTATATATATTTGTGGGAATAGTCCCATTTGCTTTCCTACACCTGTTCAGCTTACATGTCTGTCTTTGTATCCACTTGTAGAGTGTTGTTATTACTATTATTGTGGGATTGTATATGTAATAGTATTTATCTTTGCACCTTTAGCTCCTGTGCTCCTCCCATTCTCTTCCTTTGGGTGAATGGTAAGGCAACAAACCCTAAGACAGAGGTCAGCACAAAATAATCAAGGCAAAAAAAAAAAAAAAAAAGAGTACTTTAAAACATTAATTATGGTAAACCTGATTTTCACATATACAAAATTGAAACGTCAGTCCCTGACTTACACAAATGTTGCACTATTGTCCTTTAAATTAAAATGCTGTCCCCCTTTGGTACTTTACTTTCCTCCGGCAAGAACAGCTTTACTTTACCTGTCTTGGCCTCTTTTTATTGTCTCACTTCACCATTCCTGGCACTTTGTCAGGTTGACTTGTAGTAACTCACCACTAATGTATCCCCAGTCCTCACCTCTCAGATTCCACAGAGAAAGGAACCTCAGGTCACTTGTTTTCTGTTGCTGGCGGATGTGGTTGCAACATTAATTCAGCTAAGCTTCATCCTCCACACCAGTACTTTTCTACTCTCCATCTTCCTTTTGATGCAAGTAGCAGTGTTTTTGCTGTTGTTGTTGTTTTTGTTTTTACATGAGATCAGTTACTGTTGTTTATTTCTCTGCCCACAATTTGGCAACTTAATTGCCACTGACAATTGCTGTGGTCATGTGGGTACTTTGTCTCCTCCTTTCTGCATGGTTACAGGTTCTTAGCTTGTAAGTGCATCTTGGCTTCCACTTAAGTGCAAATCTAAATAGTTGGCTTGTTTCCATAGCTCTCATCCCATCTCCTTCTCTATTGGTCTTATTGAGAGAGGATGAGTCTTGATTATTTTGAGTCTAGAGCCTGTACAGTAAATCATAATGGCACAGATTTTACATGATTTTACTTCTTCTTTGGATTTTGTATCAGGAATATTAAACAGTGCAGTTTTTACTTTTCGATTTAATTTTTTTTTATTATTCAGCTTAACGTTCACCGAAAATTGTGAAAATATTTTATGGATGAGGCTGCTGAAGCTTTGTTAAAATGTTAAGTGTTTAATCTGAAATGGATACATGGTGTCATGGTATAGAAAATAACTAACACATTCATTCATTCAAAAATCTTGATTTCTGTTCGATATTTCACATTGTGAGGCATTCATTCTGCTCATATCAATGATTTAAACAAATAGAAAAGTTTAAAGGCCATCACTAGGATTAAAATGAAGATAAACATATCCTGTACATAAAAAAAATAAAATAAATCAGAAAGAAATCTGGGTCTGGGGTCCAAAAATTAGGTAATGGTGGATGGGAGTTTGGCTCTTTGAGGTTACCAGGACTAAACATTTTTCATTTGGAGGAGGGTTGGATCCAAAATCAGGCTTTGTTTGGCCTCTCTTAAGGCTGGAGAAGCTGCCTCCAACCACTCCCAGAAGCTACAACTTATAAGAAGTACCGTGAACAAGGGGGCAGGGGATTAGCCAGGCTGCAGGCCAGCTCATTGATATCCCAAGTGGACAATTTCTGTGAAACCTTCAGGGTTAGCTATTTTCTTCTCCAAAGTCTGAATTCTATTTTTTTTTTTTTTTTGATGGTGCTTTGGGTGTAAAGTTACAAAGCAAATTTGATTTACATTCAACAGGTCATGCACATTTGATTTCATGGCCGATTACCATCCACAGCCATAAAACCTCTCCTCCCTGCGACTACCCTCTCCCTGTGCCCTTCTTAACTATGCATTCCTGTCTATCCAGCTTTTCCTCTGTGTGAATGTTTCCCCACTGGTGTCTCATGGCTGATTGATCTAAGGAGTGCATCTCCCTACAGTAGGTAGGTGCATTGCCCTGGGATAGGTGTTCTTTATGTAGGTCTTTCTGCTGTTGGGCTGAGAGCCAATCTGTGAAAATGAGTCCATTTCTAGGCCCAAAGGGTAAACCAGGGCCATAGTCTCAGGCATTCCACCAGTCTCTATCCGACCAGTAATTCTTCTCATTTTTGTGTTTTTGAGTTTTATTTTACATTTTTCCTCCCACACTATCCAGGACCTCCAGTTTTGATCCCTTTCCATGAGGTTGCCATTGGTAGCTGGGCACCATCTAGTTCTTCTGGTGTCAGGGTCATGGAGGCTGAGGTCTTCGTGGTTCATCTTATCCTTGTTTCCAGATGTCTTTGATTTTCTTCACTCTTCTTTGCTCTGGATGAAAGGAGAACAATAGTGGCATCATAGATGTCTACTCAGCAGCTTTTAAGACCCCAGTCACTACTCACCAAAGTAGGTTGTAGAACAAGATTTTTGTGTATTATGTTGTGCCAGTTGAGCATGATATCCCCCGAGACTATGGTCCCAATCTCATGGGCCCAGTGATTCTCTCTCTCAAGGTGTTCAGTTGTCTCTGGGAAGTTACTCCAACTCTGCCTTCTGTTGTTTCTGTAATGTAAGTGGCTAATTTTGTAGCAAAGGGCATGTGTAAGATTATCTTCAGCCAAATCTATCCTTGGTCTAGTATAGGTTTGCCTACCCCCACCTGGTCTTCTCATTTGTCTATCCATTTATCCATAAACTGGTATTTGACACTCATGGTAATGCAGTATTGAGCATGTAATAGTATTTGCCTCTATTGTCTATATCTTATATGTACATTTCAAGGTCTTTCCTTTCCCTAGTGTAGCATAGTGGCTAAGTCACTTGCCTGCTAACCAGAAGGCTGACGGTTCAAACCCACCAGCCACTCCTCGGAAGGAAGGTTGGGCAATCCTACTTCCGTAGTGATACTGCCTCGGAAACCCAAGGAGGGGTCGCTATGAGTCAGGGCTGACTCGGCGGCACATAACAACAACAACAACAAGTGTTATCATGCTGGTCACCCACTCTTTCCATACCATCCCTCCCCTCACCCAAATCATACTAGTTGGGGTCAAAGTCTGCAGGCTTGCTTCATTTCCTTCTATGATGATGGGAAACTAGTCATTTCTTCACCCTAGGTTCATTCTACCTTCTGTGCTTCCGTGCCATCCACACTAGCCTCTTAGGAGACCTCATCCATGATCTTTTCTCTTCTGTATCTTCAATTCCTTGTTCTTTAGTGTCTCATTTCCTTGAGTACTTTCAACATTTTCAGTTGACCCCATTCTAATGAAATTCCATCCCACCACTGTGTTCCCTTCTCGATCACTAATCACTGGTATTGTATGACTTCTGTGACTTCCTTTGTGTAAACCAGCAAATGGTTAGGAATGATCTTCTGTGAAATAAGCAGAAAAGTAAAGGTAATGAATGAAGATACCAGTAAGTTCAGATTGGAGTGTGCCTCTACTTTCTTTGGGAATTAGTAGGCTAATTCAGTAGCTAAGAATAAAAGATATATGAAGAAGGAGGTATGAAGAATAAGTAGACTATATTAAAGCCTTTAACAGTGGTGCAAAAATAACTCCTTTATTATGTTGTGGTAGACCATAGAGTGATGTGGTATATATGAAAGGCTGAAAGCCATAGTTGCTTTCCTCTGACCTGAGGAGTCCTCATGCTTTGGGGTTCACTGACACCCTGACATTTTGAATTTAGGGTGACATCGGGGAGCAGCAGTCACTACTGTCCTCAGCTGGCATGTATCCTTTGCACCACTTGTTTACAAGTTTAGTAATAACATTAACTGAAGAAGCCTTAAACCTGGTCTATGTCATTATTTTTTGCCAATTTAAGCGTCAACTATCCTTTCTTGTCTACCCTACTTCAAAAACTTTTATTGGAATCATATGAACATGAACATTGGAATCCTCATTTTGTGAAGTTGTAAAAAGATGGCCATTTTAAAGGAAAACTAAACCAAACCCACTGCCATCACCTTGATTCTGACTCATAGCAACCCCTATAGGGTTTCCAAGGCTGTAAATCTTTATGGAAGCAGACTGACTCATCTGTCTCTCACAGAGCTGCTGGTGGGTTTGAACCACTGACCTTTTGGTTCACAGCCCAATGCCTTAACCACAGCCCCACCAAAGCTCCTTTTAAAGGAAAGTAGTGACTAAAAAATTTATTTGGGATCAAAAACCTCCTGTGTAAGTCCCAGGCATCTCAAATTCAATGGGTCAAAAAATAATCTCCACCCACTATAATTTCCTCTAGTGTTTCCAACATAAAAGTACCACCATCCTCCCAATCATCAACACCAAAAACTGAGCACAGTTCTCACTTCCTTCTTTCTCTCAGCTCTAAGGTCCTGTTAGTCAGCAAGTTTTGTTGATTCTACCCCTCCAAAATTTCTGACATAGGTAACTTTCTCCACTTCCTGACAGCCATTGTTTTAGTTCAATCTATAAACAATAATTTCCCTCTTATTGGTCTTCCGCCTCTCCTACCCATCCTTCACACTATGTGAGTTACCTTTTTTAAATCAAGCACAGTTTTAATCAAGTTTAAACTTCTGCTTTATAAATAGCAATTTAATACGGCTTCTCTGCATTTAAAGAAGGACTGTCTAATAGTACTTTCTGTGATAATGGAATTGTTTTGTATCTGTGCTGTCCAATATGGTAATCACTAGCCACATATGCATATGCCTAATGAGAACTTGAAATGTGTCCATTGCAACTGAAAATGCGGATTTTTGTTTTATTTATTTTCAGTTTAAATGTAAGTAGCCACATGTGCAGGTCTAAAGGATAAAATCCAAAGTGCTTAGCATGGTTTTTCCATGCTTTCACAACCCAAGCCTGACTTTCCCTTCACTCCTCTCCTTCTCTCATCCACTCTGTACCATACATTATAGATTCATTCACCTATTCTGATTTACCCTATGTGTGTGTTGATTTGTGTATCCTTGTCTGATACATTTTCTATTTTTAACCTCCTTTGAGCACTACAGATCCTATAAAGACATACTCAAATATGACTTCTGGAAAACTCCTTTTACCTCATGAAGCAGCTTCCTTTTCAGGGAGCTCTGGTAGCATAGTGCCTAAGGCGCTTGACTGCTAACCAGAAGGTTTGTAGTTCAAACCCACCAGCCACTCCTCAGAAGGAAGGTTGGGCAATCCTACTTCCGTAGTGATACTGCCTCGGAAACCCAAGGAGGGGTCGCTATGAGTCGGAGCCTAGTCTACGGCAAAAAACAACAACGACAACATAGCAATTTTGGAGGATGGGCTCAAGCATGCCAATAGTTTTGAAGCTGGGGCAGGACTGAGCAGTGTTCCGTTCTGTTGCACATAGGGTCGCTATGAGTCGAAACCAACTCAATGGTACGTAACAGCAACATAACAACTTTTTATATTCTCAAATAAAGCATTTAACACACCGTATGAAAATTGTTTGTTTCCCTGGCTATTACCTAAATCTTATTTTCCCTGTTAAGCTGTCAGTTGAAAACTGGGTTTCGAATCATTACATATGATAAATAATTAATATGTTTTGGAAAAATATATTCAAACTGAATCTCAAATGAATTATAAAAGAGGACAATGGAAAATAAAGTGAGATCACAACTACTACTGTGCATATAAATCCTTTGAGAGGAATTTAAGGAAGGAGTTGACTTTGACCTTAAGAGAGCATCAAACATCCCCCTTTATAATTCTGAACTGTATTCTTTTTACCTTTTACTTTGCCTATATTTCAAATGGGTTCCTTTTAATGTCAAATCTCTTAAAACTAATTAAGTAATAGATTTTCCATTGAGCACACCATATATCTTTCAAGGTTAAAAAAGACTAAAATACTTAGCTTGGATTTTCCATTGTGAAACCAGTTGCGGGGAGGGAGGATATTTTTAAATTGTTTCACTGCGGTAGAAAAAAAATATCTTGTCAGTTAAAGCTGCTGGATACAGGCAGCCTTATAAATGTTTTATAATCATTGTAAAAAAATCAAAGTGAACTAATGATATTTTTGAAATTTTCTGGGAAAATGACTTCCTGCTTATTGAATTGTCCTGGCAAGTTTCCCACCTTTGGAGCTCACTGGAGGTTGAAGAGAATAGCATCCTTCTTGTCCTGATTTTATGGGGAGCAAAGCAATCTGCTACATTTTGAGGATGTTATTATTATCATTTTTAAGTGATTATTTTAAAGAGTCTGCTCCTTAGTACCTATTCAAAGTATTTTAGCTTCATTGACACTATTATGTACAGACAGTTGAAAGAATAACAGCTATTAAGCAGAGCTGAATATTATAGAAAATTAATGCTTATTGACTGGGGTTCTGTTGCTTCCTATTTTTACTACAAAGGATTTTATAGTTGACCAGATTTAAAATTATAGACCATGTGTTATTTGATAGTCAAATCTAGACATGCTGGTAATCCTAAACCTCTTGTGTTTGTGGGAATGGCATCAGGAAATAATTTTGATAAAAGCTCACTTAAGCATTTAACCGAGCTACCTCCTTTTGTTTCTTTCTGAACTCTTGGTCTCGGTGGGCAGCATCTCCTCTATGCTCCTAAGTACACTATCTACTTGTACATTTAACATTTACATGAACTTGCCTGGTGGTATCAAAAAGATGTTTAAGTATCTGCATCCCCACTGGCCTGAGAACCTGAAGCTTGAAGCTAGGTACCCCATCTTATTAGTCATCTATGCATCCCGCATAGTCTACATTGCCCAGACAAGCATTTACTCAGACTCAGTATGTGTTACAGGGAGGAAGTAAAGGAAGAAGAGGTGAAAGGAGGTGGCTATTTTCTGGGAGTTAATGAGTAGTCTCATCAAATTTTATTATTTAGGAGACCTAAAACTTTAAAATGTTTCAAAGTAGAAGCCAAAATAAAAACTCAGAGCAAAGTAAGTTTGTATTTTAAAATGATTAATTGATGACCAATTTTTATTAAAGATTGAAAAATTGAATGTGTAGATCCTACACATTCCTAAAGTATTTCCTCACAACAAATTACAGCCCTTTCAAAACATTTAATGGTGTTTCAAGAATGAATTCTTGCAGCTAGGGAGTATTTTATAGTCTAGTGTCTAAGGCACTTGACTACTAACAAGAAGGCTGGCAGTTCAAACTCACCAGTAACTCCTCGGAAGGAAGGTTGGGCAATCTACTTCGGTAGTGATACTGCCTCGGAAACCCAAGCGGGGGTCACTATGAGTCCGATCCAACTCAATGGCTGTGAGTTTGGTCTTGTTTTTTTACACTTTAAAATAACACCTTTTTGAAAGAGATTCATATTTTAACATGATTGAAAGATCACTTCAGAGAAAATCTGTTTGTATTCATTTTTGTCTCCTAGACTATATTATGATTGAAAATATCATCACCCTATCAGCTTTGGTGGTGTAGTGCCTAAGGCATTTGACTGCTAACCAGAAGACTTGGAGTTCAAACCCACCAGCCACTCCTCAGAAGGAAGATTGGGCAATCTACTTCCGTTAGAGATACCACCTCAGAAACCCAAAGAGGGGTCACCATGAGTCAGATTTGACTCAAGGGCAGGGAGTTTGGTTTTGGGTTTTTTTTTTTTTGTTTGTTTGTTTTTTGGTTTTGCATGCAGTGTTCTTGGTATAATAAACTTGGAAATTGATGTGAACAGACATGGCTCTTCCTTTATGTTTTGCTATATCCTTGTTAGGAGCTCTGGTAGAATAGTGTCTAAGGCACTTGACTGCTAACCAGAAGGCTGGCAGTTCAAACTCCAGCCACTCCTCAGAAGGTGTGTTATGTTTTACTTGTATATGAATTTCAGGGTCTTCTCAGATAGAAATGCCATTGTTTAACTCAATTATAATCTCCTTTGTTTGGGGTTTCTGGGATAGCGTGATACACCTGTCCACATTACCATGACCAGCTCCTGACCATGCTGATTATGTTAAATTAGAAAATTATGGTCTAATTTAGTGAATCTTGATTTGAGGCATTGAAATGGATACCCACAAAGTCACCATTAATTGTTTACTTGCTAATTTTTGTGATTAAAAGGCAATTTTTGAAAAGGTTTTGTCTAATTTTGCATCTTGTCAACGCTGTTGCCAACTCCCTATAAAGACTATCCTTTCAACTCTCATGCTTTGTCCTGAGTTGGACAGTTAAGGAATTGGGCATGGTCATCTTCAACCAGTGATTGTTCTCATTCCTTTGCATTCTACCCTCTCCTTTACCAGAATTTTTCCCAGCTTAAAAAATACAAAGGAGGTCTGCTAGTGTAGTGGGTAAGGAATTTGGCTGCTAACCAGAAAGTCTATTGTTCAAACCCACCAGCTGCTGTATGGGAGGAGGATGAGGCAATCTACTTCAACAAAGATTTGCAGCCTTGGAAACCCAATGGGGATCGCTATGAGTCAGAATCGATTTGATGGCAGTGGTTTTTACTACCCATTGTACTGTTCAAATAAGCTTAGTTTCTTTAGTTTGTGTTTGTTTTTCTTATTAAAATACGTATCAAACCTAAACTAAAACCAAACTCACTGCCTTGGAGTTAATTTTGACTCATAGCAACCCCACCTTGGGTTTCCAAGGTCGTATCTCTGCAGAGGTCGATTGCCTAGTCTTCCTTCCCAGGAATGGCTGGTGGGTTTGAACTACAGCCTTCTGATTAGCAATCAAATGCCTTAGGCACTACACCACTAGAGTGCCCTATCAAAGCCTGTTTTTCTTGTTGTTGTTATGTGCTGTCCAGTTGGACCCGACCCATAGTGACCCCTCCTTGAGTTTCCGAGGCAGTATCACTACGGAAGTAGATTGCCCCATCTTCCTTCCGAGGAGTGGCTGGTGGGTTTGAACTGCCAGCCTTCTGGTTAGCAGTCAAGTGCCTTAGGCACGATGCTACCAGAGCTCCTTAAAATTAACAGTATTTTGCAAATTTTGTTCTGAAATCTCTTAGCCTATTTGGTTCATCAAGTAAAAGAATGGAATAAAACTTTCTGATCAGAAAGTTGTAAGATTTTATTGCAATCCCCCTCCTTTCTTTTGTCAAGCAGAAAAAAGACTCTAAAATGCAGTGAATTGTATTATCATTCTTCAAGCCATGTAGCTTGAAAGAACTATGAGAATGAATACTTGCTAACATTAATGTCATGTTTGCATTTTTAAACTTCTGTTAACATTTGTACTTAATATTTTTTCTTTTAAAATTTTAGAAATATTTTCTGAAAATATTTCTGGCTTGCCATAGTGTGTTGATCTTATAGCAGTTATTCTAACTAAATCGTATTTTTCTACTCAACATGGTCTATCAGCCAAGTGTATTAACATTTTGCATCACCTGGGGACACCAAACCAGTTGCCATCAAGTTGACTCAGATTCATGGTGACCTCATGTGTATCACAGTCAAACTCTGCTCCATAGGTTTTTCAGTGGCTGTGATCTTTCAAAAATAGAGTACTAGGCCATTCTTCCAAGATGCCTCTGGGTGAATTTGAACTGTTAGCCTTTCAGTTAGTAGACACTCAGGGATTTCTAATCAAATTTTACTCAAAGCCTAATAAAACAGATGAACAGAACAGATTCTTAATATAAAATTGTGAGGAAAATAGTGGAGTTACCATTATCATTTGTTTAGTATCTTCATATTTCCTATATTTCCCACCTCACTAGTGTTCTGTGGGAGCTCCGGTGGCATAGTGCCTAAGGCATTTGACTACTAACCAGAAGGCTGGTGGTTCAAACCCACTAGCCACTCCTCAGAAGGAAGATTGGGCAATCTACTTCCATAGTGATACTGCCTCGGAAACCCAAGGAGATGTCGCTATGAGTCAGGACTGACTTGACGGCAGTGAGTTTGGATTTTGGTAGTATTCTGAGGTAAATCTCTTATGTCAAATATGCAGGAATATGGTTACTAAAATAGTAATGCCACTGTGGAAACTATGACCAAACACTTGCCTTACACATGGTAATTAAGAGCAAGGACTGTCCCTGTTGCAACATAATACTAAAATCAGTCAGCTATAATTTTTCTGTGAACTACAGAGGCATTGATCTTATAATGAGAAATACAATGAAGGCATTTAGTATTCTTTTAAAAGTTCTGCCCAGTGCAATAAGAAAAGTAGAAATACAGAGGTACATATTAGAATAAAACAGTTAAATATATTATTCATTATTAAGTGATATTGTCATGTTATATATCTTGTAAACCAAAAAGGGATCAACCAAAAAAAAATGACAATCAGTGAAATTTTGGGAACTTGGCAAGTTATATTCAGTAATCAATTGTTATTTTTATGGACATTCTTTAGAAAATAAAATGGAAAAAAATACTTGTTGTTACAAAATTATATAAAATACATAGGAATTATTTTGATAAGAACTATATATAAGTCATATAAATGTACTGGGAAATTTTAAGAGAAGACTTTTCTGAAACTGAATGGTATGTACTGTACCCCTTTAAATTCTCATAATTTGACAGGTTCATTATAAAATAACTTCACAGCCATCTATTTTTTTTTTAAACTTTTTATTGTGATGTGGGTGTAGATTTACAAAGCAAATTCATTTTACACACAACAGTTCATGCACATTTGGTTTCATGGCCCTGATTATAATCCCCACCCATAAAAAGCTCTCCTCCCAGTGACTATTCCTTCCCTATCTGTCCAGCTTTTCCTCAGTGCAAATGCTGCCCTTCTAATGTCTCATAAATGATTGATTGAGGGGGTGCATATCCCAAAGATAGGTGGTTGCATCTCCCTGGAGTAGGTGTTCTGCTTGTAGGTCTTTCTACTATTCAGCTGAGAGCTAATCCATGGAAGTGAGAGTTCCAGTCCCGAAGGATAACCCGGGGCCATAGTCTTGGGGGTTTTACCAGCCTCTGTCCAACTAGTAATTCTGATCATTTTTGTGTTTTTTGAATTTTGTTCCATATTTGTACTCCCGCTTAATCCAGCATCTTCAACTTTGATGCCTTTCCAAGTGGTTGGCATTGGTAGCTGGGTACAAACTTCTATTTAAAAAGCTAAACAAAATGTTTCTCAAGTTTATCAGATATATTGAAGAGAAAGTATAAATATATATGTGATGGTTATGTTTGTGTGTCAACTTGGCCGGGCCTGGTTGAGTGGCTGGGCAGCTGTGATAGTTATTCCCCATGACGAGGCTGGCAATCACTTCCATGGTAGGATCTACCATAAGCCTCTGAGTAGCTGCTTTGGGTATGTAGTCTGCTTTCTGTATATAGGAAGCAACTTTGGAAAATGGTCTCTAGCATATGGCATGCTTGGACCCTGCATGTAGCCGTGTCATTGTTCAACAGCCTGCCATGCTCTGCTGAACTTGGGACTTAACAATGGACTAGAGTTAATGGCCTGCAAGGTGGTTTGATAACATCAGAACTGTGCCTTTTTACTTGCCAACCTTGGGTTTGTCAACCTCAGCAGCCAACAGCTGAGTGAAGAAAAGCCTCTAGTTTCAGGGGGCCAGGAGCAGGAGGCAGAGCTGCAACGCAAGATTCAAGGACTTTCACCCAGCCCCTAGAGCCAGGCACTTCGAACTTGGACTTAAATCTTCCAAATTATAAGAATAAACTCCTGTTCATTAAAGCCATCCCATTTATGGTATATTCTTGTCAGAGTAGCACTAGATAACCAGAACAATATAAGCGAGTACTGAAGTCATGAGTGAGCATTTGCACAAGAGTAATTAAGTCATGTGTTGTTATCTTGAGAATGGACAGATGGATTAGTTAGCCCAGAAATAGGCCCTAATCTATAAATTTAATATACAGATAGTCCCTGACTTATAAAATGATGAATCACATTTATGACCATCTGCTTTTTGTTTGTTTTTTTTAATGTCTTATTGCTATTAATATGTATATATGTATTAAGATGTATCTGTAAGTTTATATGGAATATTTCCAGCCCCCAAGAGTAATATTTATAATAATAAAGATAATAAAGATGCTGAAAACAAAAGGCAATGATAATGAAAACTGAAAAAAGAAAATGAGATATTCACCTTACATCAGAACCAATTTATGATGAAGTTGCAGAATGGACTACTTGTATTACTAGAATTATCATAAATCTATGAAGGAGAAAATATTCAACACATGATATTAGAATAACTGGCTAGCAGAAATACCTAGAATGAAATTAATATACACCCTCATCTCATAGCATACAGTAAAATAAATCCCTGAAGAACTAAGGTTTTTTGTTTGTTTGTTTGTTTTTAAGCAACAGTTAAAGAAAACTTGATTTAGTATTTATCCATTTTCTGAAGTATAAAGAAAAAACTTTCTAGGCTTAAAATAAGAAAGGTGTGGCTGTGTTTAATGTAAAAAACTTTTAATCTTCTGGATATCAAAAAGTGTCCAAATGAAAAAGGCATACAATAGAATGTTCTATAATATATTTATTATGAATAAAGATTATAACAATTGAATGTGAAAACTGAAATAGCTCTATATAAATGGGCATAAACATGGAAAACAACTTATAAGACAAGACAAACATATGGAAATGAGCAAACATATAGACATTTAATAAGCCTTATAATTAATCAAAGAAGTTTTGTTTAATTTCTCATCTATTAAAATAAGGCAAAAAATAATAGTAAAGCTAATTTTCACCACTTGTTGTTGTTATGTGCTGTCAAGTATTTTGACTCCTAGCAATCCTATAAGACAGAGTAGAACTGCCTCACAGGGCTTCCAAGGCTGTAATCTTTACTGAGCCACATTGCCACATCTTTCTCCTGCAGAGTGGCTGGTGGGTTTGAACTACCCACTTTAGTTCAGCAGCTGAGTGCTTAATGACTGCACACCAGGGCTCCTTATTTTCATTACTACTGAGTGAAAATAGAATTTGTCCCGTTATAAACAGTACACAGATAACTAGTATGCTGAAAGTTACACCCATTAGGCTGTAAATCTTATTTCTTGAATTCTGACTAAAGCAGTATTTAAAATACATGAATCTTATGTCATAGTTTTATATTGCCGAATTTTGAGAACCATAGGGAAAATCACATGTAAAATAAAGTACATTCCTTTAAGAGACTTTATTCATTTGTTATATATCCATTAAAGATAATAGTAACAGAGACTGGAGACTGTCAAAGAAAAAAATCTCTTACTCTGTTAAGAGTAAAAGAAAGGAGTTTTATTGAGGAATAATACAGCTCAAGCTGGGTAGTGCTGAGTAAGAATACAAAGCACTCCACTATTCAAGCGGAGAGAGAGGGGTCTGTATACATAGAGAACAAAGGAAATGTAGGGGGTTAATGATTGACACAGTCAGCTTCAGCTTGTAGTCCTTTGAAATATGAAGGTCAGCCATTTGGCTAGGAGGGAGGGAGTTACCACCTTGGTGAGTGGCATCAGCATGATTATGGTCACAAACACATTTTTTCCTGGGAGCAAATTATTTACATCTTGACACATTCTTCCAATGAACAAATGGTTTACATCCTTTACATTTTGCTTCCTAAGAATGCATGTTGGCCCTGACATTCTTATGTCTGACACCAAAACCAAACCAAACTCACTGCCTTGGAGTCAGATCTGACTCATAATGAACTCTGCCTGCAATTTGAAACCCTTCTCTTTACATTTCTCCCTTTTGATCAAGCCTCTGCTAGGGAGCACTGATCACCCCCAATAGAATAACCTTTCTTCTGCAAGGACTTTTTCTGTTTTCTTGAGGAGCTTTGGTTAATAAATTATTTTCTTTATCTTGCCAAGCTAATAGGCCTCATCTTCAGGGTGAGTAGGATTTGTGGGGAACATCTTGACAAACAAGGCCACATTTGAGGGACATTTTTCAGTCAAGACAGAATGATAGAGGTCAAAATGAAGCATACACAGGGAGACAAAAAGGAGGTGATTAAATGACCTGATCATTGGTGAAAGCCAGTGAAACCAGCATGATTTTATATGAAGGGTCACATGGTTTTGAAGTATAGCATTTCGTAGATAATATGCATTGAACCAAAGCAAAACAGCATTTTATAATTACAATAATAGAAACAATGAGATATATAAAGATTCCAAAATAAGGTAGTAATATTTTTCACCATACACCCCATAGTAGTTAAGGTTATATGTCAACTTGGCTAGGCCTGGTTTTGAGTGGCTGGGCAGTTGGTGGTAGCTATTCCCCATGATGAGACTGGCAATCAGCTCCATGATGGAATCTGCCACAGCAGCTGAGTAGTTTCTTTAGGGATGTGGTCTGCTTCCCATGTATAAGGAGAAGCTTTGGGAATGGTCTATGGCTTTTTGGCATGCTTGGACCCTGCATGTAGCCAAGTCTTCATTCAGCAGCCTGCCATGCTCTGCCCATCTTGGGACTTTCAATGGACTGGAATCAATTGTCTGCCATGTGGTTTGGTAATATCGTGACTGTGCCTTTTCACTTGCTGACCTTGGGTTTGTCAGCCTCAGCAGCCAGCAGCTGCCTGAGTGAAGAAAGCTTCCAGCTTCAATGGGCTGGGAGCAAGAGGCAGAGCTGAAGCCCAAGGTTCCAGGGCTTTTCACCCAGCCCCTAGAGTCTGGCACTTTGAACTTGGATTTCTAGCCTCCAAAATACTGTAAGACTAAAGTCCTGTATGTTAAAGTCACCCATATGTGGTACTTTCTGTTAGAGTAGCACTAGGTAACCAAAACATACTCCAAGAGAAAAAAACAGTTACTTATAATATCAATTAAGGAAGGAACAGAATCATTAAAGTGAGATACTACGTACTGCGTATAATTAACATAGAGTATAATATTACCAGTGTTGTCAGCAATATAGACACAGCAATCAGATTATTATGACATGGGTACCTACTTGGGCTGCAGTAAGAATGTCAAGGGCCATTCTATTTGGGAGTACTACTTTTCTTATCCTGGCTATGTCAGTATTGATCCTTTGAAGCCCATAGTCACTGTCATTCAGGGCAGTTAGTACATATTTGGTTAATATTTCTGCATGTGCCATAAAATCTTCAAGTCCTGTCTGAGATGCGAACACTACCATTAAAGGATCAAGCCAATGAAACTGATTGAGACTATTGAGTTCTTAATATGGGTATATTGGCTGGTAAAGGGAGTTCAATTAAAATTCATCCTAGAATCCAGAGTGCATTTTCCTGTCCAGCCTGGTGAGATGCAAGGCCAAATGTTGGTTCTAGCTATCCAAAAGATACTGTTAGGGCTATAATAGATACCTGAGCATTGTAGCCAGTCAATGGCAAACCCATCAGTAGCTTGTAAGGTTATAACTTATGCACATTCAGACATTGGAAGCCACCCCATAGGTCTGATGATGGCTAGGCTATTCATATGGGTATAGTTAGATTGCCCCCAACAAGTAGGAGTAAACTGACTTAGCCTCTCTACTTGGGGAATTATCCAGATGAATCTGTCCCACAGTTGTTGATATGGACTTACAATACAAGCAGTACTGTTTGTGGGTTTGGAGGATTCTTTTGTTCTTCTTGAGTGACTTTATTTAATAAAGTAAAGTTTGTATTAAGTCAGCGATAAAGTAACCACAGGAAGGAAGTGGGAAGAGAGCTGTTAAAATGTGAGGATTTCAACAATGTTATGAAACAAAATATGTTTGAAATGTGAATGGAAAATTGATATGCTCTGTAAACTTTCACCCAAATCAAAATTTACAGAAAGAAAAAAAAAAGGTTAGATAAAAGACTGGCAATACATCAGTAATCCAGGTTAAACGATGTTAAGGTTGGTGCATGTGACATAAGAAAGACTATGAGTCTTTCAGTAATTATTTCATAGGGGCTGAGTTTGTGAGATCCAAATGGTGTTGACCTCAAATTTAGGGAGGATCTACCTTGTTGTTGTTCTTTTTAGGTGCCATTGAGTTGGTTTGGATTCATAGTGACACAGTGTACAGCAGAATAAAACACTGCCCGGTCCTACACCATCCTCACAATCATTGCCATGTTTGAGCCCACTGTTACAGCCACTATGTCAATAAAATTAATTGAAAGCCTTCCTCTTTTTCATGGCCCTTCTACTTTACCAACCGTGATGTCTTTCTTCAGGTACTGTTTCCTCCTGATAACATGTCCAAAGTATATGAGATGAAATCTCACCATCCTTGCTTCCAAGGCTGTACTTCCTCCAAGACAGATTTGTTTGTTCTTTTGGCAGTCCATGGTGTATTCAATATTCTTCACCAACACCAAACTTCACAGGCATTGGTTCTTTTTTGGTCTTCCTTATGCATTGTACAGCTTTCACATGCTATGAGGTGATTGAAAATAACATGGCTTGAGTCAGGTGTACTTTAGTGCCCCAAGTGACATCTTTGCTTTTTAACATTTTAAAGAGATCTTTTACAACAAACAGATCTGCCCAGTGCAATACAATGTCTGGTTTCTTGACTGCTGCTTTCAAGGGCATTGATCAAATGTGGGTATCTAAGTAAGTGAAATCCTTGACAATTTCAGTTTTTTTCTGATAACTGGCTTTCAAATTTCTTTGCATAGGTGAGTGAGTGCTTCCAAGGTTGTGGGCATTTGCTGAAACATCTCAATTGGTATTTTTTCAATTCTTGGGTTCTTCTTTTCCTACAATGCCTTCAGTGCTGCTTGGACATCTTCTTTCATTTCCATCGGTTCTTGATCATATGCTACCTCCTGAAATAGCTGAATTTCAACCTTTTCTTTTTTTTCTTTCTTTCTTTCTTTTTTTTTTTTTTTTTTTTGGTACAGTGGCTCTGTGTATTCCTTTCAGCTTCTTTTGCTCTTTCCTATGTCTTTCAATATTTTATCCATAGAATACTTCAATATTGCAACTCGAGACTTTAATTTTTTCTTTAGTTCTTTCAGCTTGAGAAATCCCGAGCATGTTCTTCCTTTTTTGTTTTCTAACTCTGGGTGCTTACACATTTCATTATAATATTTTATATTGCCTTCCCAAACCACCTTTTGAAATCTTTTCACTCTTTCATTGCATCATTTTTCCTTTTTGCTTTAGTTAATCTATGTTCAAGAGCAAGTTTCAGAGTCTCTTATGGCATGCATTTTGCTCTTTCCCTTTTTCCCTGTCTTTTTTTAATGACCTTTTGATTTTTTTCAATCTTTCTTGCAATCTAGTTATAACTAAAGTAACACAAGATACAAAATTGTATATATATATCTATATAAATGTCTTAGTCTGGGTTCCCTGGAGAAGGAAAGCCAGGAAAGCTTATATTCAGAGAAAGAGAGAAAAAAATTCATCTTAGGAAAATGACTCATACAATTATGTGGTATTGTTCTTGTGTACCATCAAGTCAGACCTCACTCATAGCGACCCCTCCTTGGGTTTCCGAGGTGATATCATTAAAGAAGTAGATTGCCCAACCTTCCTTCTGAGGAGTGGCTGGTGGGTTTGAACCACCAGCCTTCTGGTTAGCAGTCAAGTGCCTTAGGCACTGCACTACCAGAGCTCTTCATACAGTTATAGAGGCTGGCAAGTCCCAAGTTCCTGGATCAAACATCAAGCTGGAGGTTTTTCCCAACTCACACAGCAGTAAGGGCTGATAAGCTCGAGACTGGCAGGCAGTATAACAGGCTGCTGACTTCAGCAGATGAAAAATCTAAGATCATCCAGCAAAATGGTGGATTGATTGACTCATAACAGTTGTAGACAGCACAACAGGATCCAGATCCACAGAAGTTTCCCCAAGGAAACTCCCTTTCAACTGATTGGCTGCTCAAAGCATATATACATCAGATCTTATCATGGGAATAACCACATCACAACTGATTAAACAACTCAGAATCATGGCTCAGCCAATTTGACACACAACCCCAGCTATCACAGTCCACCCATTGTCAACTTGGCAGTGGTACACATCTCCTCAACCACATATAATCTCTAAATAAGGACATTCATAAAGTCATACATACAACTAACATGATACAACTAACATGCTTACAACTGAAAATGCATTAACTCTGTTTACATTTTATAGTTTATAACTAAATAAAACAAAACTATTTGATGCACACATACAATGAAGAAATATAACAATCACAGTGCTCATTTCTGCAACTGGTCATGTGGTCGTAGTTAGTATTCACAACCACCTTCTTCCACCACCCAATCTGTATTTCTCTTGCCCTCAGCAAGTACCTCAGCTGATCATGGGTCTTTGCCTGGTGGACTGAAGGGTTTGGGCCATTAGTAGACATATTAGAATTGGGTTGCTCTAGTAGTTTTTGATTGACTTTAATCAGAGGGCATGGTAATACTAAGAGATATCCTAAAGAATCTCCTGTATTCCAGATATATTCTTATTTACTTCCATTATGTAATATCAATCCAATTTCCTCTTGGTGATCAAGATCTATCACACCAGACAATACAGTATCTCCCTTCTTTACCTGTTGATCCAGAGGCATGAGGAAGCCAAAATGGCCAGGTGGCATTCTTAATTTCCAATTCAATGCAGTCAATATTGTGTCTCCAGGTGAGAGCTTTCCTTCCTTTGGGACTAAGATCTCCAGACCCACGGAGCACAGGGTCGCAGAGACAGGAAGCAAACATTTTTTGACTGAGTCACAAGAGGTTAATGGTGGTACCACTTCCATTTCCATCCTTTGGTTCCTGAACTCATGAAATAGCACCATATATTGGACTCTGGTTTACAGCATATACAGCCTCCTGGAGAACATTACCCCAATCCTACAAGGTATTGTCATCTAGTTGGCACCACAACTGTTTTCTAGTAGGCCATTCCATCATTCCATTAAGCCAGCTGCTTTAGGATAATGGAGAACATGGTAAGACCAGTGAATTCCATGAGCACAGGCCCACTGCTGCACTTCATTTGCTGTGAAGTGAGTTCCTATGTATATATAAAACTCCAAATCAAATTCACTGCCATCAAGTCAATTCCAACTCATGGCAACCCCCATGGGGTTTCCAATGCTATAAATCTTTACAGGAGCAGAGTGCCTCATCTTTCTTCCACAGAGCAACTAGTGCATTCGAACTACTGACCTTTTGGTTAGCAGCCAAATGCCTTAACTACTACACCACCAGATCTCCTTTTTTATATACAATATGGTTATGAAAAAATACTAGAAGAAATTTTGTCCATAGTTTTAGAAGTTGTGTTTGGGTTAGGAAGACTACCTTTAGAACTTAGACAGTTAAAAATGTATTGAAATGTAGGACCTTTGAAGAATGAAGTTATTTATACATATAATCAACGTGGAATTATGCTGTTCGATCCCCTTTAAAGCTCTTGCAAAATATTTTTTCATCAGGAGTCCCTCTTTACAAAGCTCATTGAGAATGCCAGCATTTCCATGAGAAAGAACTACCTCTGTGGTTTAAACAAAATACTCTTCCACAGCCCTCAATATACATATAGCAGATGATATTAACACATCTGACACACTTCCATTTGCATAACCAGGATTATTCACAATTATCTTAATGCACCAAATCTAATATGACATCAGTTGTAGGATACACTGTTTTGTACCACTGAGTAAGAAAAAAAAATTTTCTAATTAAGTTATGACATGTCATTGATTATAAGAAGCATCCTTATTTCATATAGTTAAAATGTTTCTAAATGTGCACATTAAAATTAATGGAAACTGTGATACTAACTTGTTTGTGATCGTTGGTCCTTTACTCTACTCTGGGAAGGATATACAAATGTAAGAAAGAAGAGGCAAAGACTTCTTGCCTCCAAGTCCAGCAGGAAACCTACCTTCCTCAAGGGGAGAAGGTATGTGCAGAATTATCAGTGTTTGCATCCAGATTCAGAATTATTTTTCCATTACTTTCCACTTTCACACATCCAAATATCCCTCTCTTCCTTCATTCACAATAAAGAATAGTAGGTGAGGAGTATGTACCTTCATCTAGGACACAATCCTTTATTTTCCACATGCACCTCTGTTTGGGATGATGAGACCTTGGGGCAGAACCTGCCTTCTTTTCAACTGTCAATTTCCCATCCTACCTCCCACCACAGTGCTTGCTTTCTCTGAACCACAAGATGCTTGATGTTTGCCCTTACCTATAACTTTAATTCAAGTAAGTGAGAATGGCATTATTCCAAAAATGATATTAAATTCATCTTAATTAATTTTAAGTATATCATTGAAAAATATCCAGAATGTAAGAAATAATTTTATATATGCCTTTAAGTAGTTTGGGAAGAAAGGTGAGTTGTAGCTTGAGGCCAAATACTAAATCTCTTGTCCTTAATCATATTAAAATTCTAGCAAATTAGGTCGTGTTTAAGATCTAATTCAAAAAGTGGAAAATTAAAACTTTTCAGTACAGTATAGTAAACTGAAAGTCTATCAATCCACTAATTTTCTTGTTCAACTCTTTTGTCCCATTAAATTCGATGGACTTCATTGTTGAGGTTAAAGAGTTTTCACAATATTATCAGTGACAATTCTAATAAAATTTTAAAGAATTACCCACTGCCATTGAGTCAATTCTGACTCATAGTGACCCCCATTGTGTTTCCAAGGATATAAATCTTTAGGGAAGTAGATTGTCTCATCTTCCATCCATTGAGCAGCTGGTAGGTTTGAACTGCCAAACTTTCAGTTAGCAGCCAAATGCCTTACCCACTATGCCACCAGAGGTCCTTTTTAAAGATTAGAAAGGGTGATATCTGTCTGATACATTATCCAAATAAGTTTTCTAGAGTTAACTACTAATTGTTTAGTGAACACATTACCAAAACCAAAAAAACAAATCAATTGCTGTTGATTCTGAGTCATTACAACTCCATGTGCATCAGAATGGAACTGTGCTCCTTAGGGTTTTCAATGGCTGTGATTTTTTGGAAGTAGATCACCAGGCTTTTTTTTTTTCTGAGGCCCTTCTGAGTAGAATCAAAACACTAACCTTTCAGTTAACAGTTAAGCACTTAAAGTGGACACATTACAGTACTCAAAGAAGGAAAAATACACATTGTTATGGCATTTGTGGGGCCCGAAGCTCACTGTTTTCATTGGTAATCATCTGACTTGAGATCCTCTTGGGTTCTGGTTTCTTCCCCAGATGCAGTATATATCTCAAATAGGCCATGACCTTCTCTAAGAATAAGTTTTTACATATTTTTCCTTAATGGTTTGCTATTTCTCATATATTGCAGCAACTATGAGGGCACTGAGAAATAATTGTTGACTCCCTCTTAATCTCTACTTTCTCCCTACTTAATTTCTAATATTCAAGGGGTTTTCTGTATGTAAATGATTTGGTAGTTACTCCAGTCCTAAATATTCTGCTGGTAGGTTGAACTCTCCATGTTTAAAATGGAGCCCATCATCCCCCCAACACACCTATCCTACTGTTTTCTGTATCTCAACTAAAACATCACCATCTTCTCTGTCGTCCAGGCTGGAATCACTGGGTACTACTTTGTCCTCTCCTTTGTTCCCCACACTTAATTACCATAACTGATCCATGCTCTGTCATTTCACATTGCCCCTGAAATTATCTTCCTAAAATATGAAATTGCTTACTACTTTCCAGGTCTTAGGTGAGTCAGTTGAGACTCTTAGAGACTCATATCTAAACTCATTTGTCTGTCATTCAAGCTGCATTTGAGTTGGCCTTAGACTCATGGTAACTCCATGCACAACAGAAAAAAATTGCCTCTGTTACTGCATCATCCCATGATCAACTGAAGATCAGACCAGTGTAACTCATAGACTCTTCACTGGCTGTATTTTGGAAGTAGATCATCAAGCATTCTTCCTAGTCCATCAGTCTGGAGCTCCTCTGAAATCTGCTGAATATCACACAAGCCTCTACTGATAGGTTAGTCATGGTCATGTTTGAAATGCACTGGCCAGAAATCCAACCAGGGTCTCCCTCATGGAAGGCGAAAATTCTACCATTGAACCAACATTGCCCCTTATGTCTACCATTCTGAGTCTATGATTTTTTAAAAGTAACCTATTTCTGCAAACCTACTACCCTACACAACCTCCACAAATTATATAATCCAATCTACCAACAGTACCTTCTTCCCTAACACATCCTTTATATTTCCTGTCTCCATGACTTTTCTCCTGTTTGAATAGTTCTTTCAGTTTGGAAAGCAATCCTCCAGAAGATTTGCTACTCCTTCTACTTCTCCTTTCCTAAATTTCTGCTTATATCTATTTACTTGTGCCCCTTTTTGCTTTTGTAAAATTCTAAGACTTTTCTTACAAAAATGCATGTGCATACAATTTTGTGCAATTTCATAAAGTAGAAGTGATGTGGAAGATTGTAAGAATTTCATGTGTATAGTAGACCTGACAAGGGACAAGGTTGTAGTCACTTCTTGGTCACAGCCAGCTACCCAGAGGGACCAAGTAGTTGAACCTGTGGGCTCGGGACCATAGTTGCAGGGGACATCAAGCTCAATTGGCATAACATACTACACAAACCATTGTTCCACCTCCTACTTTGGTGAGTAGTGACTGGAATCTTAAAAGCTTGCAAGCAGTCATCTAGAGGCAATGATGGGTCTCTCCTCATCCAGAGCAAAGAAGAATGAAGAAAACCAAAGATTCATGGAAACAATTAGTCCAAGCAACTGGTATACCTTGTGATCCCCCACCCTATATGACTATAAGACAGAAGAACTAGATGGTACCTGGCTACCACTGTCAACCACTCAGAGGGGGATCTAGGTAGGAGATACTAGATAGAGAAGGAGAGCAACATGGAACAAAACTCAAAATAATTTGGAAAAAAAAAGGGGGGGGGGCAGGTTTGCTGGTCCCATATAGCCTGGTGGAACCACTGAGACTATGGCCCCTAGATGCCCTTCAGGTCTGGAATTGATACACCTGTGGCTTCCAGCCAAACAAAAGACAGCCATATGAGTTGAACATTTACCTGAGGCAGATACACTCCTTGGAGAGAACAATCATGGGAGAAAGAAGGGGTGTTTATGCACAGAGAGACAGTTCAGGGGGAAGGAGTGCATAGAGGGATGGACACAGGGCAGAGGTAACTATGGGGAGGAAGTGGGAGGGGAGCTGTTGCATTGTGGGAAATTGTAGTCAATGTCATGAGATGAAGTGTATATGAACTGCTTTATGGAAAGTGAATTTGCTCTGTAAACTTTCACCAAATCACAATTAAAATAAAAAAAGAAATAGAAGTGATGTGGAAGATGAAATCAATATACATACATAACCTGAAACCAGAAATAGGGTTGGTTAAAAAAAAGAATGATGTAAGTCTATGCATATGCTAAGGGAGCTTCATAGGAATTGTCTTCCCTTCCGCCTGTACTCCCTCTGGCTTTTATTTGCTCCTCTAGCAGATCTCAAAACAGTCTGCATGTACTTAGCCATATAGGTCCTTCTCTCCACCTAATCACTAAACACATTGATAGTGTGGGTTATGTCACAATTATTTTTATATTACTGTCAATGCTGTGTAGGCACTACTCATGTATAAACGTCTAATAACTGTTTTTGAAAAATGTAAAGCATATGAAACTTTGCAAATAAAGTCTACATGGCAAGCAGTTTTTTATTTTGTTTTTAAAGTTGGGAACACAAGTTTCATTTCATCCCATAAATGTAATTTCCATGGAAGCTTTGCCTATACCCAAGGCTAGATCTGTTTCCTTCCTTATATTTTCTTATAGACTACCTCTTCCTGGCCCTTTGTCAATTTGTAATAGAGCTCTGGTGGCATAGTGCCTAAGGCCTTTGACTGCTAACCAAGAAAGGTGGCAGTTCAAACCCACCAGGCACTCCACAGAAGGAAGACTGGGCAATCTACTTCTGTAACGATGTACCATATCAGAAACCCAAAGGGTGTAGCTGTGAGTCGGAATTGACTCGATGGCAGGGAGTGAGTGAGTGAGTGTGACTATTTGATATCTGTCTCCTTTATTATAATTTCCATGAGAATGAGGACCCTGCCCATTCTTTTCACGACTGTAGCCAGTGTCTCTCTGGACATTTGATGTGGTATTCAATTCATGGTTGTTGAATACTGAAAGAATGGATCTGGCCCACATCTGCTATCCATTCTTTGCTGCCCTTCTGAGCTACCCTGACACTAGCTCAGTGCCTATTGAGTACATGTTGACTCCGCTAGGCCCACAAAATGAGAAAGCCAGCCAAAGATGCAAGCAGAGTGTGGGTGTGCTGTGTTCCAATTTGTTTTTCCTCAAAATCTGTCTTCCATTCTGCAAACCCCTGTGTCTTTGAACTTGTCATCTGCTATAGAAGATAGAGTTTTCTTTAAAAGACCAGTCTTTTCTGAAAACCAATTCCATCTGGTTCTATAATGATGTAATAAAAAAATCTCACTGGTTAGTACTTAAAAATTTCCCTCTTCCATTGTTTTTAGAATAGTGCAAAGACAAAGGCATTGGTAGTTCAGTGGTAGAATTTTTGCTTTCCATAAGGGAAGCCTGGTTTTGTGACCAAAGCATCTCAAGCGTGGCCTCCATGTCAGTGGAGATGTGTGCATTGCTATGATACTGAATAGATTTTTTTAAGTCCTTCATATACTATGTCTCATGAATCTTGGGTAGAAATTGTTTAATTTAGGTTTCTTTAAGTGCACATAAAATATCTCTGATAATGCATTCTATGTTTCTAGACTTTTATACTGACTCTCTAGTAAATCATTTGGTGATAGCAATTTCAACTTCTTTGTATTTCATTTCTTTTTCTTCAAATGATCTTTTTAAATACCACCATTAACTGTAGTAAGTAGTAGACAACAGCCAAATATTTCAAAACTGATATATAATTTTGAATTTTATTAAAAATAAAAGTAGAATCACAATTCAAATTAACTCTTAATAAGTAGAGTTTTTTCAATGCTGGATTTTGGCTCAAAAATAATTTATAAATCTGAAAAATGTTAAGTAGAACATTAGGCCATGTTTTAATTACATCTATATTGTTGTTGTTGTTAGGTGCTATCAAGTCAGCTCTGACTCATAGTGACCCTATGTACAACAGAACAAAACACTGCCCAGTCCTGCATGAGGCCCATAATCCTTGCTATTCCTGAGCCCATTGTGGCAGCCACTGTGTCAACCCATCTTGTTGAGGGCCATCCCTTTTTTTGTTGACCCTCCACTTTACCAAGCATGATATCCTTCTCCAGGGAATGGTCCCTTCTGACAACATGACCAAAGTAGGTGAGACGAAGTCTGGCCATTCTTGCTTCCAAGGAGTATTGTGGCTGCACTTCTTCCAGGATATATTTGCTAGTTCTTCTGGCAGTCCATGGATCCTTCAGTATTCTTCGCCAACACCACAACTCAAAATCATCAGCTGAGGCTAATCTTGCACAGACACCAGTGATACAAAATGCCTGCAGTCCTTACAGGAACAATAGAAGACAGACACAGAGTAATCCCTCACAAACAATCAGACACTGTGGTGGAGAGATCCAATAGATCTACAGTCTTAGGACCATAGTACGGGGGGGGACACCATACTCAACTGGCACAACAAAATACATAAAAGCTCCACATCCTACATTGGCAAGTAGCAACTGGGGTCTTAAAAGCTTTCAAGCGGCCATCTATGATGCAGCTAACACTCTCCTAGCTTCGGAAGTGTAGAAGAATGAAAAAAAAAAAGGGGATGGAGCATTTAGAAGCAACCAGCCCTAGGACATGATGGACCTCAAGACCAGAAGAACTAGATGGTGCCTGGCTACCAATGCCAACCACTCAGGAAAGGATCAACTCTGGAGATCTGGATAGAGTGGGAAGGAAAATGTGGAACAAAATTCCAAAAACTCAATAATGATCAGAATCACTGGTCAGATGAAATCTGGTGAGAGTCCCAATACTATGGCCCTGGCATACATTCTGTGCCTGGAATAAACCTCACCCCCAGGGGCGGGCTCTCAGCCCAATAGTTAACAAGATGTACATGCAGATCACTCAACCCAGGATGATGCACCCCCATACTCTATGGTAATACATCCCTTAGAGCAATAGACCATGGGACACCAGAGGACCAACATTCAAACTGAGGAAATTCAGGACCAATAGGAGTGCATAAATATGAGGGGCACAGGGGCAAGGGCACAGGGTAGGGAGGGGAGGAGACTGGGTTAGGGTTGGACATGGCGAATGGGGAATGAATCTAAATGCACATGTTATGTTGAATGTAAAACCAGCTTTTAAAATTAAAAATAATAATTAAAATAATAATAATAAAAGGACCTGAAGAGAAAAAAAAAGAAAAAGCATCATCTCTTCTTCAGCCTTCCTTATTCATTGTCCAGCTTTCACATGCATATGAGGTGATTGAAAATACTGTGGCTTGGGTTAGGAGCACCTTAGTCTTCAAAGAGACACCTTTGCTCTTCAGCACTTTTAAAAGGTCTTTTGAAGCAGATTTTTACTGATCTGATGTCTTGACTGCTGCTTCCATTGGTGTTGACTGTGGAACCAAATAATATGAATCCTTTGACAACTTCAATCTTTTCTCTATTTATCATCCCTATATTTATATATCCCTATATAAATATAAATATATAGGAGTTCTGGTAGCATAGTGCCTAAGGCACTTGACTGCTAACCAGAAGGCTGGCGGTTCAAACCCACCAGCCAGTCCTTGGAAGGAAGGTTGGGCAATTCTACTTCCATAGTGATACTGCCTCGGAAACCCAAGGAGGGGTCGCTATGAGTCGGGGCCGACTCGACGGCAAATAACAACAACAACAATATAAATATATAAAAATTGTTAACAGGTAGTGACTGGTACATCATCCGATCTGCAACCTGTACAACTATGAGACCAGAAGAACGAGATGGTGCCCGGCTACCACTGTCATCCACTTGGAATGGATGTAGGAGATCCTGCATAGACAGAGAGAACAACGTGGAACAAAACTCAAAATCATTTGGAGACAAAAAAAAAAAAAAAGAGTGGGGACCAGGTTTGCTGGTCCAATAGGGCCTGGTGGAACCACTGAGACTATGGCTCCTAGCTGCCCTTCAGGTCTGGAATTGAACCCACACCTGTGGTTTCCAGCCAAACAAGGTACAGGCATGTGAGTTAAACATTTACCTCAAGTAGACACCTGCCCTGGAGAGAACAATCATGGGAGAAGGAAGGGCTGCTTATGCACAGGGAGACAGCTCAGGGCACAGGAGAGTATGGGGGATGGACACTGGGAAGAGGTAACTATGGGGAGGAAGTGGGAGGGGAGCTGTTGCATTGTGGTAAACTGTGGTCAATGACATGTGATAATGTATATGTGAACTGCTGTATGGAAAGTGAATTTGCTCTGTAAATCTTCACCCAAATCAAAATAAAATAATAAAAACATAAAAAAAAATTGTTAACAGGAAGTCTTTATCAGAGTTAGTTCTAAACACTTCCAAGATTGATTTTTCCTTGAATTTCCTAATCCAATTTGAGAAGATCTTTCATATGCAGCAAAGCTAGTAGTTTTATGACTGAAGAATATATAGCTTTATCCCTTTATCTCTGTATTTTTCACCAATGACAAGAGATGTTTCAAAAATTCATCATTAGTTTCAATCTTTTAAAAATACATACTAAGAAAGATATTTTAAAGAACAGCTCCTGAAAATTTGTCTTCTATCTCTATACTATGCTATTAACTCTCCAGATTGTCATACTAGTTTTGGGGTTCAAGTCATTCAAAATCTTACTGTTGTTGGAGATGTTACTGAGTTCATCTGGACTTTCAAAAATATACTCAAAACAATTAGGAAAGGTAATGGACTAATGTCAATGAAAATATATAAAACTCTGGCTGTGTTAGCTGTGTTTCTGTCAACTACCTTTCTCAGATTCTTTCATTATTTCATTTGCATAGTCGATATTTATGAAACTCCAACAAGATTCATATTTTCCTCCCAATAATATCATATTCATTGATAATAATTCTGTAAGATAGAATTGTTGCTATAACCATGTCTTTTTAAACCATTATCCATAAAGCGGTTTCATTTGATTTGTGGTTAAGTTAGACTTCTCATACATTCCAGAATTCAAATTGGTGTTAAGCCAGCCTTTGATTCTTTTTTTCCCCAAAGCTATTGTTTGTATATGGTTTCAGAGAGTAGTAATGTTGATTTAGCTGAAGTACTACTTTTTAAAAAGCTTCCCTAAGTCTTTGTATTTGGATGGGGTAAATTGCAAAGATAACATAAACATTTAAATTTATTTAACTGATGATTTCATTTTTGACCTACTTTCAATAATTTATGCATAATTTGGGAAGTATAAGGGACACAAAAATGAGATCAAATATGAATTCCAGCCAGATCTAGCTGTGTTCCAGGATGGGAAGCCAGGTCAGGCCTGCATTCAGCTCAGCCATCTCTGCAACATGCTCCAGAGAAGCCATATTGTAAAGCCAAGAGCGTAAAGACAATTCAGTCCTTAATGAATCTCACTTGAGTATAACAACATATTTTATAGTTCTGATTTCCAGTTCTATTTGCTTGCTCAGGAACCTACACAAAGGATAAACACTAGAACTTTAAAGTGAACATCCATAAAGGAGTATACCAAAATCTATTATACCATATAGTTTTATATTACCCTTTGAGGGTGAACTGATAAATTTTCTTGGAATTTGCATTATCAGTGCTTTCCTTCAATGAGAAGTTGATTCCTGTCTTTCCTTCTCTTCTCCAAAGCAGTTCATCTGTACCTGCTGTCAACTCTTTTTCTGAAACATATATTGAATTTCTCCCAAGCCTAGAAAACCCATGATTTTCCATCTGCATACAGCTTTAATCTCATGGGTCAGTCTGCAATAGCCACACTGGTACCATTTAGTTCCATATTCACTTGGCTACCTCTTCCCTGGTGTAAATGGTGCTTCAGTTACAGAAAGGAAGATAGCAAGAATACTACCACTGCAAAGTCTGATACAGTTGTGTCCTGGTAGCATGCCTGCAGGAGCAATATAGGCAGTTAAGTTCTAACTAGTTGTGATTGCAGCATAAGTATATTACAAGCATAGCTTCTGCTTTTAAGGATGAAATTAAGTTTATTCCAATACTTCTAAGAATTGGCTGTTTGAGGGGAAGAAAAAGTTGTTTTATTCTCAAATTATAGGTTTATAATATCTCCATTCTTTCTTTTAAAGGTGAACTCTTTAAATCCACGATTCTTTTTATATTAATATATTATATATTAATATATATTATATATAAATAATATATTTATATATAATATATTAATATATTAGTGCATCAATTGACTAGTTAAGCACTTTAGAATAAAATAAATCAAAGTCAGTGTTGTTTGTTTGTTTTTAAAATGTTTTCTGAGGATAAAGGGAGAAAGACTATAACAATTAGAATCCCCTCCACATCTTGAGGAAATTTTATAAATAAGAGCTCTTTTATAGTCAGAGAGAAAAATTCTGTGCCAAACCAAACTTATTGCTGAAGTCTTTTTCTCCAGTTAGTTAACTGTGTTATCTAAATTTGATTACTTCTCTCTCTTTGTCAGCTCTTTGCCATCTTTTGTTGATTTTTTTATTTCTCTTGGTGATGATTTAATCATTCAAGAAATGTTTATGGAGTATACACATGTGCTAGGCCCTGGGCTAGGTTTGGGAGATAGATATAGTTTTTGGTGTACCCAGGAAGCTTACTTGCTTTTAGAGGAGAAACTGCAAATGAGTAATTTTTCAGATCACTGTATCATTGGTGATGCATTCTCAGTAGGAGCATACCGCATTCTGTGAGACTATAATAGAGTCCTAATCTACACTGTGGAGGCTTAGAATATGTCTCCCTAAGGAAGTTATATTTAAGCTGAATCCTGAGGAATGAGAGTCATTTAGCCACAGAAGAAAAAGAAAAGAGGAAACATTATGCTTAGAGACTTGGAAGGATTTAAAGCACAAATATGACATGATCTGTTTGTGATTAAACAAGATCACTAAGGCTACTCTGTGGAGAATGGATTATAAAGGAGAAAAATGTAAACAGAGAGAAGATTAAGAGACTATTAAAGTCTATTAAAGAGATAGTGGTAGCTTAGATAAGGTAAAGGCTTCAGAGATGAAGAGAGTAGATATATTTTTGAGTTGTAATTAAATCTTACGGAAGTTCTACATGGGGACTTTGAAGCTACCATTGTTCTTTAAGACTTCTTTGGTGTGAATTGTTAGATTGAACGAACATTTAGAAATATGCTTGTTTTATCAGATCTCATAAATTTATCACAGAGTTCATAATGCCATCATGAAAATTATAGAACTATATGTAAAAATGTAGGAAGAAGTCTATTTTCATCTTGCATTATGGAAAACTTATTTGGATGTTCTGAATATAAGAAAGCAATTGTTTAAAGGAAAAATATCAATCTCAAATATACCTCCATGGAGAGAAAAACAAAATGTTGTAACTTTTGGTAAGAGGGTTTTATATGAAGTAGATACCCTCCAGATACTCTCTCTAAATTAGAAGATTAATAAAAAGATTCTTTAAGACATTGTTGTTGTTGTTGTTATATGCTGTCGAGTAGGACCCGACTCATAGCGACCCCTCCTTTGGGTTTCCAAGGCGGCTGCTAACCAGAAGGCTGGTGGTTCAAACCCACCAGTCACTCCTCGGAAGGAAGGTTAGGTAATCTACTTCTGTAGTGATACTGCCTCGGAAACCCAAGGAGGGATTACTATGGGTCGGGGACGACTCCACGGCATGTAACAACTTTAAGCCATCAGTATCCTTTAAATGTAATTTATATAGGATAAGTATATTTTCAAATATTTCAAGTCAAAATAGCTTTTTGTAAATAGACATTATTTACTCAAAGAAGAGTTGACAAATCTGGAAAAAAAAAATTCTATTTGTGTTTCCAAGAGAAGAAAACTACAATGCTTAGGTCTTAAGTGGATAGCAAGTTGCTATTTCTTCACAGTTTAAAATCTGGATAGAGCTTTCATTGAAACTTCATGATAGATTATATAAGCAACAATGTTTACTTTTTAGATGTCCTATTATGCAAATTAAAAAATTCAACACACACAAACACATATATTATATATGCATCTATAATTAAATCATATTTAATAAGTATATATGAATACATAAGGGACTCTAATGATGCAATGTTTAAAGCATTGGGCTGCTAACCAAAAAGTCAGAGGTTCAAACCCATCAGCCAGTCTGCTGGAGAAAGATGAGGCACTTTGCTTCTGTAAAGATTTACAGCCTTGGAAACCCCATTAGGCAGTTTTGCTCTTCCCTAAAGGGTCACTATGAGTTGGAATCAACTCAATGTCAGTGGGTTTTTGGGTATATGAATACATATGTACCTTAATAAAATTATATCACATTTTTCATATATATAATTTTATCAAAACTTTCACTTTGAAGCTACCATTGTTCTTTAAGTAATATTCTCTAACTAAAGCAAAACCAAATTCACTGCATTCAAGTTGGATCTGACTCATAGCAACCCCTCTTTGGGTTTCCAAGGTGGTATCACTACAGAAGTAGATTGCCCAATCTTCTTTCCAAGGAGTGGCTGGTGAGTTTGAACCGCCAGCCTTCTGGTTAGCAGTCAGATGCCTTAGGCACTACACCATCAGAGCTCCCAATATTCTCCAGTAACTAAAAAAAAAAAAAGAAAGAAAAATCTCACCATCTGGGGAGGTCTTAATGAAATAATGAAAAAGAAAACCACATCAACTAGGAATTGCCAGGAAACCTGAAAAAAATTCTTTAATAATATGCTTACAAATAAAATACACAGTAATTGATGGTAAGTAGGCCCTAATTTCAAAACATTCACCCTACAGAAATGACTTTCACAAGATTTGCAACTCTCATTTGTAGTGGTAAATACTTCAATATTTACAGTGCTTATTCCCCTAGAAATTGGAAGAGAACTTCAGAAAAGGTAATCATTCATAATGTTCTGAGTCTGTAAAATGAAGCAGATTACTATGACTAAATGTGAAATAATAAATCACTAACAACAATGTCATTTAAAAGTAACAGTATCTGTACTGAAGGAATTCACTGCATAAAAGCTCTATGAGATAATTTTATTTGATTAATTTTAAACTGCTGATGAATTCAGATCTGCACTGTTGCAAAGAGAATCTGAGGTAACCTATATGAATTGTTCCAACTAGAAAATATAGTTGGTTTCCAATGTATTTTAAAAATATAATAAGTGAATGGATCCTAAAATGGATAAATAAACATATAAATAGAGAGAAAGGGAAAGTAATTATGGAAATTTAAGATAAAACCATGGAAATAATAACACAAAAATGCATAATATAAATTTTAAAAAATTACTAAAAATAGCTTCTTATCAATCAATACAAGTAGAAAAAAATGATCAGATACCAACATTTTTAGTTATATATTTTAGTTATAAAATGACTTCTAAAAAGAACACAATTGTTGCTTTAATAAGAAAAAAGTTAAAGTAATTATTTTAAAAGAATGATTATTCTCTTCAGTTAAATTATTCAATGAGATAAATATGTATAGGAATAGCCCAAGTCTAGCAGAAACAGTACAGAACATAAACATAATAATCACAGTATTGCTTTTCATCTAACTGAATTAATACATATGTATAAATTTATATTCAACTAACTGAATTTGTGTGTGTATACACACAAACATATTCACAAATTAATGTACTAAGAATAAAGAACAAGTAGCTTCTCTAAAAAGCTTTTTAATACTTCAGCATCTAAAATCTCTGTATAAGGTTTCAAGTAAGATACTTTAAACAGAAAATTAAAACTCTAAGTATAAATACCTCTGTAGTTCATATCCTTGAGCATTTAAAGGAAAAGTCGTCCATGCCTTATATATATTCACTAAATACTGAGATAATAGTTTGTAACAGCCACTGTAAATAAAAGATGAGTAAGAAAAGAATGACTAGGGGAGTACACAGTCTAGTGTATTAAGTGATCTCCTATGTGTCATTCAAAGTGTCAGAGGCACACAGGAGTAGACTGGGAGTGGGAAAGAATCTCTATCCATCTCTCAATGCTGGCCACAGGGTATATATAATTCAGTGCTCACAATGTAAGTGGCTTTCCTCCACCAAAACTGTGTACCCATTCCCTCCAGTAAAGCTGAACACGCATGGTGGCATAAGCATGATAAGTTCTGAGAATTATATCTCTGTGCAGCCAAAAGGTAGATTCCACTTCTACCCTTAACAAAAAATGCAGATGATTTCCCTTTTATATTAAAAAGAAAAAGGTTGTTGGGCAGTTGGCTTTTTATCCCAGTAGTAGGACCCCAGGTGGAGTGTTGTACTCTCTCTACAGGTTTGTTGGCGTTCGGAAACACCACCATTGAACAAAATCAGCAAGTCTGTTTGTGAGCATTATGTATAATCCTAATTTATTGAAAAAATTTAGAATAATAACCTGTGTTTACAATGAGAGATTTGTCTCCTCTGGAGAAACTGAAATTATGGTGTGCCAAACCCCAATGGGAGAATTCTTGGCTTTTGAAGCAACATCTTTTAATGCAGCATTAAGAAGTAAAGACCTAGCTATCTGGTCTACCTACCAAATGCTCTCTGTCTCTTTATTAATAAATGTAAATAATTCATCTTCCATTTTGTGATGTTTTTAGGATGGCTGTGGATTTTCTGCTTCAGGGGTTTGGCCTCAGTGCCTAATGCAGCTCTGTAAACTACGCAGAAGCAAATTTAGGTCATGATCAATATGAACAATTAAGTCTTTGCAAAATGGCTAAGCCTTTGAATTCATTTAATTATTTTAGACCTATGAGGGAAGAGAAAAGGTTACTTTTCTCTTAAAATGTACACAGAATTATTTCAAACATTTAAAGATCTTTCTTCTTTTTGCAGTACAGATTTGCTTTTGCGTAAACTCGTTCCATTAGTCTAAAAATAGACTCCTCGTAGAATATTATTAACTTTTCTGTGTGGGTACTTATGCACATTCTGTACTATCACTCTTTGCAATAAGATGAGAAAATACCCTCAGGTTTTTTTCTTTTTCTCTTTTTCACTGAGGAAGCTTTCTGGAAAAAATAAAATGAGAAGACTGAGTAGACCAAATTTGATGTGAAGAAAAATGCTTACAGATGTTAAGAGTAGACTGAGAGGCAGAATTAATTTATAGGAATGACTAACACTTGGCATGATTAAAGAGCTAGTTGTTGTTGTTGTTGTTATATGCTGTGGAGTCAGACCCGACTCATAGCGACCCCTCCTTGGGTTTCCAAGGCAGTATCACTATGGAAGTAGATTGCCCCATCTTCCTTCCGAGGAGTGGCTGGTGGATTTGAACTGCCAGCCTTCTGGTTAGCAGTAAGTGCCTTAGGCACTATGCTACCAGAGCTCCCATTAAAGAGCTTATTCCACGTTAAATCCATGTAAAGGTGATCTGATTGTCTTCCACGGAAGCCCACATGGCATTTATTTCTTGGCTTCTCACAAGAATATTGAAATACATGAATCTTACCTTTCTAAAGTAGACGATATGGACAAACCTAGAGTAGCCAGATAATTTTAAAAGAATGATAATTAAACTAGAAAGAAGCAAGTGGAAGATTTAGGGAAGTGAAATGATAGTGAAAAATGTATGAATTTTTTTATTGATAATATGGCTTTTACCTTGAAATCACTTTTTATATCTCTGAAATATCTACTTTTAGTAAACAAATAGGGTTAATGAAGTTATCATTTTGTACAAGAACTTTTTCTTTGATCTGCCAACTCTTACACTATATGAAATCCTGATATATATTTTTTCTTTATAGTTATTTCCTTAGTTAGCTTCTCACATTTTTCAAGTAGTCATTCTATTCTATGTTAGAATTAGTGCCTGAGGCATTTGACTACTAACCAGAAGGCTGGTGGTACAAACCCACTAGCTGCTCCTTGGAAGGAAGGTTGGGCAATCTACTTCTGTAGTGATACTGCCTTGGAAACCCAAGGAGGGGTCACTATGAGTTGGATCCGACTCGATGGCAATGAATTTTTTCTTTTTTTTTTTTTTTTAGTTTATTACAAAAAAGGAGCTCTGGTAGTGTAGTGCCTAAGGCATTTGACTGCTAACCAGTAGTTTGGCAGTTCAAATCCACCAGCCACTCCAACAGAAGGAAGACTGGGCAATCTACTTCCATAAAAATTTACTTCTTCAGAAACCCAATGGGTATCACTGTGAGCCGGAATTAACTCGATGGCAGTGAGTTTGGTTTGGTTTTTGATTGCCCCCACCTCTAAAAACAAATCCACAAGACTAAACTCCTTAGCTAAGGAAAATGTTTGCTCAGTACATATGTGCAAAAGGAACTAAGTGTTTTGCGTGACCTATGCAATCAACTCCCTTGCATACTCAAAATGTCAAAATAAATATGCCAAGAATTTGACTTAACATATTTATCTCTTTTCTGAAGAATTTCATTTGTTGTTGTTGTTGTTGTTTTAGTCTATCTTGGCAGCTCATGTTACTGCAACCGTCAGCCATTGGCCAGTCTTTGAAAACAAAGAGATTAGTTTATAATGACTATTTCTAACAGCCAGACTATTAGTAATTTTTATCTGAAAATACCTTTCTTCCTTGTCTGTAATTTTCTCCAAATGTTGCTCTTTTCCTCCTTGTCCCTATTAGGTGAATACAATGTTGTCAATCATTAACACACACCAGTTTGATTCAAGGCAAAACATTTAATTTCACTCAATCCTACCTCTCCATAGTCTACAATCATATATATCCAGACATTTATCTCAGAGACACTTTATAGGCAGTGGTGTGCTGGTAACGTTTGCTTTTGGAAAATGAGTTGAAGTATTTACCAATTTTTCTGATGCATATACTCTTCATGACCAATTTCCAGGTACCAGCAAGTCTTTAGATTGTAACTTTGAGAAGAGAGGTACATGATCATTTCTCCCCTGGGGATACCAGCACAGCACTGTCAATTAGGCCCTACCATGAGGTTCTGCAAACCCTACATCATCTTCTTTTTAATTTGCTACATAAAGCACTGCACGTATATGTATTGGTGGTGTTTTCTTCTAATGCTTGAAAGTATCCCTGTAATTTTTAGTATTTTCCCTGCAGCAAACAGAACATTATCTTAAGAATATCACCTATAGATATGTTTGTATAAGAAGACAACACGTACATATGTGACAAATGGGACTGTCAAAATATGAGATATTAAAAAAAAAAAAAAAAA
>NW_006921615.1:3238336-3241070 GCF_000298275.1 Orycteropus afer afer
GGCTGTTTTTTTTTTTTGGGGGGCCAGATAGAGTAGTGAAGAATGGAGAATAGGTCTTTGAAATTCTATATTAAGACCAGCTAGAGGAGCTTTAGGTTTAGTTGTGGGTAAAAGAGTTTTCAACCAGTATAATAGTGTTTCTTCTCATTTGCTGATGCATATTATCATTACAGGTAGATATGGCTGTATTCCCTCCTTTATACTGCTGTATTTTTCAATCAACTGTGAAATTAAAAATTTCTGCCTGTAGCAGTTGCATACAATTTGTTAGTTTGTATCTTACGTATATAAACTGTTTAAATGCATCTCTGGTGGCAGTTCAATGATAATTAAAAGCAGGATTCCAGAGTTTCAGGAGTGATACATAGTTTCAGTTACTACTTAACTCATCCAACATAACTCTGCCAAGGAACTAGTCTATCACAAGAAATAGCTTGAGTCTAGTTCTTTCTATGGTCTTTAATCTTATCATTCCATTTATGTATAACTCTGGTGACAATATGGATATAATAAATGGCTTTCTTTCTTTCTTTTTTTTTTTTTAATGTGAAAAGTCCTATTGTTGTTGTTATTGCTATTTGCCGTTGAGTCGGCCCCGACTTGTACCGATCCCTCCTTGGGTTTCCGAGGCAGTATCACTACAGAAGTGGCTTGCCCAACCTTCCTTCCAAGGAGTGGCTGGTGGATTTGTACCGCCAGCCTTCTGGTTAGTAGTCAAGTGCCTTAGGCACTAAGCTACCTGGACTCATAAATAATCTTATTAAGTCAGATCAAATACTCCAGAAAATGAGAAGCAGTATTATGTAACTTGGGCACTAAAGAAATATGATTTCATTTTTACTCATATCCATCAGAACCACCTGCCCATTAGAAGTCCTTGTTGCTGGAACTGCTGAATAGCCACCTTTCTGATCTCTCTGTCTCTAGCCTCCTCACTCAACATCCTTTGCAATTAGCATTTTCCTAAAGCAGAGCTCTGAACATCATACTTGTCAATAACACTTTGCTTAAATCCTCTTAATTCATCGACTGTTCCTGATTAGAAGTGATTTTTCCTACCTCTGAACATATTGATAATGTGTAAAAAATTTTAAAACATTCACCAGTTACACACCATCATACACAAACGAAAGAAAGAGAGAGAGAGAGAGAGAGAGCACAAATGATAAAGCAAAAGGGTAAAATGCTAATACTAGGTAAATATGAGAAGCTCTGGTGATGAAGTGGATAAGAGCCTTGACTGGCAACCAGAAGGTCAGCAATTGAAACCCACCAGCTGCTCTGCAGAAGGAAGATGGGGCGATCTACTTTGGTAAAGATTTACAGCCTTGGAAACCCAATGGGGATTGCTGTGGTTGGAAACGACTCAATGGCAGTAAGGTTTTTTTTTTTTTTTTTTTGAGGTAAATATGGGTGAAGAGTAAAGGAACATTAGTTGTACTATTCTTTTTCTTATAACCCTTCTGTATTTAAAAGTTACTCCCAATGATTACTTTTCTATGGGTACTATCTGCTCCAGTCCCACAAAGTGACTATGATATTAGCTTAGAATTAAATGTTGGATGGTATGCAATTCCTGTTGAATGACATAGGGGAAGACATCAAATTTGTGAACATTTGAAAGTGTAATGTCTTTGGGGTAGGATCAACAACTGTTCCCCATTGCCTGGGACTGAATGGTTTCTCAAAACACAGATCTTTAACGCTAAAACAGGGAAGTCCTAGGCAAACTGGGATGCATTGGTCACACTATTTTTGTGGCAAATCTGAATAGATGAGTGTAGCTGAAAACCAAAGTTGAGATCAGGAGTGCAAAGATATGAGGTTTGAGTAGATCCTTACATTCCAAATAGAGATATTTCATTTTCATTCTGTGCACATTGGGAACTCAGGCAAGCACTTTGAATGACAATGGGAAAGAATTGAGTTACAGAACATTGTGCTATATGAACTGTGAGTTGTGTTATATGAGAATTATTCTTGGTTAGATTGTGGTTGTGGTTCGATGCTGTCCAATCTGTCCCAACCCAGTGCCCTAGAGACAGCAGAATGAAGCACCAGCCCTGCACCATCCTCCTAATTGCTGCTGTGCTGGATCCTATTGTTGCAGCCACTGTGTCAATTCATCTTGTTGAGGGGCTGCTTCTTTTTCAGTGATCCTCCATTATTCCAAGTATGATGTCCTTCTCCAAGGACTGGTGCCTCCTGATAATATGTCCAGGTTATGTGACCCAAAGTCTTGCCATCCTTGCTTGTAAGGAGCATTCTGGTTGTACTTCTTTTCTTTCTTTCTTTCTTTCTTTTTTTTTTTTTTTAACTTTTATTGTAGTGAAAACACAACAAGACATTCACCAAAAGACACCTTCCACATTTTCAGCTGAGGGCATTGATTACATTTTCCATGTTGTGCCACCCAACATTATTTCAATCCTTTTCCAAAATATTCCACCACCTACTAGCATAAACACAATGCCCCCTAACAAAAGCTTCCCCTTTCCCCCATCTTCCTTCCTCTGCTAAATACTAATAATCTTTGGTATATATATATTTGTTGTTGTTATGTGCCATCGAGTTGGCCCCGACTCATAGTGACCCCTCCTTGGGTTTCCGAAGCAGTATCACTACGGAAGTAGATTGTCCAACCTTCCTTCCGAGGAGTGGCTGGTGGGTTTGAACCACCAGCCTTCTGGTTAGCAGTCAAGTGCCTTAGGCACTACGCTACCAGAGCTCCTAT
>NW_006921615.1:3241170-3251819 GCF_000298275.1 Orycteropus afer afer
TATATATAGTTTTTCAACCTATCTAGAAATTTTCCCTCCCTTGTGCTCCCATCCCTGGTAACCAACAAAGAAAATTTCCTTCTATGTATAAACCTTTCCTTGACTGTTTACAATAGTGGACTTATACCATATTTATCCTTCTGTGATTGATTTATTTCATTCAGTATAATGTCCTCCAAGTTCATGCATGTTATGTGGTGTTTTCAGATTCCACATTATTCTTTAAGGTTGCATAGTGTATTCCATTATGTGTATGTACCACAGTTTCTTTATAATTCCTTAGTTGCTGGGCACTTATGTTGTTTCCCTCTCTTTGCTTTTGTGAATAGTGCTGTGATGAACATGTGTATGTATATATTTATTTGTATACTGCCTCTCACTTCTTTAGGACAATACTTTAGTAATGGGATTTCTGGGTCAAATGGTATTCCTATTTGTAACTTTTAAGGAATTGCCATACTGATTTCCACAGTGGTTGTATCATTTTACAGCCAGCAATGTATGAGAGTCCCAATCTCTCTACATCCTCACCAGCATTTGTTTTCTGTCTTGTTAAATTTTGCTATTAATGCGGGAGTGAGATAGTATCTTTTTGTTTTGATTCACATCTCTCTAATGCCTAATGATTGTGAATATGTCTTTATATATTTCTTGGCTACCTGAATATCTTCTTTGATGAAGTATCTGTTCATGTCTTCTGCCCATTTTTTAAATTGGATTATTTTTCTTTTTGATGTTGAGGTATTGGAGTTTTCTATAAATTTTAGAGATAAGGCCTTTGTCTGATATGTCATTGCCAAACATTTTTAACCATTCTGTAGGTTCTCTTTCTACTATTTTGGAAAAATCTTTTGATGCACATAAGAATTTAATTTTTAGAAGGGCCTAATCATCTAGTTTAGGAGCTCTGGTAGCAGCATAGTGCCTAAGGCACTTGACTACTAACCAGAAGGCGGGCAGTTCAAACCCACTGGCCACTCCACGGAAGGAAGATGGGGCAATCTACTTCCATAGTGATATTGCCTTGGAAACCCAAGGAGGGGTCGCTATGAGTCAGGTCTGACTCAACTGCACATAACAACAACAACAATCATCTAGTTTATCTTCTGCTGTTTGTGTGTCCTGGGTTATGCTTGATAGTCTATTATGCCATAAATTCAGACCCCTAAGTTTACCCTTATTTTTCCCTTGATGAATGTTATAGTTTTTGGTTTCACATTTAAGTCTTTGATCCATCTAGAGTTAGTTTTTGTATATGGTGTGAGGTATGGATCTTCTTTCATTTTCTGCAATGGATATCTATTTTGCCAGCACCATTTGTGAGAGAGACTATCTCTTCCCCCATTGAATAGATTTTTGGCCCTTTGTCTAAGATCAGTTGACTGTAGGTGGATGGATCTATTTCTGGGTTCTCAATTCTGTTCCTTCAGTCTATATGTCTGTTGTTGTGCCAATACTAGGCTGTTTTGACAACTGTGGCTGTATAAAATTGTGAGGTGTGAGAGTGTGGGACCTCCTTTTTTGCTCTTCTTCTTTAGTAGTGCTTTGCTTATCCAGGGTCTCTTTCTTTTCCATATACAATTAGAGATTGGTTTTTCCATGTCTTTAATAAATGTTGATGCAGTCTGGATCAGGATTCCATTGAATTATAGATTGCTTTAGGTAGTATTGATATTTTCACAATGTTCAATATTCCTATCCATGAGCATGGTATGTTCTTCCATTTATGTAGATCTCTTATAGTTTCCTGAAGTAGTGTTTTGTAGTTTTCTTTGTATAGTTCTTTTGTGTTCCTGGTAAGATTTATTCCCAAGTAGCTTATTTTTTGGTAGCTGTTGTAAATGGTATTGATTTCCTTATTTCTTTTTCAGGGACCTCTTTGCTGGTGTAGAGGAATCCAACTTATTTTTCTATGTTGATCTTGTATCCTCCCACTATGTTAAATCTTTCAATAAGGTCTAGTAGTTTTCTTGTTGAGTCTTGGGTTTTCTATGTATAGGATCTTATCATCTGCAGATAGTGATAGTTTTGCTTCTTCCTTCCCAGTTTGGATGCCTTTGATTCCCTTTCTTGCCTTATTTCTCTGGCTGGCTAGGACTTCCCATACAATGTTGAATAGAAAGGGAGATAGAGGGCACCTTGTCTCTTTCCTGTTCACAATAGGACTGGTTTCAGTCTCTCTCATTGAGAATAATGTTGGCTGTTGGTTTTAATATATGCTCTTTATTATATTGAGGAATTTCCCTTCTATTACTATTTTTCTGAGAGTTTGTATCAGGAATTAAAAAAAAAAAAAAAAAAACCTCACTGCCATAGAGTTAGATCTTACAGCGACCACTCCTTGGGTTTCCGAGGAGGTGTCACTATGGAAGTAGATTGCCCAATCTTCCTTCTGAGGATTGGCTGGGGGTTTGAACCCTCAGCTTTCTGGTTAACAGACAAATGCCTTAGGCAGTACACCACCAGAGCTCCTTATATCAGGAATAGGTGTTGGATTTTATCAAATGCCTTTTCTGCATCTACTGATATGATCATGTGATTCTTTTCCTTTATTTTACTTATGTGATGGACTTTATTGATTGTTTTTCTAATATTAAACCAGGTATGCAAGGGCATACCTGATATGAATCCCCCTTGGTCATGATGTATTATTTTGTTTATATGTTGTTGTAGTCCATTGGCTAGGATTTTGTTGAAGATTTTTGCAACTGTATTCATGAAGGATATCGACCTATAGTTTTCCTTTCTAGTGGTATCTGCCTGATTTCCCTGTCAGGGTTATGCTTGCTTCATAAAATGGATTTGGGAGAATTACATCCTTTTCTTTGTTCTGGAATGGTTTGAGTATAGTTAGTGTCAGCTTTTCTCTGAATGATTGATAGAATTCTCCAGTGAAACTATGTGGGCCAGGACGTTTTTTGTTGGTAATTTTTTATGACCTGTTCAATTTCTTCTTCTGTGGTGGGTCTGTTCAAGTTTTCTACTTCAGTCTGTGTTAGTTTAGGTAAGTAATGTGTTTCTAGAAAAATGTGCATTTCTTCTGGGTTTTCAAATTTGTTGGACTACAGTTCTTCATAGTATCCCGATATTACTCTTTTTATTTCTGTTGGTTCTGTTGTGACATCACCACTTTCATTTCTTATTCATGTTATTTGCTTATTCTCCTTCTTTTCTTTTATTAATTTTACCAGTGATTTGTTGATTTTATTAATCTTTTCAAAGAACCAACTTCTAGTCTTGTTGATGTTTTCTATTGTCTTTCTATTTTCTGTTCCATTTATTTCTGCTGAAATCTATTATTTGTTTCTTCTGGTGATTGTAGGCTTCTTCTTCTTCTTCTTCTTTTTCTTTTGCTGCTCTTTTTCTAATTGTTGGAGATGTTGGGTTAGTGTATTGATTTTGGCTCTTTCTTCTTTTCTTGATGTGTGCATGTATGCTATAAATTGCCCTCTGGTCACTAGTTTTGTGTGTCCCAAAGATTGTGGTATGTTGTATTTTCATTTGCATTTTATTCAAGGAATTTTTTAAATTTAATTTCTTCTATTATCCAGTCATTTTTAAGGAGGATGTTATTCAGTTTCCACGTGTTTTCTCTTTTTCCATTGGTCTTCCTAGTGTTGATTTCTAATTTTATAACGTTGTGATCTGAGAAAATGCTTTGGAGTATTTCAATGTTCTTAGATTTATTGACGTTTGCTTTGTGGCCTAACATATGGTCTTTCCTGGAGAATGTGTCATGTATGCTAAAAAAAGAAGATATACTTTGCTGTTGTTGGTGGAGTGCTCTGTAGATGTCTATAAGGTCAAGTTGGTTGATTGCATTGTTCAGTTTTTCTGTATCTTTGTTGAGTTTCTTTCCAGTTGTTCTATCTCTTACTGAAAGTGGTATATTAAAGTCTCCTGCTGTTACTATGGAGTCATCTATTCATCTTTTCAGTTCTGTTAAAGTCTGATTTATGTACTTTTGGAATCTTTCATTGGGCGTGGAGATATTTTTTATGGTTATGTCCTTTCATTCAGTTGATCCCTTAATCATCACAGAATGTTCTCCCTTGTCTCTTATGGTAGCTTTTGTCTTAAACTCTATTTTATCAGAAATTAATATTGCCACACTTGCTCTTTTTCAGTTGCCGTTTGGTTGGTATATCTTTTTCCAACCTTTAATTTTTAGCCTATTTTTGTCTTTGTGTCTAAAATGAGTCTCTTGTAGACAGCATATTGATGAATCATGTTTTCTTATCCAGTCTGCAACTCATCATCTCTTGTTGTTGTTGTTATGTGCCGTCGAGTCAAACCCGACTCATAGCGACCCCTCCTTGGGTTTCCGAGGCAGTATCACTACGGAAGTAGGATTACCCAGCCTTCCTTCTGAGGAGTGGCTGGTGGGTTTGAACCTCCAGCCGTCTGGTTAGCAGGCAAGTGTCTTAGCCACTATGCTACCAGAGCATCTCTAGTGGTACATTTAATCCATTGACATTCAGTGTAAATATCAACAAGAATGCATTTCTTTTTGTCATTTGGTTATGTGTTTTTTCATGGTATTGCTGATTTCTTTGTTTCATGCAATTTTCTTTGTGAGCTCATTTTGTTTGTGAATTGTGTTATCATCTCCTTCATTGCTGTTGTTTTAGTATTTGCTAAATATCTGTGCTTGTCCTCTTTTTCATTTTGATGTGAAGGTTTATTATTTTTCTTTGAGGTTACCCTGCAATTTGTTATTTTCTTCCCAAGTTTTAAAATGTCTGTTCTATTTCATAATTGTCTTAACTTCCTCACCATTTAGAACTTCTGTAACTACACTGTTTATTCCTTCTGTTTGATTTGTACTTGCCCTCATTTACTAATTGATGTTCCTGGTTCCCTGTTTATCATCGTGTAAGCTTATTTTACTTTGGATACTTCTATAACTGGGTTGGTTTCTGGGTTATGTCATCATGTGTGTTAATCATCAGTTGTTGTTTGCTGTTGATGATTTTCTATCAGAAGGATTCCCTATAGCATCTCTTATAAGGTTGCACTGGTTTTAACAAATTCCCTTGATTTCTGCTTATCTGGAAATCTCTAATTTCACCCTCATTTTTGAGGGACAATTTTGTTTAGTACATAATTCTCAGTTGGAGATTTTTTTTTTTTTCAGGGTTTCATATATATCATCCCATTACCTTCTCACCTACATGGTTTCTGCCGAGAAATCAGAGTTTAAGTCTTATTAGTTGCCCTTTGTAGGTAAGTTTTCATTTTTCCTGTGCTGCTTTCAAGATTCTTTCTTTGTCTTTGGTTTTGGTCATTTTGATGATGATGTGTCTTGGTGATTTTCTTTTGGGGTCTATCCTGTTTGGGGTTCGTTGGACTTCCTGGGTGGATACATTCTTGTCTTTCATCATTTCAGGGAAATTCTCTTCCAACAAATCTTTGATAATTTTCTCTGTGGTTTTATTTGTCTCTTCCTGTTATGGAATTCCAATTACCCATAGGTTGTTCCTCCTGATGGTATCCTACATGAATCTTAGGCTTTCTACATTTTGTTTTGATCTTTCGTCTGCTTGATTCCTTAGCAAAGTAGTAATGAGATATTTGCTTTCAATCTCATTAATTCTGTCTTCCATTGATTCGATTCTATTTCTTTGCTCATTCAATGTGTTATCAGTTTCTGAAATCTTAGTATTAATCTAGATTTCTATAATTCTATCATATGACCTCTTTCATCATTTCTATCACCAAGGCTGTATTTTCCAACTATTGGTACTTCTTTGTTTCCACCTTTCTCATTTCAATAATTAGTAATTATCTGTGCATCTTGATTACATGTTTGATCAATCACAGACTGTAGAAACTAGTTAAACTCTTCAGTTTCTTCATCTTTGGAATTAGTGGTTAGTTCCTAAGTTTAAATGATACTCATATTCACTGGTCTTCCTTATAGACATATGGATATTATCCTATCACTGATGCATTGTACTTCAGAACAGATCTTGAAATATTCTTTTTGATGATGAATATGGCATCATTCCTCTTCAATTTGTCATTCCTAGCATAGTAGACTATATGATTGTCTAATTCAAAATGGCCAATACCAGTCCATTTCAGCTCACTAAAGCCTACATTATCATCAATCTTCAAGCATTCAATTTCATTTTCCATTCTAATTTTCCAAGATTCATACTTCATGCATCCCACATTCCAATTATTAATGTATAATACAACTGTTTCTTCTCATATTGTGTCAAGCCACATCATTAAATGAAGGTCCCGAAAGCTTTACTCTATACACATTTTTAAAAAAGGTCAACTCTACTTTGAGGAGGTAACTTTTCCCTAGTAGTGTTTTGAGTGTTTTGCAACCTGAGGAGCTTATCTTACAGCACTATATAGGACAATATTCCACTGATATTCATAAGGTTTTCCCTGGCTAATTTTTTCAGAAGTAGTTTGCCTGGGCCTCCTTCCTAGTCTGTTTAGTCTGGAAGCTCTCCTGAAACCTATTCGTAATGGATGACCCTGCTTACCAGCTAGTGGCATAACTTCCAGCATCATAGAAACACATAAGGCACCACAGTACAACAAATTGACAGAATAATGGACAAACAATGCATAGCTGATTGTTTTTAGAGGGAGATCATGCAGAAAATCTGTATCTCTCCACTGATCAGGCTGCATGGAATACCTGTGTTTACTCTACTGATGACTTTGAATTATCTTGTTGGCAAAATAAATAAATAAAAATACACACACACACACACACACACACACACCATGGACTGCCAGAAGAACAAACAAATGTGTCTTGGAAGAATTACAGCCAGAATGCTCCTTAGAAGCAATTATGGTAAGACTTCATCTCACAGAATTTGGACATTTTATCAGGAGTTAGTCCCTAGAGGATATCATGCTTGCTAAAATAGAGGGTCAATTAAAAAAAGGAAGACCCTCAATGAGAAGGATTGACTTAGTGGCTGCAGAGTGATCTCAGACATAGCAAGGTTTGTGAGGATGGTACAGGACTGTGCAGTGTTTTGTTCTATTGTGCATAGTGTTGCTATGATTTGGAACTGTTTTGATAGCACCTGACAACAAAAACAACTCAATAATCTCCAATTATTTTAGCACAGAATAGAAATCTTATTTATAAGATTGCCATGAATTCAGTGCTATATAATTGATTCTCCCTCATTCCCCAAGAATTTGTGAAGTTAATGTTATCATCCCCAATTTGCAAATATGGAAGCTGAAGATCAGAGAAGTGACATGCCTTACTGAAGTGCACTCAGCTGGGCATGACAGAATTAGAAATCACACCAAGATATGGCTTTAAAATTCTTCCTTTTCTATCCTAGGTTTGTCAGCCATAGCCCCCTAGGAGGTGGTGCTAACCATAGAGTTCTGTTCATCATTCCTTGGAAGGCCTGCATGCTTTGCCCTGATCTCCTCCTCAGGCTCTACCCACTTAAACTTTACCTGTTCTTTAATTATCCTCCTTCCATGCAAATTCTGATACTTAATTCAGCCAGAAGTGACTTCTCCCACCTTTGAACACCTGGAATACTTTATTTGTGTCACTTCCACTTGGAATAATTGCTTGAAGGGCAATAAACCTACTTCTCAAATATTGAGCATCCAACATTTTGCATTTACAACAATAATAAAAAATCCACTATCCAATTATTTTGTGCATTAACAGTGTGTGTCTGGAAGACACCACCAGAGCTCCCATCAAGGGCCAGGCAAGAGTAATGCTGGCTGTGATGGTCAACGTTATGTATCAGCTTGGCTGGGCCATGACTTTCAGTGGCTTGGCGGTTACTTAATGAAGTAATCCTGGAGATGTTTACTTGTGTTTTATTGACTCTCCAAAAGCATGCCACTGTGAATCATGACAAATTAAGAGTAATATTGCAAAGAATAGAAATTCCAGTATAGATAATTGTGTTCATGTGGAACTTATAATAGACCAAGAGGCATTTAAACAGAACAAGGGGATACTGCATGGTTTAAAATCGGGAAAAGTGTGTGTCAGGGTTGTATAATTTCACCATACTTATTCCATTTGTATGTTTAGGCAAATAATCTGAGAAGCTGGACTATATGAAGAAGAGTGTGGGATCAGAACTGAAGGAAGACTCAGGAATAACCTGTGATGTGCAAATCACACAACCTTGCTTGCTGAAAATGAAGAGGACTTGAAGCACTTACTGATGAAAATCAAAGACTACAGCTTTAAATGTGGGTTACACTTCAACATAAAGAAAGCAAAAAGCCTCATAACTGGACCTACAAGAAGTAGCATCATGATAAACAGATAAAAGATTGAATTTGTCAAGAATTTAATTTAACTTGGATCTGCAATTACCACCAATAGAAGTAGCAGTCAGGAAATCAGATGACATATTGAGTTTGACAAATCCACTACAAAAGCTGTGTTTAAAGTGTTAAAGAGCAAAAATGTCACCTTGAGGCGTAAGATACTCCTGACCCAAGCCTTGGTATTTGCAGTTGCCTTGCACATATGCAAAAGCTGGACAATGGATAAGGAAGACCTAAGAAGAATTGATGCCTTTGAATTAGGGTTTTGATGAAGAATATTGAATCTACCATGGACTGCCAGAAGAATAAACAAATCTGTCGTGGAAGAAGTGCAGCTAGAATGCTCCTTAGAAGCAAGGATGGCAAGACTTCATCTTATATACTTTGTACATATTATGAAGGAGGACCAGTCCTGGGAGAATGGCATCAGGCTTAGTAAAGCAAAGGGTCAGTAAAAAAGAGGAAGACCTCAACATACAGATTGACACAGTGGCTGTAACAATGGGCTGTAACATAACAAGGATTGTGAGGATGGTGCAGGCCTGGGCAGTGTTTCATTCTTTTATACACAGGATTGCTGTTAGTCAGAACTAACTCAACAGCACCTAACAGCCACTACAATGATGCAATTATCCTCCAGTTTGTGATCTGATGTAGTAATCCTCCTTTTTCACATAAAACCAATTTTTGCACATCCTAGTCTTTGGAACCTAACCACATCAGAAAGGAGTGGGTGTATAGTGGCTTAGAAAGTATAAGCTGTGTGTTCAGACAAGATATAAGTAGAATTTTGGATCTACACCCATCAGAGGTCATTTGTAATCTTGGTCTGTGGTCCTAAACGATTTGGACTTAAATTTTCTGCTATATAAGATCAGTATAATACTGCATTGTTTCTAAAATTACCATACAAATTAATGAAATAAGTGTGTAAAAGATGACACAGTATGTGTCAACAATGGAATTTTATGGAAGAGGAACATAGTTTTCATTTATATGTGTGTGTGTGTATGTGTGTATATATAAACATAGAAGATAGTATGAGACCTTTAGAGGTTAGAACATGAGTCTAAGTATCACAGTGTAGGCCAAAGTGCCAGTCGTATCAACTGTGTGAGCTGGAATAAATTACTCCTTGCTCAATTTGCTCTCTTCTCATGGAATGATAATAATACATCCTGCAATGGACATGAAATATTTATCTCAATACTTGGTACTCAGTAACTAGCAAATCCGTGAGAGCGACAATAGCAAAAGTAGCCTAGACTATTTCAGTGTTAAAAGGAAATGATCTAGGACTTTTAACTTAACCAGAAAATAGCTCTCAGTATATTATTATCAAATAGTGAGCATATTTCCTGGCAGCATCATTGGGGCCATTACTTTTGACAGTAGTTAGAGTTGTTGCCATCATTTAGCAGAATGCAATGGACTCTCAAGTAATTCCTATGAACAATGATGACTTTTACTTATTGCATGGTGACATTTTTATGTTCCATAATCCTTATCAGTTCAAATGTAAAATAATTATAATAGTAACAGATTTATGCAATAAATGAAAACCTATTTCTTTTTCTTAAGCTTAGATGGTGGCTGCATTTTAGTCTATGCTTTATGCTCCTGCCTCTTAACAGTTCCAAACCAAACCAAATTCACTGCCATCAAGTTGGATCCGACTCATAGAGACCCTTCCTTGGGTTTCCGTGGCATTATCATTACAAAAGTACTTTGCCCAACCTTCCTTCTGAGGAGTGGCTGGTGGATTTGAACCACTAGCATTCTGGTTAGCAGTCAAGTGCCTTCGGCACTACACCACCAGAGCTCCAGTTGTTGTTTGTTGTTATGTGCCATCAAGCCAGACTTGACTCATAGCCATCCCTCCTTGGGTTTCTGAGGCAGTATCACTATGGAAGTAGATTGGCCAAACTTCCTTCCACGGAGTGGCTGGTGGGTGTGAACCGCCAGAGCTCCAGTTAGGAAAAATAAAGTAAAAAATGTTACTTTTACACAAATTACTATCAACGTGTATTTTATAGCTGTAGTTACAGAAACAAGATTTCTAGAATATTGTGGTTTTCATGATAGACACATATTTCTTTCTTATAATGGGTAATTTTATTATAAATTAAAACAGTATGATAAACAATCCAATCACAAAATTGACAAAGGACATAAACAAAATGTTCACCAAAGAGAATATCCATGCAGCCTACAAACATATGAGAAGATGCTCACAATCATTAGTCATTAGAGAGATGCAAATCAAAACTACAATAAGATATCATCTTGTTGTGTTGTTATATGCTATCAAGTTGGACCCTACTCATAGCAACCCCTCCTTGGGTTGA
>NW_006921615.1:3252739-3259196 GCF_000298275.1 Orycteropus afer afer
ATTATTAATTGGAACATGGAATGTATGAAGTATGAATCTAGGAAAAATGGAAGTTATCAAAAATGAAATGGAACGCTTAAAGATTGATATCCTAAGCATTAGTGAGCTGAAATGGACTGGTTTGGACGATTTTGAATCACACAACCATATGATCTACTATGCTGGGAATGACAGTTTAAAGAGGAATGGTGTGGTATTCATCATCACAAAGGATGTTTCAAGGTCTATCTTGAAGTACCATGCTGTCACTGATAGGATAATATCCATATGCCTACAAAGAAGACCCGTTAATATGACTATTATTCAAATTTATGCACCAACCACCAAAGCCAAAGATGAGGAAATTGAAGATTTTTATCAACTACTGCACTCTGAAATTGAACTTGCAATCAGGATGTGTTAATTATCACTGGTGACTGGAATGCAAAAGATGGAAACAAAGAAGAATCACTGGTAGTTGGAAAATTTGGCCATGGTGACAGAAATAATGCTGGAAAACACATGGTAGAATTCTGCAAGACCAATGACTTGTTCATTGCAAACACCTTTTTTCAATAACACAAATGGCAGCTGTACATGTGAACTTCACCAGACGGAATACACAGGAATCAGATTGACTACATCTGTGGCAAGAGGTGATGGAAAAGCTCAATATCTTCAGCCAAAACCAGGCCAGGAGCTGATTGTGGAACAGACCATCAACTGCTCATATGCAAGTTCAACTTGAACTTAAAGAAAATTAAAACAAGTCCACAAGAGCCAAAATATGATCTAGAATATATCCCTCCTGAATTTAGAGACCATCTAAAGAATAGATTTGATGCATGGAACACCAATGACCAGAAACCAGATGAATTGTGGGATGCATCAAGGGCATCATCCATGAAGAAAGCAAGAGGTCATTAAGAAGGCAACAAAAGAAGAGAAGATCAAAATGGATGACAGAAGATCCTCTGAAACTTACCCTTGAGCAGAGAGTAGCTAAAGCAAATGAAAGAAATGACAAGATCAAAGAGCTGAACAGATTTCAAAGAGCAGCTCCAGAGGACAAAACCAATTACTATAATGAAATGTGCAAAGACCTGGAGTTAGAAAACCAAAAGGGAAGAACTTGTTCGGCATTTCTCAAGCTGAAAGAACTGAAGAAAAAATTTAAGCCTCAAGTTGCAATATTGAAAGATTCTAAGGGCAAAACATTGAATGATGCAGGGAACATCAAAAGAAGATGGAAGGAATATACAGAGTCACTGTACCAAAAAGAACTGGTCGATCTTCATCCATTTCAGGAGGTGGCATATGATCTAGAACAAATGGTACGGAAGGCAGAAGTTGAAGCTGCAATGAAAGAATTGGCGAAGAACAAGGCTCCGGGAATTGACAGAATACCCATTGAGATATTTCAACAAACAGATGCCGCACTGGAGGCACTCACTTGGTTATGCCAACAGATTTGGAAGACAACTACCTGGTCAACTGACTGGAAGAGATCCACATTTGTACCCATTCCAAAGAAAGGTGATCCCACAGAATGTGGAAATTATTGAACAATATCATTAATATCACATGCAAGTAAGATCTTATTGAAAATATTTCAAAAACGGTTGCAGCAGTATATTGACAGAGAACTTCCAGAGGTGAAAGCTGGATTCAAAAGAGGACATGGAACAAGGGATATCATAGCTGCTGTCAGATGGATGTTGGGTCAAGGCAAAAAATACCAGAAACATGTTTACTTGTGCTTTGTTGACTATGCAAAGGCATTTGATTGTGTGGATCATGACAAATTATGGATAACATTGAGAAGAATGGGAATTCCCGAACATTTGATTGTACTCATGAGGAAGCTGTACCTTGACCAGGAGTCTGTCATTCAAATGGAACAAGGGGACACTGCATGGCTTAAAGTCAGGAAGGGAGTGCATCAGGGTTGTATCCTTTCCCCACACTTATTCAATCTATATGCTGAGCAAGTAATCTGAGAAGCTGGACTATATGAAGAAACACATGGCATCCGGTTTGGAGGAAGAATCATTAACAACCTGAGATACGCTGATGATACAACTTTGCTTGCTGAAAGTGAGGATGACTTGAGGCACTTACTTATGAAGACTGAGGAACACAGTCTGCAATATGGATTACATCTCAATATAAAGAAGACAAAAATCCTCACAACTGGACCAATAAGCAGCATCACAATAAATGGAGAAAATATTGAGGTTGTCAACGAATTTACGTTGCTTGGTTCTACAATTGAGGCCAATGGAAGCAGCAGTCAGGACATTAGATGACGTGTAGCACTGGGCAGGTTGGCTGCAAGGGAACTCTTTCAAGTGCTGAAGAGCAAGGATGTCTCCTTGAGGACTAAGGTGCGCCTGTACAGGCCATGATATTTCCAATTGCCTCATATGCATGTGAAATCTGGATAATGAATAAGGAAGACCAAAGAAGAGTTGATGATTTTGAGTTGTGGTGCTGGCAAAGAATGCTGAAGGTACCATGGACTGCCAAAAGAACTAACAGATCTCTCCTGGAGGAAATGCAGCCAAGATGCTCCTTGGAAGCGAGGATGGCCAGACTTCGTCTCACCTACTTTGGTCATGTTTTCAGAGGGGACCATTCCCTGGAAAAGGATGTCATGCTTGGTAAGGTGGAGGGTCGACAAAAGAGGGGAAGGCCTTCGACGAGATGGACTGAAGCAGTGGCCCTGACAATGGGCTCAAGTATAGCAAGGATCATGGAGCTGGGCATGGGATTGGGTGGTGTTTTGTTCTGTTGTGCATAGGGTCGGTATGAGTCGGAAATGACTCTATGGCACCTAACAACAACAATGATACAGAAATCCCACTCCTAGGTATAGATCCTGTTGTTGTTGTTGTTATGTGCTGTCGATTCGGCCCTGACTCATAGCGACTCCTCCTTGGGTTTCCGAGGCAGTATCACTACGGAAGTAGATTGCCCAGCCTTCCTTCTGAGGAGTGGCTGGTGGGTTTGAACCTCCAGCCTTCTGGTTAACAGTCAAGTGCCTTAGGCACTATGCTACCAGAGCTCCCTAGGTATAGATCCTAGAGACTTAAAAATAATGACATGAGCAGACATATGCACAACTATGTATATTACCTCTTTATTCATAAAAGCAAATAAATGGAAAGAACCAAAGTGCATCAGTGGATGAATGATTAAGAAAATGTGGAACATATATGCAATGGAATACTACACCACCGTAAAGAATAATGAAGAGACCAAGAAATATATAACATAGATGGACCTGGAGGGCATAATGCTAAGTGAATTAAGTCAAATATATAAGAGTAAATATTGTATGATCCCCCTTTTGTAAGAAGACAAGAATAGACACTGATAGATGACAAATGTTCATTGGTGATTACCAGGGAGAGGAGGTGAAGAGGGGGAAGTATGCTTTAGATAATGAAAACTTTTTGTTTTTGGTGATGTAACATGTGGCAGCAAATATGGGTGTAGTGAGCACAGCACAACTAAAACAAATGATGTCACTGAGAAGTATTCAGAAGAAAATGTTTCCTGTACTAAAGAATTAGCATGTATAAGATAGCAACAACTCCAGCAAAGACTAAAAAATCAGCATTTGAACATATACAGATGGGTATAGGCATATAGATATATGGAGAGATATAGGTATATACATAGGTAAGAGCAGAAAGAAGTATGTATAGGTACATGTCCACCATTCTTCTGTCAGCTTGTCATACTTGTCATACTGTGGTAGCTTGTGTGTTGTTGTGAGGCTGGAGACTATGCCACCAGTATTTCGAATACTAGCAGGGTCACCCTGGTGGACAGATTTCACCAGAGCTTCCACACTAAGACAGACAGGGATGAGGAACAGGAGCATCCACTTCTTAAAGAATAGGCCACTGGAAACCTTATGAATAGCAGTGAAACTGTATCTTAAAAATTACTGGAAAACTTTACGAAGAGCCATGAAACATTGTCTGATACAGTGCCAGGAGAATAGCCCGTCAGGTTGGAAGGCACTCAAAATACAACTGGGGAAGAGCTGCCACATCAAAGTAGAGTCAGCCTTAAAGATGGTCATAGACTAAAGCTTTTTGGACCTTCACTTGCTAATGGGGCATGTGTTGAAATGGAAAGAAACAGCTGCAACCATTCATTAATAATCGGAAGTTGGAATGTACAAATTATGAATCTAGGAAAATTGGAAGTTGTTAAAAATGAAATAGAACAAGTGAAGATCAATATCCTAGGCATAAGTGACCTGAAATGGGCTGATAATGGCCATTTTGAATCAGACAATCCCATGGTCTAGTATGCTTAGAATGACAAATTGAACAGGAATGGCATCGCATTCATCATCAAAAAGAACACCTCAAGATCTATCCTGATGTACAATGCTGTCAGTGATAGAAAAATATCCATACGCTTACAAAAAAGGCTAGTTAATACAACTATTCTTCAAATTTATGCACCAACCATCAAAGCAAAAGATGAAGAAGATTTTTACCAACTTCTGCAGTCTGAAATTGATCAAACATACAATCAAGATGTATTCATTATTATGGGTGATTCGAATGCAAAAGTTGGAAACAAAGAAGAAACATTAGTAGTTGGAAAATATGGCCTTAGTGATAGAAATGACTCCAGGAATTGCATGAGAGAATTTTGCCAGACCAATGACTTATTCATTGCAAATATTTGTTTTCAGTAAAATAAATGGCAACTATACATATGGACCTCACCAGATGGAATACACAGAAATCAAATTGACTACATATATGGAAAGAGGCTGTGGCAAAGCCCAATATGATCAGTCAAAATAAGGTCAGGAACTGACCATGAAACTGGAAAACTTTATGAAGAGCCATGAAACATTGTCTGATACAGTGCCAGGAGATGAGCCTTATCAATTGCTCATATGTAAGTTCAAATTGAAGCTAAAGAAAATTAAAGCAAGTCCATGAGAGCCAAAATATGACCTTGAGTATATCCCACCTGAATTTAGAGACCATCTGAATAATAGATTAGACACATTGAATACATCAATGACCAAAGATTAGGAGAGTTGTAGGATGATGTCAAGAATAGCATACATAAAGAAAGCAAAAGGTCATTAAAAAGACAGGAAAAGAAGAAAAGATCAAAATATATGTCAAAAGAGACTCTTAAACTTGATTTTGAACATAAAGTACCAGAAGAGAAGGAAGAAATGTTGAAATGAAGAAGCTGAACAGAAGATTTCAAAGGCAGTCACTGTTCCATAAAGAATTGATCTCTGTTCCACCATTTCAGGAGGTAGCATATGATTAAGAATCAGTGGTATTGAAGGAAGAAGTCGAAGCTGCACTGAAAGAATTGGCAAAGAGCAGGCCTTCAGGAATTGATGGAATACCCATTGAGATATTTCAACAAATGAATGCAGCTCTGGAGGTGCTTACTCATTTATGCTAGGAAATTTGGAAGACAGCTGCCTGGTCAACTGACTGGAAGAGATCTATATTTGTAACCAAAGAAAGGTAATCCAACAGAATGTAGAAATTATTGAACAATAGCATTAATATCACATGCAAGTAAAAGTTTGCTGAAGATAATTCAAAAACAGTTACAACACCATATTGACAGGGAACTTCCAGAAATGAAAGCAGGATTCAGAATAGGACATGGAATGAAGGATCTCAGATGGATCTTAGCTGAATGCAAAGAATACCAGAAAGATGTTTACTTGTGTTTTATTGACTGTGCAAATGCATTTAACTGTGTGGATCATAACAAATTACAGATAAAATCATGAAGAATGGGAATTTCAAATACTTAATTGTGTTCCTGTGGAACCTGTATACAGACCAAGAGGCTGTTGTTTGAACAGAGCAAGAGAATACTGCTTGGTTTAAAATCAAGAAAGGTGTGTGCATCAGGGTTGTGTCCTTCCACCATACTTAATCTGTGTGGTGGGCAAATAATCTTAGAAGCGGGACTATATGAAGAGGAAAGTGGCATTAGGATTGGGGGAAGACCAATTAACAACAGGCACTATATAAATGACACAATCTTCCTTGCTGAAAGTGAAAATAACTAAAATAACTTGAAGCACTTGGCTGATAAAGATCAAACACTACAGTCTTCAGTATGGTTTACAACTCAACATAAAGAAAATAAGAATCCTCACAACTGGACCAGTAAGAAACATCGTGATAAATGGAGAAAAGATTAAAATTGTCAAAGATTTGGAGCCATAGTCAAGACCTATGAAAGCAGCAGTCAAGAAATTACATGTCATATTTCACTGGGAAGATCTGCTGCAAAAAACTTCTGTCAAGTGTTGAAGAGCAAAGATGTCACTTTGAAGACTGAAGTGTGCCTGACTGAAGCCATGGTATTTTCAGTTGCCACTCCTCGGAAGGAAGGTTGGGCAATTCTACTTCCGTAGTGATACTGCCTCAGAAACCCAAGGAGGGGTCGCTAT
>NW_006921615.1:3259566-3269628 GCF_000298275.1 Orycteropus afer afer
AAACCCACCAGCCACTCCTCGGAAGGAAGGTTGGGCATTCCTACTTCCGTAGTGATACTGCCTCGGAAACCCAAGGAGGGGTCGCTATGAGTCGGTGCCGACTTGATGGCAAACAACAACACAACAACAATGGATAGTTACATGTAAATACACGTATGTGGATGCAGGCACATATATTCATTGAAGACACAACTATGGATCCTCTGCAGATATAACAAAACACTCTAGTGCAGAGTGCATGAGAGCAAGGACAAACTGGTGCCTGCTAGTCCTCTGCATCTATCATGCTATCTTCCATTCCACCTTCTAAATTTCACACAAGTTCCTCTTTTGGCCAACTTGACTTAGAACAACAGGAGGCAGAGTAGATTCCAGGAAAAAAAATGGCTCCTAGACTTAGCCAGGTTGGCATAATGTGATACGGCACAGAGCATGACAAAGGCTATACAAGCATATCTTGTTTTATTGTACTTTGCTTTATTGAGCTTCGCAAATTTTTCATTTTTTACAAACTGAAAATTTATGACAACCCTGAATCAAGCAAGTCTATTGGCGTCATTTTTCCAACCGCTTCTTTTTTCTTTGTGTCTCTGTGTCACATTTGGATAATTCTTAGAATATTTTAAATTTTTCATAATGCTATTACACACATAAGAGACTACAGTATAGTGTAACATAACTTTTATATGCACTGGGAAACAAAAAAAAAAAAATTGTGTGACTAGCTTTATAGTGATATTTGCTTAATTACAATGGTGTGGGAAGGAAGGTTGGGCAATCTACTTCCATAGTGATACTGCCTCGGAAACCCAAGGAGGGGTTGCTTTGAGTTAGATCTGACTCGAAGGCAGTGAGTTTTTGAGTTTATATAATGTCAGTAACATGTAGACTGAAAATGGAGCACTTGAGCATGGCATGGAAGTGGGGAAAAGATTCCAGTGTAGTATTGGAGGAGATTATAATAAGGATGTGAAACATGATTATAACAATAGAAATGAAGAAGGCTTCCAGGATGGGACAAATAATGGAGACTAAACCAAAGAACCTATTGCCATTGAGTCGATTCTGACTCATAACAACCGCCATTGGGTTTCCATCACTATAAATCTTTACAGAAGTAGATTGCCTCATCTTCCTGCCACAGAGCAGCTGGTGGGTTTGAACTGCCAACCAAATGCCTTACCCACTACACCACCATAGCTCCTAAGGGAGACTACGCAGTGGGAATTAGCTGTGGGACTTTAACTTCTGTGATATTAATGTGTTGGTCCATTATAAATAGAGAAGTTATCAATAGTTGCTGGTTTGGCATAGAAATAAAAAGGGTTTTAGATGTGTGGAGGTTCTACATAACTGAAGAGGAATGTAGTGAAGAGGAATGTAGATATCTAGAAATGAAGGACTAGAACACTTGAGACAGATTTTGGGACCAATCATTTAGAAGCAATGGTTAAAGTCCATGATAACTTAGAAGAAAATGTAGTGACAAAAGAGACAGCATGCAACCCAAACAAGGAGAGGAGTGTTGCCAAGCTCCTTCCCCGAGAACTACACTCAGCCTCTTAGCATCAAGCACCACAGCTTTGAACTGTGTCTGTGAACACCATATTTTATTGTTATTTTAAATTTTACGAGTTATTTAGTATTATTTTGTAGGCTATTTTTAGATATCAGGATGCTCAAAAATTTTGCAGCAATTGCTGCTTTGCTTCATGCCATTTTGGCTTAAGAAAGGTTTCATAGAAACCTGCTGCTTTCAGATAGTGGGGAAAATCTGTACTTGAATGTACCACTGTATTGTCTGAAGCTGTGTAGAATTCAAGGTGCCACCATATTGCCTTACACTGTGTGGAAGTCAAGGTTTTCTAGAGAGCCCTTACCTCAGAATTTTGATAGACAGATAGATAGACATCACCTAGGTATTTCAGTCCAGATTTCTATAGAAGTCCCTAAGGTTACAATGTGTCAAGTAGGCTTTGGAAGTTACCTTTTAAGGCATAGAAGTAGATTACGTTCTGAATGGCTGGTAGAGATGACTTGGCAGTGGAATGAATATCTCTCTCCCTAGTGTTATTAGAATCTGATTTTTGTCCTATATTTTATTAAGTATAGAAAATAAGGATACCCAACCATTTTAGGCCATTATTTTAATCAACTCATTATCCTTTGAAGCAGGAACATCTTAAGGGTTGGACTTGGGTACCTACTCGTGAAGCATGAAACGTCATGCTTCATAACCAGTGAACTAGTTATGGCCCAAACACAGACTACAAAGTCTCATTCTCATCTCTCTGCTTAGGGTGTATGCTGCCTCTTTAATAGATTGCTACAAAACAATCCTGAATGCTTGTTTTGGTTTTCATCTTTTTTTGTAAAAGTAAAAATCTTTGGATTTCTTTTGGGATTTCTGGTAGCATAGTGCCTAAAGCACTTACTTGACTGCTAACCAGAATGCTGGCAGTTCAAACCCACCATCCACTCCTTGGAAAGAAATTTGGACAATCTACTTCCGTAGTGATACTGCCTCAGAAACCCAAAGAGGGGTTGCTATGAGTCGGGTCTGACCCCACGGCACGTAACAACAACAACAACAACCAGAAGGCTGGCAGTTCAAACCCACCAGCCACACCTCAGAAGGAAGGTTGTGCAATCTACTTCCCTAGTGATACCCCCTCAGAAACCCAAGGAGGGGTGGCCATGAGTCGGGTCCAACTCCACAACACATAACAACAACAACAGCAAAAACAAATACCAATGGTGGCCTTTAAACAGAGTGATATAAAGTGAACTTTTGAAAAACTGAGAATACCTGTATTAGGCTCTTTCCATTCATCTCCTAAATCTTCCAGATGTTTCTCCACACTCAGGCTTCCTAAAATCCTCAAGACAATATCTTTACAGAAATTACTGATGATGTCCACAATAGTTGTTCATTGCATGTCTTAGACCCTGTTCTGGATGGTTGCATTGACCTTTGATTCACAAGGGAACAGATCAGATTCACCATTCTCTGGAAATTGCCAAAGACCGAATTCTGTATATGAAATAGGTCTGACACAGATGTAACTCATTCGACTCTTAGGCTGGCAAAATCTAATTCTACAGATTCTCATTTAATGATATTTTAGAATATATTTATTTTACAAATTTATTTTAGGTCTTAATGTTGTGCAATTGCTTATGATACTTATTTAAGATTTGGGTTTGTAGCTTTAGTAAGTCTTTCTTGTAAATGGTTCTTTCAAAAATTGTGAAAATTTTTAGCAAAATAAATATCTCAGCAAAATAAATAATGAAAGAACAGATTGATCTCAAACTTTTCAAGAAACATAACAGTTAGGATGAGAACAACTTGGAAAGTTTTAGCTTGAAAGCACTTTGCCTTGAGTGTTGTAATCAAAGTAGCTTTTCAGCCTGCACTGGAGCATTTGCAGCTTCTAATGAGTAGTATAATTTAACACATGCATTCACACCATTCCTTTTGTTGAAGAAAAATGTCATATTTGACTTTAATGTGGATTATGCTTTTTTTCCAAGAATATTTCTTGTAATTTTTTCTGTAGTGAAGCAGCTGCTGTTGCTATGCCATCAATTCTGTTGCTATGGGGGATGCCTTGGATGTTTATCAAACTTGGATTGGTTATTTCAGCACCCTTATGTTCATCAGTTGACATTTCTTATGTTGAATCATGCTATTTTATCTTAACTTGATGGGTAAGCTCAATAACGTTGATTATCTTTGAAAAAACTGAAATTAGACATAAAGGAGTTTCATTGTTTCTTACTTTAGAAAACTTAAGAATTCGTGTTACATGTAGGAAACATGCACTTGCACATGTACATGATAGACTAAATGGTGATGTATTTAGAAATGTGAAAAAGACATGTATGTGACTCTTAAGCCATCACATGCAGCAAAATAAATGAGGGTGAATGTTGGGTTTTATGCATTTATCCTAAACAGAGAAATTATTTCAAATTGGAGATCACCATGTTTTCTCAACTTCAATGGGAACTGTCAAAAGTAACACAATACACTTACTCCTTCACTTACTATCTCATTATCTGATATTTTGCATTTATGACAATAGTAAAAAATCTAATATCTATTTTGCTCATTAATGAGATATGTCTGGCAATAATGAATGCCAAGATGCAAGGTGAGAGTAATGCTGGCTGTGATGGTTAAGGTTATGTGGCAACCTGGCTGAACCATGATTCTCAGAGGTTTAGCACTTACATAATGATGTAATTTGGCAGTTATGTAATGATTAGTCATTCTCCATTTTGTGATCTGAAGTGGTCATCTTCCATTTTCACATAATGCTGATTTTCACATAATGACCTGGTCCGTCTTAATCATGCCAGTAAATGAGGAGCGGTTGTAACTGCTCTTTGGGGTTCAATCTCCATAAATGTGGTTCTGTGCTTCCCTGTACATGCAGGCTCTGTGTTATAAATGAGATCCATTCCTAACTGTGTCTTAAAGAATTTGTAGTAAGTTGGAACAGGTGCATACAGTTATTATTTAGCCTTAGTTTACTGCAAGAAAAAACTAGAGGGCTTTTCAATGATTTAAAAGCTACACATGCAACAAGTGAAGGTGCTTGTGATGAAGAATTTGTTACCAGTAGGGGGTGGTTCAGTCATTTCAAAATGAGGGCCAATTTACCTAACAGTAAGATATTTGTTTCTGTGGAGAAAGTTCTCTACCAGTAGATCATCTTTCTAAAGAACTGCCTTTACGTCTTGACGACGATGACATTAATTATTTGAGACAATTGCCAAAACAAAATTTGAAACTCCCTGAAAAGAAAAAAAATTACCATAATCATCATTTCCTTCTTGGTCTTCTCCATCTCAAGCACCAGAAAAAATAACTTTTGGAAAACAAACTCATTAGTCTATTAAAACAGGAGACTGGATTTGTAATTTTTCCAAATATACATTCACAAATGGACTTGTGCAAGGGATAGAATAAGTTGGCTTAGTAATGGAGAATTAGGATTTTCCTACTTAGAAGCACATAATAAGTATATTTTATAGTTATTTGTTCTATGACATTTATGCTCTTAATCATTAGAGAACACTGGAAGTTGAGTTTATGAGTGAATCTGACATTTCTGCATAATAAAATTTATTTTAGAAAATAACTTTAAGTCATTTCTTGAAAGCATTTCTTCTCAACTACTGTGATAGTTGAGAAGTTAATAATTTTCCTCCTAAAATAGTTAATAGTTTTCCTCCTAAAAAAATTCTTTCTATCTTTATTAACAAAGTATTCAAAAATGCTGTATGTATTAGGGTCTTTGAGAACGTACTTTATCATTAATTTAAAGAGATTATTTTATATAGATCTTTTCAGAGTAGTGAGATATGTATAAATACAGATATTATATTCTAACTTAAAAGGTACATTTTCAGTCTAGGTAGAAAATATCTGAAGAGAACATCAAAACATGAATAAATCCCACATCTAATTTATGATGGTGTGATATCTATAATATATTACACAATTAATTATCACATACAAATTATCTATTAGGAGCTCTGGTAGCATAGTGCCTAAGGCACTTGACTGCTAACCAGAAGGCTGGTGGTTTAAACCCACCAGCCACTCTTTGGAATGAAGGTTGGGCAATCTACTTCCATAGTGATACCACTTCGGAAACCCAAGGAGGGGTCACTGTGAGTTGGGTCTGACTCCACAGCACATAACAACAACAACACAACAATTATCTATTATATGATATATTTACTCTTGCCCTTAAAATGTTCTATTCAGAAATAACTCAGTTAAGGCACTAGTAGAGAAGCATGTACATGTTTTATGTATGCTGAGTACTATCCTTGCATCAAAAACAAGCAAACATTAAACCTGAGTGAACATTAGTATTCCATTTCAAGATTTACAAAATAATTTGAATTCTTTTTTTTTGGAGGAGTGACATTTGTAAGGGCAGTATGTAATGTTATTCTTATTTAAATCTACAAATGCTTTTAGGTGGCCTGAGGTAAATGAGATATGCAACACTGTATAATACAACTTGCAGATTTAAAAATGGAAATTGAGCAATTTATTCCACAGATATTTCAGTTTTACTAGCTACCTCATAGATAAGACCCACATATCACTTATGCAAACCTCACTTTTTGCACATACAACAATCTATTCTTACTGTCATCATTTCATTCCCTGCTTTTCTCAGTGAGCTTATTGATGTATGGGCTTGTATTTTATTTAAATCCATATGATCTAGAGTAGTAATTGCTATGTAGCTTAAATTATCTTTCCCCTCTCAAATTTGCAAACCCTCCCATATTCTGCTCAACTGTTACCTAACATCCCAAGTGAGACATCCAAGAGTTTTCTCTCTCTTTTGGATCTCATTTCCAATTAATGAACTTCTGGTAAACTGCCCCAGATCCTCATTCAGTACCACAGCAACAGCACTGTTTCAGGCCCTAAGTTGTTTTCCCTTAAAATATGTTAGTTGCATCTTTCTGGTCTTCCTGTCCTAGTCTCCCTCCTTCCCAGTGATTTTTCTAAAACCTGATAGTTCAGATCAACTATTCAACATCTTAATTTTATGTCTCATAGGTACTTTATTAATTAACATGCCCAAATCTAATACTTGAGTATCCCTTGTACCTACCACATTCTTTACCTCAGTCTTCTTCATAGAATAAATGGGATTCCATTATTCCCATTTCTAAAACAAAAAACCTTGATGGTTTCTCACTTCTCTTCCATTCCCAATATTCAATAAAATAAGTGAATCTTAGCTTGCAAATAGCTATTCAGGGTAAAATAATTGGTTTATATTCATCTGGTGCAACAGAAGAAGGATAGAGCAATGTGGGGCTAATTATCTCCATAAACAACTGCCTCCTTTGCCACGAGACCAGTAGAATTGGGTGGTGCCTTGCAACCATTACTGAACATTGGATAAGAGATTCTGTGGGATCGAATAGGGAAAAATGGAGAACATAATTTCAAATTCTCATAGAATCCAAATATTCTGGAACTACAGAGGCTGAATTAACCCATGAAATATTGCCTTGAAATAATCTTTAAACCTTAAGCCAAAGATATCTCCTAATGTTTTATTAAAACCAAAGTTTACCTTAACTAGTAAGGAATGTTGGCCTTGAAGATTATGTTCTTTTAAGAAATATATTGGATTAAATTGACAAAATCAATTTGAAAGATTAGATGGGAATCTTAGAGGGGAGTAGTAAGTTTTTAACAGAGGAGAAACAACTCAGAAAAGGAGGGTGAGAATAGTTGTACAACTTGAAAATTGTAATTATTGCCATTGAAATGTACATGTAAAAATTGTTGAATTGTATATTCAGCTATGTATATTCTCAGCAACAAAAATAAAAATAAATTATTAAAAATAAACAAACAACAAAAAAATCTTTTTGGCTCTGCCATCAAAAATATGTACAGAATCTTACCATTTCTTACCAGCTGCCCCAGTACCCAGCCACCATCTATCACCTGATCCCCTTACCTTACAATTTTCTTCTAACAGTTCTGTTTCCACTTTTGCCTGTCTGTATTGCCTTATTTGATTCTGAAAGTATCAAAGATACGGCTGCAAGGTTGAATGAATGGATTATATTCACACTTGCCAGATGAGGATCCTGATACTATCAGAGTTTGATATGATGGATAAAGTTAGGGCTTGACTGAAGCTCTGATTCCTAAGCTCAAGTTCTCTTCACCTTAGAAATTTGAGTCTTGTAAAGGGTTAAGTAACTTGGTTACATGGCATAACTATAAAGAAGAGACACAGGACTAAAACTAGTCAGTGCTCTCCTCATCAAAGTATTTTATAATTTGTATAAGATATTAAACATGCTTTTTTTTTGACTAATAACATTTTAATAGACTATTTTTAGAGTCATTTTAGGTGTACAGAAAAATTATGCAGGAGTACAGTGGGTTCCCACACACCCCTTCCTGCACATCAGTTTTCCTATGGACATCTTTCATTGCTCTTGGGAATTTAGCAATATGAGCTTCAGTTAATACTACAGGTAAACTTTGAGCTTTTGAGATCTGGAGTCAGAGCATTGATTGAACTGGAATCTTTAAAAGTAGATGCACAACAAATCATATATGTCCATGATAGCAACCATAACAATGATAAACCAGTTACCAACTTAAGGCAACCCCACGTATGTCAGAGTAGAACTATGCTCCAAAGAATTTTCAATCGCTGATTTTATGGAAATAGATCACTAGGCCTTTCTCCCAAGGCACCTCTAGGTAGACTTAGAACAGCAGCCTTTCAGTTAGCAGTCAAGCAAAGTAACCATTAGCCCCACCTACGGCAAAAACAACAATAAACTCACTGCCATGAAGTCATTTCCGACTCATAGCGACTGCTCCTTGGGTTTCCAAGGCGGTATCTCCTATGGATGTAGATTGCCCAACCTTCCTTCCGAGGAGTGGCTGGTTGGTTAGAACCGCCAGCCTTCTGGTTAGCAGTCAGGTTAGCCTTAGGCATTATGCCACCAGAATGGCAGGTGTATTTTATGAGTTTATCTTTCTTGAGGTTAAATAATATATGGACATTCATGATGATGATGATGATGATGATGATGATGATAATTTGGGTGAAGATTTACAGAGCAAATTCACTTTGCATACAGCAGTTTACATATACTTTGTCTCATGATATTGACCACAGTTTACCACAATGCAACAGCTCCCCTCCCACTTCCTCCCCATAGTTACCTCTTCCCAGTGTCCATCCCTCCATGGACTCCTGCCCCCTAAGCTGTCTCCCTGTGCATAGGCAGCCCTTCTTTCTCAATGATTGTTCTCTCCAAGGAGTGTATCTACCTCAAGTAAATGTTCAACTCATATGCCTGTCTTCTGTTTGGCTGGAAACCACAGGTGTGGGTTCAATTCCAGACCTGAAGGGCAGCTAGGGGCCATAGTCTCAGTGGTTCCACCAGCCTCTATCGGACCAGCAAACCTGGTACCCCCCTCCCTTTTTTTTCTCCAAATGATTTAGAGTTTTGTTCCACATTGTTCTCACTCTCTATCAAGGATCTGCTACATAGATCCCCTTCCAAGTGGATGACAGTGGTAGCCGAGCACCATCTAGTTCTTCTGGTCTCATAGTCATATAGGCTGCAGATTGGATGGTGTACCAGTCGCTAGGACTAATTCTTTCCATGAACTTTGGTTTTCTTCATTTTTCTTTGCTCTGGATGAGGAGAGACCCATCGTTGCATCTAGATGGCAGCTTGCTAGCTTTTAAGATCCCAGTCACTACTCACCAAAGTAGGAGGTGGAACAATGTTTTCTATAGTATGTTATGCCAATTGAGGGGACTGCGACTATGGTCCCAAGCCTGCAGGTTCAACTACTCAGTCCCTCTGGGTAGCTGGCTGTGACCAAGCAGTGACCACAACCTTCCCCTTGTCAACTCTACTCTACACCTGGGAATTCTGATCATTCACATAAACTTATAGGACAATTATCTGCCAACCTTATGTATGTTCTTGGATACACTCCCCATTTCATAGACATATCTAATAGTTCAGCCTGTCCACCCATCTATCCACCCATATACCCATGCTTGCCTTCCCTGACAACACAGTACTCTATGTGCAAAAGGGTTCATATTTGTTTTCTGTATCTCCCATGTACCTCTCTATGTCTTTCTCATCCTCAGTGCTGCCATACTAGTCACTCACATTTGGTACATTGCCCTTCTCTTCACCCAAATCAATACTTACCACTATCTATCTAACCACATTCCCACCTCTCCCTCCCCACCCTGGTAACCAACAAAGAAAATTTCCTTCTATAGATAAACCTTTCCTTAACTTTTACAATAACGGACTAATACAGTGTTTGTCCTTTTGTGATTGACTTATTTCCCTCAGCATAATGTCCTCCAAGTTCATCCACATTATGCGGTGTTTTGCAGATTCTACGTTATTCTTTCGTGTTGCATAGTATTCCATTGTGTGTATGTACCATAGTTGGTTATCCATTCCTCAGTTGATGGACACCTAGGTTGTTTCCATCTT
>NW_006921615.1:3272008-3279416 GCF_000298275.1 Orycteropus afer afer
CCTCTGGACTGGCAAAAGTCCACAGCTCAGCCCAACTTTCTCTTCACCTTCTCTGTTTGTTCCCCAGCCACCGTGCATAGTCCTCCATGCAGACCCTGGCTAGCAGGGTGATTTTTAGGTTAATTCTTAAGTCCTACCACCACTCGGGAATCTCCAAGCTGTCTGTGCCATCAGGTTCACTCAGGATCACTGCCAGACCACGGCTCCGTATGTCTCCTTTTTTGGTATTTTCACGCAAATTCTTCTGCTGGTTGGGGTTTAGTCCACTTCTATATCCTTCCCTTCAAGGCTCAGGTGTCCAGGATTATCTTCTGTGTCTATGTTAATTTGTTTCCCTTTTCTTTGTTGAAGAGGGTCTGTGCATTCTTTCTGCCTAGTCCGCCATCTTGCCAGAACCTTGGACATTTGTTCTTAAGATTAAAAGTAATTTATTTTTACGGCCATAAAATGTGGAATCCACTGTGATCTTTTTAAAGTTAAAGTGTTGTTTTTTTTAAAAAAAAAAAAAAAAGAGAGAGAGAGAGAAAAGTTATTGACCAAGAAAGAAATCAAAGTTCAAATCATGAACAGAGTGACTTTATAATGAGTTTAGAATATATTACATTGGAAATATAAATTTATCTGTTGTTTTCATTCGACCTTAAATTTAAACAATTAAACTTAATTGAATATTGTATTGAGATGATTATAGACTAACATACAGTTTTAAGAAGTAATAGAGATACCATGTACTGTTTCCTTATTATTAACATTTTGAAAAATTGTAATATAATGTCACAACCAGGAAATTGACATTGATGAAATCTACCGATCTTATAGAAATTTCCCATTTTAATTGTAATTCATTTATACATGTATGTGTAGTTAGTTATATGGCACACTAGTTCAGTCATTTCAAGGATTCCTCATGAAGCCCTTGTATAATAAACACATCACCTGCTCTCCCATATCACCATTGAACACTCTGTTCTGCTACGCTGGCACCCACTAATCTGTTCTCCAACTCTATAATTTTGTCATTTTGAAATGTTATATAAATGTTGTTGTAGTTATGTGCCATCAAGTCAGCCCCGACTCATAGCGACCCATCCTTGGGTTTCCAAGGTGGGATCACTATGGAAGTAGATTGCCCAACCTTCCTTCTGAGGAGTTGCTGGTGGGTTTGAACTGCCAGCCTTCTGGTTTGCATCAAGTGCCTTAAGGCACTATGCCACTAGAGCTCCTGTTATAGAAATAGAATCATAAAATATGTAACTTATTAGGACTTTTTTTTTACTCAGCATAGTTCCCTAGCAATTCATCCAAGTTGTTGCATGTAACAGTCCTTCGTGTCTGTTATTGCTGAGTATATCTCGTTATATGTATATACCACAGCTTATTTAATTATTCATTTCTTGAAGGACATCTGGGATTTTACCAGGTTTTGGCTTTACAAATAAATCTGCAGTAAACATTGATATAAAGGTTTTTGTGTGAACATAAATTTTTAATTTTTCTCTAACTAATGCTCGAGTGCAATTGCTTGGCTGCATGGTAGTTGCCTGTTTAGTTTTATGAGAAACTGCAAAATATTTTTCCTTAGTGGCTATAACATTTTACATTCCCACCAGCTTCTCTGTATCTTTGTCAACATTTAGTGTTGTCACTCCTATCTGCTATAGCCATCTGAAAGATGTGTATTGATATACCAAAAAAAAAAAAAAAAAAAAACCTCACTGACATAGAGTCAATTCCAACTCTTGGCGAGCCCCACTGGGTTTTAGAGGCAGTAAACCTTTATGGCAGTAGATTGCCCCATCTTCCTTCCACAGAGTGGCTGGTGGGTTTTAACCATCAACCTTCTGGTTAACAGTCAAATGCCTTAGGCACTGTGCCACCAGAGCTCCTATATAATGACATAGTGATTTTAATTTGCATCTCCCTTATGAATAATGATGTTGAATTCCTTTTTATATACTATTTTCCTTCTCTGTATCTTCTTTGGTAAAATATCTGTTCAAGATTTTTGTCTATTCTATTTGTTTTATTATTGTTGAGTTTTAAGAGTTTTTTATATATTACAGACAATAGATTTTCTCTTTTTTTGGACATGTGACTTGCAAATATTTTCTCCCAATTTGTAGCTTATCTTTTCATTCTCTTCACATGGGCTTCCACAGAGCAACAGTGTTTAATTTTGAAGAAGTCCATTTTATCAGTTTTTCCTTTTATAGGAAAAATTTTGTACTTTTGATGGCAAGTCTAAAAACTCTTTGTGTAGTTATAGATCATTAAGATTTTTTCTGGAAGTTTTATGGTTTTATATTTGAGTCCATGATCCATTTTTGAATTCAATTTTTGTATAAGGTGGAAGTTTCAGGTAGCCCTAATTCGTGCCCACGTATTTACACTCTTAGTCAGCCTATACTTACACGACAATACCTAATGACCCACCAAACACACGCTTATCAGATAGTGAACCTGTTAGAGGTCAGGGACTAGGATTTACTATGTATTTACACTATTAGTCAGCCTATACTTACATGACAACACTTAATGGCCCACCAAACCCATGCCTATCACATAGTTAACCCCAGCCCCTGACCCCTAACAGGCGCATAATCTGCCCTACTTATAACCTCAGGATTAATCATATGATTACATTTTAATTCCTTTACCCTACTATCTTTAGTTTTATTAACAAATACCCTTACTATATACCAATGATGATGCGATATTATCCGAGAAAGCACTTACCAAGGCCACCATACCCCAGGAGTACAAAAAGGCCTCCAATATGGCATAATCCTCACTATTATTTCCGAAGTGTTCTTCTTCACGGGATTCTTGGGAGCCTTCTACCATTCAAGCCTAGCACCAACCCCTGAGCTAGGAGGTTGCTGGCCACCTACAGGCATTCATCCTCTAAACCCCATAGAAGTTCCTCTCCTAAATACTGCCATCCTGCTAGCTTCTGGAGTAACCATTATATGAGCTCACCACAGTCTATGTATTTATTTGCCTATTAATTTATTTATTCTATGTATTTATTTACCTAGGAATATCCAATTGCTCCAGCATTTGTTCAAATGGCTATCTTTCCTCCATTGAATTACATTTATATCTTTGTCAAAAAACAGTTGAGGATATTTTTGTGGGTCTGTTTCTGGTCCTCTGTTCTGTTCCATTGCTCTATATGTCTATCCCTTCACCAATACCATGCTGTCTTAATTACTGTAGCTATACAGTCAGTCAATATTTAGTTGATTTATTATGTCATCTTTATTCTTTGTCAAGATTATGTTAGCTGTTCTAGAGCCTGTTCTTTTCCATATAAACTTTAGAAAAAGCTTCTATATGTCTACAAAAAATCTTGCTGGATTTTGATAAAAATTACATTAAGTCTATACGTCGATTTGGGAAAAGTTGACATCTTTAGTATATTGAATCTTTTATTCCATAAACAGTGTTTCTCTCCATTTATTGTGGTTTTCTTTATCAGTGTTTTGTAATTTTCAACATAGATCCCTGTTTATGGTTACTTGATTATGTATCTAAGTATTTCATTTTTTTTTTTTTTGCAATGTAAAATACATTTTTTTATTGTGAGCTGCAGTCGACAATATTTGGATATGTACAATAATTAGAGGTCCATACAAGAATATTCATAGCAGTAACATTTTTAACTGCAAAACTGGAAACAACATAAATGTCCATCAACAGGAGAATAGGAAAATAAAACAAGGGATGATTATGCAATGGAATACTAGCATCTTAACAATAAAACTCAATGAACTATAGCTACATTCATCCACAAGGATGAATCTTAGAAACTTACAAAACGTATATGAAAATTATGGTGCTCAAAATCAAGCAAAATGGAAAAGCATACTGTTTAGTAATAAATATTTATTTATGCTAAAACTATAATGAAAAGGGGTGATTAAAAAAACTACTCAGGAGAGTGATTACTTATATGGGAGAGTTGAAGGGATGAGATTCAGGATAAGTATTTCATTCTATTTACACAAATTGTAAATGATATTGTGCTTTTAATTTTAGTTTCTAAAAGGAGCTCTGGTAGCATAGTGGCTAAGGCACTTGACTGCTAACCAGAAGGCTGGTGGTTCAAACCCACCAGCCACTCCTCAGAAGGAAGATGGGGCAATCTACTTCCGTAGTGATACTGCCTCAGAAACCCAAGGAGGGGTCGTTATGATGAGTCTGGTCCAACTCAACGGCACTTAACAACAACAACAACACAAGTTCAATGTTCAAAAAACAAAACACACAAAAAAACCCTCCTTGGGTTTCCTAGGCGATATCTCTACAGTAGTAGGTTGTCCAGTCTACCTTCTGAGGAGTGGCTGGTGGGTCTGAACCACCAGCCTTCTGGTTAGCAGTCAAATGCCTAAGGCACTATGCTACCAGAGTTCCTAATTCGATGTTAGTATATAGAAATGTAATAGGTATTTGTGTGTTGATCTTGTATCCTGTGACATTGTTAAATGCACTTAGTTCCTGGAGTTTATAGATTCCTTGGGATTTTTTATGTAGATAATCATGTTACCTCCAAAAGGAGTCAGATTTCTTTCTTTCTTTCCAATCTGTGTTGCTTTTTCTTTCTTTCTCCTGCCTTAACCCAATGGCTGTAACTCCAGTAGTATATTGAATAAAAAATGGTTAAAGTGAACATCCTTCCCTTGTTTCTAATCTTAGGAGGAAAGCAATCAGTTTTAAATAACAATTAAAAAGTATAATGCTAGCTATACAATTTTCTGTAGTTGCTTTTTATCAGGTTGAAGTATTTTCTCTTTATGCCTAGCTTGCTGAGAGTATCGTAAATGTATGTTGGATGCATTTTCAGTATCAACTGATATGACCATGTGATATTTTCTTTAGTTTTTTTAATATGTTGCATAATATTGAGTGGTTTTAGAATATTGAACCAATCTTCCACCACTCGGTTATAGTGGATAATTCCGTTTAGACATTGTTGCATGAAGTTTACCAATATTTTGTTGAAAATTTTTGCATTTAAGTTCATGAGAGTTATAGGTCTGGATTTTTCTTATTTTGTGTCTTTTTTGTCTAGCTTTACCCTTAGGATCATAATGGATTCAAAAGTAGGTTGGAAATTGTTCCTTTCTCTTCCATGTTCTGGAAGAGATTAAGAACATTTATGTTAATTCTTCTTTAAATGTTTGGTACAGATTCTCCAGTGAAAACATCTGAGCTTGGTGATTTTTTTTCAGTGTATTTTATATTATGAATTCAACTTATTTAATGGCAATAGGACTATTCAGATTATCTATTTCATCTTGGTTGAGTTTGGACAGTTTTAAAGTTTCAAGGTATTGTTCCATTTCTTCTGAGTTGTTGAAATCTTTTTAGCATAAACTTTTTTTGTATTATTCACTTAACAAGTTTTTAACAGTTGAAAGATATAAAATAATATCCCTTTTTTCACTCCTGATTGGTGATCTGCATCTTATCTCCAGTTTTGAACTAGAGGTTTCTCAGTTTTCTTTTCTTTCTTTTTTCCTTTTTTTTAAAAACTGATTTGAAAGAAGCAGCTTTTTTGTTTTATTGATTTTTTCCATTGCATTCCATTGATTTCTGATCTGAACTTTATTATTTCCTTCCTTCTGCTTTCTTTAGGTTTATTTTGTTCATGTTTTTCTAGATGTGTGTGGTTATTGCTGTTAGGTACTACTGAATTGGTTTCAACTCATAGCGACCTCATGCACAACAGAATGAAACACTGCCTGATCTCATACCATCCTTACACTTGTTACTATGCTTGAGCCAATTATTTCAGCCACTGTGTCAATCCATCTTGTTCAGGGTCTTCATCTTTTTTGCTGACCCTCTATTTTACCAAGCATGGTGTCCTTTGCCAGCGACTGGTCCCTCCCAATAACATGTGCAAGGTATGAAAGGCAAAGTCTTGCCATTGTTACTTCTAAGGAGTATTCTGGCTATACTTCCTCCAAGACAAATCTGTTCATTCTTGTAGTAGACACAGTGCCTTCGATATTTTGCACCAACAGCACAGTTCAAATGAATCAGTTCTTCTTTGGTTTTTCTTATTCATTGTCCTGCTTTCACATGCATAGGTGGCTTTTGAAAAAAAAAAAAAATGGCTTGAGTCAGGCACATCTTAGTCTTCAAAGTGATATTTTTGCTTTTTCACACTTTAAACAGATCTTTGCAACAGATTTACTCAATGCAATATGTTGATTGATTTCTTCACTGGTGCTCCTATGGGTGTTGATTGTGGATCCAAGTAAAATGAAATCCCTGACAACTTCAGTCTTTTCTCCATTTATCATGATATTGCTTATTGGTCCAGTTATGAGGGTTTTTGTTTTCTTTATGTGGAGATATAATTCACACTGAAAGATGTAGTTTTTGATCTTCATCTGTAAATGCTTCAAGTCATCTTCACTTTCAGCAAGCTGAGTCATCTGCATGTCACAGGTGGTTAATGAGCATTCTTCCAATTCTGATGCCACATTCTTCTTAATATAGTTCAGCTTCTAGTATTATTTGCTCAGCATACAGATTGAGTAAGTATGGTGAAAGAATACAGCCCTGAGGCACAAATTTCTTGTGGTATGAACTTAAATAGTTTATTTGAAACATTTCCTTGTTTCTAATGTAAGCACCAAGTACATAAATTTCTCTCGTAGCACAGCTTTAACTGTATATCACATATTTTGAATTTTCATTTATTCAGTTCTATATGTTTTAAAACTTTTTGAGACTTTTTTTTACCTATGAATTATAAAATGTGTTTAATTTCCTCATTTTAAGAGATTTTCTTACTATGTTTCTCTGCTATTCATAAGGATTTCCCTGGCCAGTTCTTTGAGAAGTGGATGGCCTCCTCCTTCTTCCTAGTCTGTCTCAGTCTGCAAGCCAGGCTGATAACCTGTGCAACAGGTGCACCCGACTGGGTTTGAAACACCAGTGGCATAGCCTCAAGGCTCACAGCAACACATCCCCACAGTAGGACAAACCGACAGACAAGTTTTTCTCCCTTAGCTGTTGGAAACCCCTCCAACTACCCTTACCTGGATCCCTGCGGCTAACTCCTCAATCTGTTCTAGTCCCCTTTGCCTTTTCTGTCCTCTCCCTGCCTTCCCGTCTAGCTCTTTGTGTACAATGCTGTCCTGAAGTACAATGCTGTCAGTAATAGGATAATATCCATACGCCTACAAGGAAGACCTATTAATACGACTATTATTCAAATTTAGACACCAACCACCAAAGCCAAAGATGAGGAAATTGAAGATTTTTATCAACTTCTGCAGTCTGAAATTAACTGAACTTGCAATCAGGATGTGTTAATTATCACTGGTGACTGGAATGCAAAAGTTGGAAACAAAGAAGAATCACCAGTAGGTGGAAAATTTGGCCTTGG
>NW_006921615.1:3279662-3292142 GCF_000298275.1 Orycteropus afer afer
AGATTTGATACACTGAACACCAATGAACGGAAACCAGATGAATTATGGGATGACATCAAGATCATTATCCATTAAGAAAGCAAGAGGTCACTAAAAAGACAACAAAAGAAGAGAAGACCAGAACAGATGACAGAAGAGACTATGAAACTTGCCCTTGAGTGGAGAGTAGCTAAAGCAAATGGAAGAAATGACAAAATAAAAGAATTGAAGGAAAGATTTCAAAGAGCAGCTCAAGAAGACAAAGCTAATTACTATAATGAAATGTGCAAAGACCTGGAGTTAGAAAACCAAAAGGGAAGAACATGCTCAGCATTTCTCAAGATGAAAGAACTGAAGAGAATATTTAAGCCTCGAGTTGCAATATTGAAAGATTCTAAGGGCAAAACATTGAATGATGCAGGGGACATCAAAAGAAAATGGAAGGAATACACAGAGTCACTGTACCAAAAAGAACTGGTCAGTTTTCATCCATTTCAAGAGGTGGCATATGATCTAGAACCAATGGTATTGGAGGAGGAAGTCGAAGCTGAAATGAAGGAATTGGCAAAGCACAAGGCTCCAGGAATTGACGGAATACCCATTGAAATATTTCAACAAATAGATGCTACAATAGAGGCACTCATTTGGTTATGCCAAGAGATTTGGAAGACAGCTACTTGGCCAACTGACGGGAAGAGATCCGTATTTGTGCCCATTCCAAAGAAAGGTGATCCCACAGAATGTGGAAATTATTGAACAATATCATTAATATCCCTTGCAAGTAAGATCTTACTGAAAATAATTCAAAAACGGTTGCAGCAGTATATTGACAGAGCACTTCCAGAGGTGCAAGCTGGATTCAGAAGAGGACGTGGAACAAGGGATATCATAGCTGCTGTCAGATGGATCTTGACTCAAGGCAAAGAATACCAGAAAGATGTTTATTGTTGTTGTTGTTAGGTGCTGTCGAGTCGATTCCAGCTCACAGCGACCCTATGCAAAGCAGAACGAAACACCACCCGATCCCACGCCAGTTCCATGATCCTTGCTATACTTGAGCCCATCGTCACAGCCACTGTGTCAATCCATCTCATTGAAGGCCTTCCCCTCCTTCTTCGACCCTCCACCTTAACAAGCATGACATTGTTCTCCAGTGAATTGTCCCCTCTAACAACATGACCAAAGTAGGTGAGATGAAGTCTGGCCATCCTCGCTTCCAAGGAGCATATTGGCTGCACTTTCTCCAGGATAGATCTGTTAGTTCTTTTCACAGTCCATGGTACTCTCAGCATTCTTCACCAGCACCACAACTCAAAAGCATCAACTCTTCTTTGGTCTTCCTTATTCATTGTCCAGCTCTCACAGGCATACAAGGTGACTGGAAATATCATGGTTTCTGTCAGGCACACCTCAGTCCTCAAGGAGATATCCGTGCTCCTCAGCACTTGAAAGAGTTCCTTTGCAGCCAACCAGCCCAGTGCTACACGTCGTCTAATGTCCCGATTGCTGCTTCCATTGACCTCGATTGTAGAACTAAGCAACGTGAATTCTTTGACAACCTCAATATTTTCTCCATTTATCGTGGAGTCCAGTTGCGAGGATTTTTGTCTTCTTTATATTGAGAGGTAATCCATACTGCAGACTGTGTTCCTCAAACTTCATCAGTAAGTGCCTCAAGTTACCCTTACTTTCAGCAAGCAAAGTTGTATCATCAGCATATCTCAGGTTGTAAATGATTCTTCCTCTAATCCTGATGCCACGTTTTACTTCATATAGTCCAGCTTCTCAGATTACTTGCTCAGCATATAGATTGAATAAATATGGGGAAAGGATACAACCCTGGTCAACTCCCTTCCTGATTTTAAGCCATGCAGTGTCACTTGTTCCGTTCTAATGACAGCCTCCTGGTCAAGGTACAGGTTCCTCATGAGTACAATCAAATGTTTGGGAATTCCCATTCTTCTCAATGTTATCCATAATTTGTCATGATCCACACAATCAAATGCCTTTGCATAGTCAATAAAGCACAAGTAATCATCTTTCTGGTATTCTTTACCTTGACCCAAGATCCATCTGACAGCAGCTATGATATCCCTTGTTCCACGTCCTCTTCTGAATCCAGCTTGCACCTCTGGAACTGCTCTGTCAATATACTGCTGCAACCGTTTTTTAATTATTTTCAGTAAGATCTTACTTGCATGCGATATTAATGATATTGTTTGATAATTTCCACATTCTGTGGGATCACCTTGCTTTGGAATGGGTACAATGCTTATTCTTTCGATTTTTCTTTAACAACTAGCCATTCAGGAGATTTTCTGAACGCAAAGCCTTCTGTATTCACCCCTCAAAATTAGGATATAAAGAATTTGTGATAAAAAATGCACTTCTCAAGAATGACTACATGTATATAAGAAGATGTATCTAAGCATCTTTGAAAGCTTCTCAGCAAAGATGAATGGTCATAGATTTGTGATAATAAATCTTATCTTGGGTTTCCATGCCTTTCTTTTGCTGGATGTTGAACAAGATGTTTCTGTATTTTTTTTTTTTCTCAATGGAAGAGTCATCAGGGAACATGGTATCACCACACTTTCTCAACATACTTATCATGGGAGAGTCATACTGAAGTATTTGCCATTTTGGAAATCATTAAAACATACTTAATGATTAGCTCAAAACATACTACATTGTATTTTTTAATGCTTTGGTTATTGCAGATAATGCTGTATGTTGACATTGCAAAATACTTGTTTATCTTACTATTTTTACCTGCACTGCTTTTTGTTTTCCATTATTAAATAGCTGTAGGGTGGTTGGTTCCATTCAGACTAATTCCAAACACAGCCAGCCTTTGTGACCAAGAGCTCAATTTTCTCATGTCATTATAATAATCATTGGGCAGAAGAAGAGGTTGTATATTGATTTAGAGGCAAATTTACATTTACTATTTTTATTTCTGTGCCACAGAGCAGGTTGACTTAAAATAAGGTATACATCGTTTACCAGATGTTCTTGTGCTACTGCGATCAAAGCATTGAGCTGCTAACCAAAAGGTCAGCAATTCAAACCCCAGAAGGTCCATTGGAAAAAGATTAGCTAGTCTGTTTCTGTAAAGATTTACAGCCTTGAAAACACTACAGGGTAGAACTACAGTCCTATAATGTCACTGAGTTGAAATCAATTCGATGGCAGTGGATTTGGTTTTTCAGCTTTTGGGATATACATCATTTTAAAAGACTTTAAGTAGATCAGGAGCTCTGGTGGCCCTGTGGTTAAAACACTGGCTGCAAACTGAAAAGTTGGAAGTTTGAACCTATCAGCCACTCTGTAGGAGAAAGATGAAGCAGTCTGATTCCATAAAGATTTACAGCTCTGAACACCCTACCAGGCAGTTCTATTGTGTTCCTATAGGGTCTCTAAGAGTCAGAATTGACTCGATAGCAGTGGAGTTTTTTGGTTTTAAGTAGATCAATTTCAGAAAATTTAACGGGTTTGGGGATTTCAGATTATTTACTTAATTATAGTTGTAATTGACTTGGCTTAGAAGCTATAAAGAATGATTTTAATTATTACAGGGTGAAAGACAATTTTTAAATGTTATGAAATTTTCTTGAAGATGTTTAACTTGAAGGGACATGCTCTCCTTTTATTTTACACAATTCTGTCCCTATTTATTGATACCCAGTAGTTCTTCCCAGGAGCTCTGGTAGCGTAGTGCCTAAGGCATTTGACTGCTAACCAGAAGGCTGGTGGTTCAAACCCACCAGCCACTCCTCGGAAGGAAGGTTGGGCAGTCTACTTCCATAGTGATACCGCCTTGGAAACCCAAGGAGGGGTGCCGAGTCAGATCCAACTCAACAGCACCTAACAACACCAACAGTTCTTCCCATATGTAATTACTGACTTTTGATTGTATGTTCAAAACTATAGATATAATAATAAGTTCTCCCTTCTATAAGACATTGCAGCTTTGGATTTTCCATATTTCAAGCCAGTGCTTTTCAAATAATAGCTTTTCTGTGGCTAATAAAATTCAGAGTAACTTAAATTCGTATAACATTTTATAAATATAAAAATTAATTACCTTGTTTCATTACAAACAAAAGTATAAAGGTCCATAAGGGCAAACGTTTTTCTTTTTTGTTGCTGCCTTCTCCCCAGCAACTAGAAAAAGTATCTGCCATATAGTAGAACTCAACGTCTGTGGAATTCATACATCTTTTAAAACTCTGAAAAAATAGCCTGCCTTTATAGTATGGGATGAAGACCCCCACATTCAGTGTCAGGAAAGCTAAATTATTGAACCAACTTGAATTCTAATTTGTAGTATAAATTAAAGTATGGCTGTTAACCTCTCTGTGCCTTTCTTACCTATGAAATGAAGAAATTACATTTGATAAATGGTAAAGTCCAGTTCAAGTTTAAAGATGCATAACTCACTGATTCACAGTCAGCAGCATGCATTTGCAAAGAGGCTGGCTGGGAATAGAGTCACTGTTTGTGTCCATAGAACCAACATGGCCAATTGGCAGATGTGGATTTGGAACTAAGATTTTAGTCTCTTTGGCAACTAAAAATCTGGATCTAGCAATTGAACTAATCACTAACTTGATTATTAGAAAAAATAAGGCTTTTGGCATGGAAAAATTTTGGCATAGGAAATTGATTTTTAAGAATAAGGAAAACTAAATCTGACACTGAAGACTAAAATGTATCACAATGATAGAAAGAACCAGGTTTATATCCAGGCTCCAAAATTTTATAAGACTTTAGCCAAGTAACTTAATCTCTTTGTTTCTCAATTTTGGCATCTATAAAGTGGGATGATAATAATAGTATCTAAATGAAATAAGTAATATAAAATTCCTAGGAAATGGTAAGCATTGAAAGCCTTACACCTAGGCTGATATAAAGGAATTAGATAGGTGAGTGAAAATTCATGAAAAATAAATCTGTATATTTGGCTTTCATGAAATGCTAGGAAATGAAATATAGTAGTGGTTGAGTACATGGCCAAGAGCAGACTACCTAGGTTTGTATAATGACACATTCACTTACCAGTTGTAATCATTTGGTCATTTTCTTAACATCTCTGAGTCTCAGTTTCCTCATCTGTAAAATGGTACAAATAATAGCAGTTATTGTGAATTTTAAATGAAACAATCCATGTGATGTGCTTAGAACAATGTCTGGCATGTAGTAAAACACTCAACAAATGTAGCTATTCTTATTATGTCCACTGAATTCATCCAGAGCACCAAAAAATTTACAAGAGATGCTAAAGACAGTCCAGTGAATGAAGAGAAAGCAATAGAAATTCAGGAAGGATCGAATATGACTGTCTAGTGTTTTTTTGTCTTTGAAAGCTACTTGTAAACATTCTAAACTCTGAGATTTTGGAAATAAATGCTGTACAATTGCAAGGCATCAAGGCTTCCACTTAAGTCCTTGGAAACAAAAATTACTGTGGCTCCAAATTATTCCTGTCTTGGGGAAGATGATCCCCCCCTTAAATGAAGAAATATGAACTAGGAAAAGTGTCTTTTAATCTTCTGCCACATAGATTAAAAGATATTGGTAAATAGTGCTTTATAAGTTGTAGTCAGTCCTTTTTTCGTAACAGGCCACAGTTGTGATATCACGATGAGTCATTCTTTACACACCTTCTGTTCACTCAGGAGCCCCAAATTATCTTAACAGAGAAGTGAATTGGTGTGGGGTCAGTGCCTTAACAGTTTGTACGGAGAGTCTTTTACCCATCCTCCTGAAGCTGCGAGGCTGCTGACTGACTGAAATGTAAAGACAGGACATGAGGAATATAGGCCAAATATAGTAAAAACCTGCGAAATCCAGAACCTGTGTAAAGCAGAAACCTGTCAGAAGGAAAATGCAAATATTTTCCACTAATAGAGAACTATAAGGATCTCTGGTGGTGCAGTACCTAAGGCAGATGATTGCTAGCCAGAAGGTAGACAGTTCAAACCCACCAGCTGCCCCATGGAATTCCTTAAAGATTTACCACTTCAGAAACCTAGTGGGGGTCACTAGGAGTTGGAATCTACTCAATGGCAGTGAGTTTGTTTTTTTTGTTTGTTTGTTTTGTTAGAGAACAACAGAAAAGTGGGAAAGCTACACCCTGTCAAAAGTGGGAAACTTGCAAGACTTGGAGAAACAGAACAGTCCCATGGACTTCTGCTTCTCACAGGTGTCATCATACAGGTTTCTCCTACTACCTGAAAGCAGAGTATTCCTGTGAGACCTTTCATAAACCAAAATGCTGTCAAGCAAAGAAAAATTTACCATTAATTTATATGGAAAAATTTTGTGAGAATTCCCAGATCCAAAAAAAAAAATAAAACTTACTAAATCATACCAAATAACACATAAAACCTAAAATATCACTAGCATATAGTGTTTGCAGACACAGTTCAAATCTGTGGTGGCTTGAAGCTGAGTGTAGTTCATGGGGAAGGAGTTTGGCAATGACCCTCTTGGTGCTTGGGCTGTGTCCTGCCTCTTTAACAGCTCATTGCAAAACAAACCCTAAACTCTGGTTTTGCTTTTTACCTTTTTTGGAAATGAAAAAATCTTTAGATTTTTTCACTGTTAGTGAAAACAGGTAGTAAGGTAGGTCTTTTGTAAATGCAAAGTGAATAAAGTGGGGATACCTGTATAACAGGGGGTACCTACATAAGAAAACAATGACATGGAGGCTGATTTTTCAAATAGCACCATATATTTTAAGTGCATTTTTTTGGGGGGTGGGGGGAGGCTTTAAGATAGACATGAAATAAATCGGGATTTTTTATGTTTGAGAGAGCTTTTTGATTGACTGTTGTTGTTATGTGCCGTTGAGTCAGAGCCGACTCATAGTGACCCCTCCTTGGATATCCGAGGCAGTATCACTACAGAAGTAGATTGCCCAACCTTCCTTCCGAGGGGTGGCTAGTGGGTTTGAACCTCCAGCCTTCTGGTTAGCAGTCAAGTGCCTTAGACACTACACTACCAGAGCTCCCTTTGATTGACTGGGAAAAAAAAAAAAAATCATTATGTTCCAGCACACATTATTCATTTTTGTTTTAAATCATGTGCAGTGTTCAGAAATAGGCTACCACTCATTCTTTCCAGTGGGTTTGGGATAAAAGAGAGAAAGAGGGAGTTCCTACTTTAAAAAGTTGCTTATTACACATTTCAGTCATTTGGATGCTTCTTTAAAATATAAATATCCCTCGAAAAAGGGTCAGTTTCTCCATTATTCCCAACTTAAAATAAATTACTATCATCAGTGACTTTTTTTTCTTCCCTAGTGTTTGACAGTTTTGAATGGAGGAAGAAATTGAAAATTAGGGGACTTTCAGGTGGGTTGCCTTGGGTGCAGAACTTTGGTTAGATGACCAAAGAGTCAGTAGGGGAGAAAAGGAGAAATGGGGAGATATGAGCAACACAAAGACTAGATTAAATGTGGCTGCAATTGGATAGGGATTTCCAGAAGTAGGTGGTCTGTTTCCAAAATCCTATCTACAGCACTGAAGCTATGAATAAACAATGCCTGAAACACTTGCTAGATTCAGTGCCAGTCCATTGATATGAGGTGAATGTTAACATCCACAGAATTTGCAGAACATAGTGCAAAATGAAAATGCAGGTTCCTTGTTGGTGGCGTGGGGAGCTCTGGTGGTGTAGTGCCTAAGGTATTTGACTGCTAACCAGCAGGCTGGAGGTTCTAAGCCACCAGCCACTCCTCAGAGGGAAGACTGGTCAATCTACTTCCATAGAGATACCACCTTGGAAATCCAAGGAGGGATGGCTACGAGGTAGACTCAACTCCATGGCAGTGAGTTTTGGTATTTTGCTTGAAAAAGCAGGAAAACAGGGTCATTGAAGGAATTAAAATATAAAACTCTTCACTTTCTTCCACAATCTCTCTCTTGTTTTTTTTTTTTTTTTAATTTAGTACTTAATATTATTCAATGTAAAGAAAATCTAAAATTTTAAATCATTAAAATGACTTTATTATTCACTTTCATATTGCACGATGCAAATATGAGAACATGTAACTTATACACAGAATCAGCAAAATTATACAATTTGGTTTTCACAACTTGAATATGTACATGCATTTCATTGTTACTGTTGTTATTGTTGTCATGTACCGTCGAGTCAGACCCGACTCATAATGACCCCTCCTTGGGTTTCCGAGGCAGTATCACTTTGGAAGTAGATTGCCCCATCTTGCACAAAGCTACTCAACCCTTTTTAACACACTTCTTGATGCATCTACATGCCACTAACATTCTCTCTCTTGGACTGTTGAGTGAAAAGGGAACTATTCAGTCTTTCTCTTTCTTTTGGTGGTGTTATCATTTCAGCATAAGTAGTTAGCTTATGCAGGGAAATAATTGAGGTACGAAAGGATATGATAGGGTTCCCTGTTCATTAGAATGCCATTGCCTTGTTTCTGCGTTAACCTTGTAGTCACATTGAATCTCACTTAACTCCCAAGAATCCTGGATCCACCTGAATTCACCCTCAGGAACACTATCTGTGAATGGGGCAACAAGGAAAAGTTGTGGCCAAGCATACTGAGGGTATCTCTTCTTAGATGCATCCTCCATTGTCCCAATGGACTTTACGCACAGAACATTGATTATTGTTATAACACTGTTATTGCTGGCTGCCAACCAGTCAGCCTGACTCATAGCAACCCATAACAACCGAGATCAGACTGCTGTGATCCATATGGTTTCATTGGCTGATTTCTTGAAGTAGATTTCTTCCTAAACAAAACCAAACTCACTGCCACTCATAGTGATTCCCTTTGAGTTTCCAAGGTGGTAAATCTTTATGGAAGTAGATTGCCCAGTCTTGTTTCCACAGAATGGCTGGGGAATTTGAACCACCAACCTTCTGGTTAGCAGTCAGATGCCTTAGGCACTATGCTACCAGACCTCCTTAGATTCCTTCCCATTCCATCTTAACCTAGAAGCTCTGCTGAATGCTGGTAAGCATCATAGCAACATGTATCATAGCAATTGACAGAAGAATGGAAGCTAAGTATGAGGTCCATTGGTTGGAATTGCACCTGGGTCTCCCACGTGGAAAATGAGAAAGAAACAAAGTGCAGGGCCCTGCTGAGCACATGGCCCTAAGTAAATATTCTGACTAACTAGCCATGGACCCATCCAGCCCTGCCTTAAAGTTTCTTATAAACAAATGAGGAATCCATTAGGAAAGTGTTGTTCAAATGAAGTGGAATCTTTCTTTAATTTTTTTTTTTTTTTTTTTTATTTTAAGAGCTTGTTTTACATTCAACATAATGCATACATTTAGTTTCATTTCCCATTCACCATGTCCAACCCTATCCAGTCTCCTCCCCTCCCTACCCCATAACCCTCCCCCTGTGCCCCTCACATTTATGCACTCCTGTTTGTCCTGCATTTCCTCAGTTTGAATGTTGGTTCTCTGGTGTCCCATGGTCTATTGCTCTAAGGGATGTATTACCATAGAGTATGTGGGTGCGTCATCCTGGGTGGAGTAGTCTGCATGTACATCTTGTTAACTATTGGGCTGAGAGACCGCCCCTGAGGGTGAGTTTTATTCCAGGTGCAGAATGTATTCCAGGGCCATAGTAGTATTGGGAGTCTCACCAGATTTCATCTGACCAGTAATTCTGGTTGTTTTTGAGTTTTTGGATTTTGTTCCACGTTTTCCCCCCCACTTTATCCAGGATCTCCAGATTTGATCCTTTCCTGAGTGGTTGGCATTGGTAGCTGGGCACCATCCAGTTTTTCTGGTCTCGAGGGCCATTTGGCTATTCCTCCTTTTTGTTATTTGATATAATATCAGACATATAGGAAATCATAGAATAAATATGTTCTTTGTTCTAAGTTTATTTTTGTTCCAAGATCTGCAGAGATGAGAGGATGAGGAGCCAGATAGATAGTTTAACATTTTATTTGAGCAAACTTGAATAGGTTTTTAAAATAAAACATGAGATTTAAGAAATGATGTTGCTTCTTAGGTAAAAGAGGTAATTGGGTATAAGTTTTAAGAGAAACTGATTAAGCAGAAAGACAAGCATACTGACAGTGAGGTGACCTGACCTACCTGACCTCAGGCAAGCCATTTCATCTCTCATTCTCAATAGCCTCATCTGTAAAACAGGGTTTGAACTTAGATGGCTTTTGGTTTCAATTTTTTTATTTTTTCCATTGAAAAGGCACTTAGAAATCAAGAGAAGGAGCTCTGGTCATGCTGTGGTTAAGGCATTGGGCTGCTACTCAAAAGGTAAGCAGTTCAAACCCACCAGTTGCTCCATGGGAGGAAGATGAGGAAATCTACTTCTGTAAAGATTTTCATTGTTGTTGTAAAGCCTTGGAGAACTGATGGGGGTTGCTGTGTTTCAGAATTGACTCCACGGTAGTTGGTTTATAAATCAAGAAACCTCTTCTGAAGGTATCATTATAGACTTCAGAGGTTTCTTTCCAGAATTTCCAGAGCTCCTCACCTTTCAAGTGAATGTGCTTCCTCAGGTGTACATGTAGACCTGTGGCTTAAGTGGTCATCTCTGTCGTATTTCTATGGCTTCTCCATCCCACAGGACTATAAGCCATTGTTAAAAGCAGTCTTAAGCATGAGAAGATAAAGTCCACAAATAGATATGTGTCCAAAAACAATGAAACCTTGGAGAATGAGAGGGAAGTGAGCTCTGGGGGTGTAGTGCCTAAGGCATTTGACCACTAATCAGAAGGCTGGAGTTTCAAATCCACCAGCCACTCCTCGGCAGAAAGATTGGGCAATCTACTTCTATAGTGATACTGCCTCGGAAACCCAATGAGGGGTCGCTATGAGCCAGATCTGACTGGACAGCAGTGAGTTTAAGTAACTTTTTAGACCCATGGATTAATTTCTGTTCTGTATTTATTCATTGTTTGTTTTAGCTGTTTCGGCTCTTGTCCAAATCAAAATTTACCTTCTTACTTGAAAGTTCCATCTCATGACTTATTGAGTACTACTATTAATATTTTATCAGGAGATCATTATCCCTATGTTTTAAAAAGTCTGCCAAAATCTAAAGTATGATTTTCATTACATCTTTCAGCAAATGATTTTTATATGATATTTGTACCTTATAATATCACCCAACCCTATTGCTATCCAGTCTATTCCAACTCCTAGAGACCCTGTACAACACAGTAGAATTGCTCCATAAGGTTTTCAAGGCTGTAAATCTTTACAGAAGCAGACTGCCTCATCTTTCTCCCGTGGAGTTCAAACTGCTAAACTTTTGGTTAACAGCCCAATGTTTCAATCATTGTATCACCCGAGCTCCTTATGTTATAGGGTAGTTAATAGAAAAATAAACATTTGAAAATAAAGGCAAAGAAGAGAAAGGCGTTAAAATATGCTGAGTTCTTATGATATATGAGGCACTGTGCTTTACAAATATTATTTCGTTTAATTTAACCTCTACATAATCATCTGTGGTAGATGAAAATAGGTCCCAGTGACCTATGCTTTGCCAGAAATTTTCTAGAAGTCTTTTATGCAACTCCAGCCCAGACTGTTTCTCCCAAATTCCAATGTTCCGAGTTGTTTTGTTATTTGTTTGTTTCCCGCCGTGGTTGATATTATTTCATAAAAAGCATGAAAATGCAAAATGTGGCATCATGCAAGAACACTGTCATGTAATTTTATATGTAACCCTGTTCTCATATCAGGAATTTAATGGCTGGCAAAGTAGTTCTTATAATATCATTCTTAAGTGTCCTCTTGTTTCAGGCTGGTTGTCTAATCATTGCATATTGTTATTTTCCAGAACAGTTGAGCCTCACATATCAGGAAGGACACTGGGGATAAAAAGAAAAAATTAAGTTCAGAACTTTCCCACTTGGAAGCAAGAAAAATGAAAAACTGATATTCAAAGGTAACACTCTCTCCTTTCTCCTATAGAGCACAATTCTACAGCATCCTTTTGAACTATTCTGTGTGAAATGATTACCCCTTTTTCATAGCATGGCATATTTGAAAATTCCTAGCTCATACTTTCAGACATGTTAATAGGTGGCTGAGCTAAAGGCTGGGTTTTGTTAGTCCCTACTTACCTTCGCAGAATCTGGAACAGATGTGTTTTTTATAGTTAATCTGTGTTTCTGTTATTAACCTAAAGTAGTTTATAAAGCAAATACAATTATCATAAATGTGTGGACAAAATACTGTACTTTAGGTTAAGTATAAAATAATGGAAGTAAGTAGAAGAGTACCAGGTTTGTTTTTTGGTTTGTTTGTTTTTATTTTCTTAGAGTATTGGACACATTTGAATTTATCAGCACAGGAACACAGACATGTTCAACATGGTCTATGTGTGCTAAGAAGATCATTGAAAACATTTGAATCAATGTTATAATTTCAACTTGTCTAATTTCATTATGTAGGAGCTCTGGTAGCATAGTGCCTAAGACACTTGCCTGCTAACCAGACGGCTGGCGGTTCAAACCC
>NW_006921615.1:3292272-3295938 GCF_000298275.1 Orycteropus afer afer
CAACAACAACAACAATTTCATTACGTAGGTGCTCTGGTGGCCTAAGGCATTTGACTGCTAACTAGCCACTCCTCAGAAGGAAGGTTGGACAATCTACTTCCGTAGTGATACCACTTCAGAAACCCAAGGAGGGGTCGCCATGAGTCGTATATGACTCAATGGCCGTGTGTAATTTCATTATGTAGTTTTTGGAGGAAAAAAGGGATCTTAACACTGACATATATATTGGAAATATTACATAAGTGGTGTTGGATCAGAAGAAGATTAATATTAGTGAATCTATCTTTGTTTGGGTTATTTGCCTGGGACAATAATTTGGGTAGATGTAATTTATTTGGCTGGTGACCTTATGTATCAAGAGTTAGAAAATGGGGAGAGTGAATCAGGGAAGAAACAAAGGCCATAGTATGGGTGGGTTAACAGTCACCACTATGACAATATGAGCTTCATTCCACTGGGTTGTCCAAAGAGAGTTATAGGAGGCCTCTTAGAATTTCTGACTGAATGATGTGTGACAAAATGTTCATCCACTGGCTTTTGTCTTCAATTGGTTGTAGATAGCCCTCAGGGCATTAACTCCTTCTCAGTTCTGGGCTCTGTATGGTACATAACGTGAAAACACAGTGGTCACTTGAAATGGACACTGTAAGGTGATACTTTGTGGTTCTCAAACACAGATTGGTCCAGAATGAGTTGGCACATAATAGTCTGTCCCTGTAGCTGTAGCTGATATGAAAGATAGGCCCAGGGGACATGACACAGGGAACCAAAGACATCTATTACTGTTCCTTTCACTTTAAATCATAACTTTCCCTCCTAAATCAGACACTTCCAAGAAGAAAATGTTTTGTGTTTTAAAGATATTAAGTAGTTATATCTAAATGTCACAGAACCAGAGTGAACTTTGTTTCAGAACTAACTGCTGCATCAATAAATTATCTTTTTTCAGTGTGAGAAATGCATTCTGTTCCCTGTGGACATTTTAAATATTACATATTTAAAATATGACCAACCCTTCAGAATAGTTACAAATATTATAGCAATATTTTATTATATTTGCACTGTATGTTGTTTCACATACTAGAAGGTATCCACAAAAAAAAAAAGTCTTATTTTTCTATTCCTTAACTTCTCTCACCAGTGTCTAGTAAAATAGTTCTCAAAGTTAGTCCTGTGGGCTATATAGCATCTGTATCATCTGGGAACTTGTTTGAAAGACAAACTGATTTAACAAGCCTTCCAAATGATTCTCTTGCCTTGCTGTGTTAGTTCTTGTGTAATTTGTATTTTTAACAAGTTCACAAATGTTGCCCATGCTTCTGGTCCAGAGGACTTATCTTGAGAACCACTCTGTAAAGTAAATGATCCAGGCAGGCACTATAATTTCTGAATTATGGTTTTGATCAAAAATAGATAGCAATGGGAGGGGTCACTTGCCAACCAGCACCATGAGAGCGAGGTGTGCTAGTTTAAGAACAATACTTGAGTCTTCTGATCAGATGCCATTGTAACATCATAAAACTCCCAACATAAAGCTTCTAGATGCATTTTCATATCCTGTACAATGTTGTAGACTGTGTAGGCCCATAAAAACTTGGATGGATGAATAGATACATGGACAGATGGCTGCTAAGGGAAGATTGGCTTCAGCAAGAAACTCAGTTCTTTACAATGAAAATGCTTTGGCAGGTGCCATATGGAAAGAAAAATTTTCTTCAGATTCAAATCTCCGTATTGTGTAAGACTATGCTTAATATTTCAGACATCTTATTAGGTGGGAGAACTCTACATATTCAAAACTGAGAGTTTGGGTATCAATAGTATTGTGCTGTTCAATAAGCAGGACATTTCACAAAAGACTTTCTGCTATTTGATTGAGTATATCGGTGAGGGCAGATATCATTTATATGAAGACAAATTGTTCATTTTATTTTATGAAAGAATGACTGGATATATGAAACCAGGATAATCATATCTATTCAGTAAATTCCTTTGCAAATGTCTCTTCGTTGTGTTTAAATTTTGCAGCTGCAGCGTAATTTGAATGTTTATTCACATTTAGGACAATTGTGCTTTCTGCTTTTTGTTTTTACTTTCTTGCATTCAAATGTGGTCATGTATCAATGTTGCACATTTTCTCTCTGCATCTTTTATCTGCATACATCATCCCATGATTGGCTTGGTAAATTTATCCTACTTTTCTTGCTAAAATAACTGTTCCTGCTGTCTGTTTTCTGCCTACTCTTTGATTTATTCTAGAAATTGGGCTCTGTGCCTACTTTTAGAGCTCAGTGTGAAATTTATTCTGTGTATTTTTAAACCAAGTTCCTGCATATTTTTTTCCATTACATATTCTGTAGAAGAGTCAACTTCAAAATTCACCCATGAAAAAGCCTATAGTTTATATAAGCATAAATAATAGCAAAGGATAATAACATTAATGCTTGGATTTAAAAAAAAAATCATGGAATAATTCACCTTAACAGCAGGAAAGTGAAAATTTTCCTGTCACATTATGGCATGTTGAAATGCCTAATATTGATCTTAGAGTCCCTGGACAATTCAAATGGTTAAATGCTTAACTACTAGCTGAAAGGTTAGAAGTCCTAAGCTACCCAGAGACACCTCAGAAGTAGGGCCTGGCTATCCAAAAGGTCACAACCTTGAAAATCCTGTGGAACACAGTTCTATGGTACATACATGGATCACCAAGAGTTCAAATTGATTTGATGACAACTAACAAAATTATTAGCCTTAAAAAGAAAGTCTGGTTTTAACTTTGCCATAACCTAGACATATGTTCTTGGATGAGTCCCTGGCTTTAGGATGTAAAAAAAAAAAAAAAAAAAAAAGTTTAAGATTCATTCTACTACCTAATCCTGAAATCTCAGACTTCAGTTCATATGAATTCTACTTTAAATCAGGCACAAAATAGTAAATTATTCAATCAATCAACCTATGGCACATATTTGATGGTAACATTGAAAGAGCAGAGTTTTGGATACAGATATATTTAAATTCAGAACTTAAGTCTTTTCAAAGATGAACAGAAACCATAAACACACTCTTCACCAAAGGCGGCACTCAGGCAGCTAACAAACACTGAAGAAATTCTCACAAACATTAGCCATTAGAGAGATGCAAACCAAAATGACCATGAGATATCATCTCACCCCAGTATTAATAGCAAAGTTCAAAAGAACAGAAAACAACAAATACTGACAAGGTTATAGAGAGACCAGAATCTCTTACCCTGCTGGTGGGACTGTAAAATGGTAAAACCACTGTGGAAAATGATATGGCACTTCCTTAAGAAGTTGGTAATAGAAATACCATGTGATCCAGCAATCACGCTATTAGGTATATATCCTAGAGATATAAAAGCCATGACATGAACTTATATATGCACACCCATTGTTTTGGTTACCTAGGGCCGTTCTGACAAGAATATACAACACATGGGATGCTTGAACAGACAGGAGTTTATGCTCTTACAGTTTGGAGGCTTTATGTAACCTCAAAGAAAAATGATAAACCTTCACATCACAATAAAAAAGAGGACAAGCACAAATATTCAGCAAATACTAAAACAACAGCAACAAAGGAAATGATAACATGATTCATAAACATAATGAGCTCAGCACAGAAAATAATATGAAACAAAGA
>NW_006921615.1:3296478-3297063 GCF_000298275.1 Orycteropus afer afer
TGGAAGTAGATTGCCCCATATTCCTTCCGAGGAGTGGCTGGTGGGTTTGAACCGCCAGCCTTCTGGTTAGCAGTCAAGTTCCTTAGCCACTATGCTACCATAGCTCCCAATCAGACTTTATAAGAGTTAAAAAGACAAATAGATGACTCCACAGTCATAGTAGAAGACTTTCAATGAAAGACAGAACAACTGGAAGGAAACTTAACAATGATGCAGAAGAAGTAAACAATACAATCCACCAACTTACCTTATAGACATCTACAGAGCACTTCACCCAACAGCAGCACAATATACATTTTTTTCCAGTGCACATGGAACATTTTCCATGATAGACCATATGTTAGGCCATAAAGTAAGCCTCCATAAATTTAAAAACATTGAAATACTGTGAAGCATTTTCTCAGATCATAATGATATGAAATTAGAAATCAACAATAGGAAGATCAATGGAAAAGGAGTAAACACACCCTCCTTAAGAAAGATTGAGTACGAGAAGAAATAAAAATTGAAATTCAAAAATTGCTTGAATCAAATGAGAATGAAAACACAACATACCAAAATCTTTGGGACACAGCAAAAGCAGTG
>NW_006921615.1:3300322-3300840 GCF_000298275.1 Orycteropus afer afer
CAAAACCAGACCATTTCAGTTCACTAATGCCTAGGATATCAATCTTTATGCATTCCATTTCATTTTTGACAACTTCTAATTTTCCGAGATTCATACTTCATACATTCCATGTTTCAATTACTAATGGATGTTTGCAGCTGTTTCTCCTCAATTTGACTGGTGCCACATCAGCAAATGGAGGTCTTGAAAGCTTTATCTTATCCATATGACTAAGGCTGGTTTTGCTCTGTTGATGCAGTTCTTTTGCAGTCCTAATTTGAGAGACTTCTAACCTAAGTGATTCATCCTCCTCTGTATTAGACAATGTTTCTGGACTATTCATAAAGGTGTGCAGTAATGTACCAGACAGTATTTCTCTGCTATTCATAAGGTTTTCCCTGGCCAATTCTTTGAGAACTGGATGGCCTCTTCCTTCTTTCTAGTCTTCTGTTTTGTTTGGAGGACATTATGCTGAGTGAAATAAGTCAATCACAGAGGGACAAATATTGTATTAATCCGTTATTGTAAAAGTCAAGGAA
>NW_006921615.1:3302035-3307132 GCF_000298275.1 Orycteropus afer afer
TCAGACAGCTGCTGGCTTCTGAGACTGAGAAGCCCCAAAGTTGACAAGCAAAACAGCACAGTCCCAAACCACATGGCAGGCCATTAACTTAAGTCCATTGTAAGTCCCAAGGTCGGCAGAGCATAGTAGGTTGCTGAGCAATGACACAGCTACATGCAGGGTCCAAGCGTGCCAAAGGCTAGAGAGCTAGAGATCATTCTTAAGACTTCTCCTTAAATACAGGAAGCAGACGACTTCCCAAAGGCAGCTAAACAGCTGCTTATGGTAGAGCCCACCATAGAGTTGATTGCCAGTCTCATCATGGGGAATAACTACCACCAGCTGCCCAGCCACTCAACCAGGCCCAGCAAAGTTGACACACAAACATAACCATCACATGTGGGAACAGGAAGGAAGTGGAAAGAGTGCTGTTGCATTGTGGGGATTACAGTGAATGTTAGAAATCAGAATGTGTGTGGATTGTTCAATGGAAAACAAATTTCTCAATAAACTGTCACTCAAATCACAGTTTAAAAAATTAAAAAGAAATAAATAGGTCCATCTCAAATAACTCAGTTCAGCAAAACAAGAAGTTCATTTGCCAACATGCAGATTGAGTGATGAGATTACTTCTACCAAAATAATACTACCTCTTTGAGTTTTCACACTGTTGAAGATTGACTTATTGGACCATACACTAAATATGCTAAGTTGGTTGTGTAATTTCCCACTCATTAGCTTTGGGCTAAGTCATGTGACTTGCTTTAGACAATGGAATATTAGTAAATGCAAACATAACTTTGGGGGAAAAAAAGAAAAAATGTGAGCTAGGAGGATTTACTGAACCAGTTTATAAAGCTTAGGTTTTTTTTTATGTCAGTAAAATGGAGTAATGTTATTATCTGATATATTGCTTTAAGATTAGAAATAATGCTTACAAATCTGTACTTGGTAGGAGCTGGACATAGATAGTTCTAAAAACCTCCACATTGCCTCTAAACTTCTCACTCACTGCCATCGAGTCAGTCCTGACTCATAGCAGCCCCTCCTTGGGTTTCCGACGCAGTACCTCTACAGAAGTGCCCATTCTTCCTTCTAAGGAGTGGCTGGTGGGTTTGAACCACTAGCCTTCTGGTTACCAGTCAAATGCCTTAGGCACTACACCACCAGAGCAGAGCCCAATTCAAAACTGCAGAAGTTAATGAACATTGTATTCTTTTTTCTCCAATACAATTGTACAAAGCTTAGAAATTTTTAGGAACTTTAAAAGGTGAACACAGTTTACAAAATGTATCTGTTACTTATCTGAGAATTGAAAAGCTAATGGGAAAATTCAACATACTTTTTCATCTGGACAAGATATCTGGTTCTGTACACTGCTAACGATCACACCTAGTAAGCAAAATTGTTTTCATCAAAAAGACACTGCTGCAGTTTCAAAGCAAAAAAATTGCAAATTACATTCCGCTTTCTGTCTTGTTATCTAACAGCACTTTGCATAGGAGTGATGATAAAAAAAATTTTAAGATACAGGTTTATCCATTGCTTGTGGGAATGCAAAATGATATAATCGTTATGGAAAACAGTGGTAGTTCCTAAAAAAATCTGAAAATAGAACTACCATATGACTCAGAAATTCCACTATTGATTGGGAATATACTCAAGGGACTTGAGAATTGGTTTACAATTATGGAAAAATTGTATTGATTAAGGGTAAAGTCGCACAACTGATTAATATAACTGATGTCAATAAGTTATACGCCATAAAAATTTAATTGACAAAAGTGGTATGATAGATATGTTTACAATAACAACAATAACAAAAAAGGGGCTTGCTGAGTTTGCTTATATACGACCAGACACTTCATGGGATTTGGTTCTTTGGTTTAGAATCATGGTTTCATGCAAAATCCCAGCTAATTGGCCTAATAGTATGTTTAAACCAAAACCAAACTCACTGCTGTGGAGTCGGATCTGACTCAGCGACCCCTCCTTGGGTTTCTGAGGTGATATCTCTATGGAAGTAAGTTGCTCAATCTTTCTTCCGAGGAGTGGCTGGTGGGTTTGAACCGCGAGCCTTCTGGTTAGCAGTCAAATACCTTAGGCACTATGTCACCAGAGCTCCTAAATAGTATGTTTAGTGCTTCTTATATACCCCCTAGTTAGTTATGTAGTGCCTGGGGTCTTAAAAGCTTGATAGCAGCCATCCAAGGTACAACAATTGGTCTGTATTGACTTTGAGCAACAGAGGAAGAAGGGTAATCAGAAATAGGAAATGGAATTTGTAGCTAATTTAAACAACTCTCTCCTTTCCCAGGAGACTAGAAGAATGGGAAGGTATCTGAGTACCATTACTGAATATTTTGATCAAAAATTCTGTAGATGAATCCAGATCAAAAGGGGGGAAATGAAGAACAGAATTTTAAATTCTCATAGAATCCAGAAATTCTGGTTCCCTGGAGGCTAGATGAATCCCTGGAACTATTGCCCTGAGGTAATGTGTAAACTTTAGGCCAAAAATATCTCCTGAAGTCTTCTTAAAACTAAATGATGGGTTAGGTTAACTAGTAAAGAATGTCTGCCTAGACTATTGTGCTCTGTTAAGAGCTATTTTTTGAAATCAAATTGCCCAAAACAACTCAAAAGATTTGATAGGAACCTTAGTGGGCTATGAGTTTATGTTCATGGAGGAGGAACAATTCAGAAAAGGAGAGTGAGAATCATTGTTCATCTCAAAGAATGTAACCAAAGTTGCAGTACATGTAGAAATTGTTGAATTGGTGTATGTTCTACTGTATGTATTCTCAATAACAAAAATAAAATAATAAAAAGGAAGGAAAGATTATCATAACAAGAAGAATAATATAAAAACTGAAGTAGAAATAATATTATTCAGTAAGATGTTTAGTTAGATTACTGAAAGTCAACTCCAGGTGTGATCCTTTAAGAGTACTGATTTGGGCACACATGGTAGAAACATCTTTATAAAGGCTATAGATTGCCAAATTAGAATAAAATAAAATAAAATGATAAAAACACTGAAACAGAAGTAAAATAAAAAGCATAGGTTTACAGTAAACCATGTGCTCTTGATTTTGAACTCATTCCAGTAAAAAAAAAAATCATTCTTTTCCTTTTTCCTTTCTTGTTTTCCAAAAGAAATATTTTCATAGCCATTGCCTAAGGCAGCCTCATACCCACAGGCCAAGGAAAGAAACTTTATATCAATAGATGATTCATACTATAGGATCCATGCAAATACTGTTTTTTTTAGGGTGGGGGGGCTCTTTTTGTATGTTTTTGTTCTTATTACTGCTGTTGTTTAATTGGCATGTTGGTACTGGCTAACTATAGTAATTTCTCAACCAAAATTCAGAGCTGCCTACCTAATATGAATAGATCCATAAAGTTTGCAGTGGAATATTTCATCAATCTTAGCAGAGCATGTAATTCGGGTTTTTTTTTTTTTTTTTTCCTTTCATTTAAATATTCTACAGTCCTCTATTTGCAAGTTAATGTCTTTTGAGATAAATCTTACTATTTTAGTATTCTATGTGCTTTTTTTATGTCAGAAGTAATTTGGGAGCTAAAAATTCCTTGTGCTATTTGAGTACCTTGATTATTCCAGACATCTGTAAAATAACTAAAATCTAATTGTGGAATGCTGTGTTTATTTGTCATGTCTCAGAGACATGTCACCATCAAGATGAAAATCATTTTGATGAGGCTGCTTCAAGCCTTAGGATATACATATAAATATAGTGACTGGTGATGGTGATATTGTTTACTTGGACAACCTGTATCTTAAATAGTAGCATAGATATGTTTACATAGACCAACTATCATTGATAGCGGCTTTTGTGAAAAATGACCTATTATGTAGTCTTTGAAAGAAATAGAAATGCTATTTGTTGTATAATAGTTTCTTCATAAAACAAAATAATAATATTTATTACAGATCACATTTTTTGTGTATTTGTTGATACTTTACGCAAGGACAGCATTTGCTATTATGTAGTGAAGGATGTAGGTTGACAAAAATTATAAGAAAAAGAAAAAGAGGACAGGCATGTTGACTAGGTTTATTTTATTTTCACTATGTTCTCAGCATTGTGCTAGAAATGTTCACCTAAAATATTTGTTTAAAAACTATATTTGTTAAAAAAAACTTAGAAGATAATAACATTTAAAACAACCAATATTAATGCTGGGATTCCTATCCTATTCCAATGGTAAATCTGAGATTTGTTAGTCAAATAAGGTAGAAATTTGGCAAAGTAAGCACTGAACATGTGTTAAGTACTTAGGTATAAGTGATGGTTAATTTTATGTGTTAACTTGGCTAGACATCAGTGTCCAGTTGTTTGGTTAAACACTTGTCTGGATGCTGCTGTGAGGGTATTTTATAAATTTAATTAACATTTATAATCAGTTGATTATAAGTAAAGGAGATTACTTACCTTCAATAGTGTGGGATGGGCCTCATTGAATTCCTGAAGGCCTAAAGAGCAAAAACTGGAGATTTATTTTATTCCTGGAGAATAAATTAAACTTAAAGACTACAACATGGAAATCCTGTCTGAGTTTCCAGGCTGTTGGCCTACCCTACGTATTCTCAGATTTAAGACCTCAACTCAGTTACTGAGTTTCCAGACAATTGGCTGACCCTATGAATCTTGAATTTGCCAGCCCCCAAGATCGTGTGAACCAATCCCTTAAAATAAATGACTTTATGTATGTGTGTGTGTATTTTCCATATGTATATTCCATTCATTCTGTTTCTCTGGAGAAGCCTAATTGATATATTATATAATAGGTATTACTTTAAGCACTTTATCAGAGTTATCATATTCAATTCTTGGTGCAACCGCATGCAAAAATTTGACATAATTACAAAGAGAAATCAACAAATCCACTATAATAATAACAGATTTCAAGATGTTTTTCTCAAGTAATGATAGAGGAAGCTATCAAAAAAGTCATTAAAAATATAAAACATATGAACCCCACACTAACAAATTTCAATCAGTGGTCATCCATAGATTTCTTTATTCACCAATTGAAGAATACCAATTCTTTTCAGGTATCTTAATTTTTAAGATTATGTATTAAGCCATG
>NW_006921615.1:3313784-3319401 GCF_000298275.1 Orycteropus afer afer
ATCATGCTTTAAAAAAAAAAAGCAAAAAAACACTGCCATCGAGTTGTTTCTGACTTGTAGAGACTCCCATTGGGCTTCCAAGGCTGTAAATCTTTATGGAATCAGAGTGCCTCAGCTTATCCATGGGGTGGCTGGAGAGTTCAAACCACAGACCTCTTGATTAGCAGCCAAATGCCTTAACCACTATACCACCAGAGCTCCTTATTGATCACGTTTAGGGCCTATGTATTAAACATGAAGAGATCCACTTGTTTTTCAAAGTCATATCAAACTGAACTCATAAGTATCTCCTCCCATCTACTTCTCCTTCTTCTGTTGCTCTCTGTCTCAGTCCCAGTACCACTACTCACCCATAACAACTGTTTGTTAGAAATCAGAGTCATCTATAACATCTGCTTCAGTCTCCACCTTCGTAAATTTGAATGAATTGTTAAGTGCTATCAATCAGCCCCTCACTGATGGCAACTGCATGCACAACAGAACAAAACACTGTTCAGTCCTGTGCTCTCCCAGTGATCAGTTGCGGATCAGACTGTTGTGATCTATAGGATTTTCTTTGGCTGACATTGGGAAGTAGATCACCAGGACTTTCTTCCTAGTCTCCCATAGCCTGGAAGCTCCATTGAAACCTGTTCAGCATCATAGTGACATACCAGCCTCCACTGATAGATGACTGGTTACTATGCATAAGGTGCATTGACTGGGGATCAACCTGGGACTCCTCCATGGAAGTCAAGGATTCTACCACTGAACCACCACTGTCCCCAAGTACCATAGTACCAGTCTAATATATTAATGACCAATTAGTCAGATGGGTGTTATCAGAGAGAACTTGGAGAGCAACCATTATGCTACACTGATGTTTTCTAATATGTTTGGTTTTTGGACACACTAATCAGTTCCTGTGTGTGGTTTTGTTTGCATTTTCTTGCTGCCTTTGTTTTGTTGTTGTTGTAAATCCATTGTGGAACAGCTGAAGTGTTTCCCGTCTACATAAACTTATTGTATATGTTGGCAGATAAGGCATGTTGCCTTTGGCACACATATGCTCTCAGCAGTATTGCCCTCTTTAATTATGTCCTGGTTGGGGGGGGGGCAAGAAACAGCCTCCTGGCATAGCAGCTTTCCTAATCAAAGACTTCCTGTGTCCTAAGCAATTAGAAACTCAAATGTCTGAAACTGGAATTTATAGTGGGGCTTAATCGAGCATATATTTTCAACTCCTTTAGGGATCAAGAAACTCTAAATTTACACTTAGGAAAATATTCCATGAGGGACACACAGAAAGTTTTGCACATTTTGTTATGAAAAGTTACTGATAAATAATGTAGATTTATACTAAATGCTTGAATAATTTTCTCTCTCCCTTGACTTTTAAATTACTGCCTGTTTTCTGATATTATTATTATATTGTCTTTCACTCGAACCTGCATCTAGCTATGAAAAATATTGCATGGTTAGAATGTAGGGGGAAATGCTTTGAATAAGTAAACTGGAGGCTTGAGTTTCCATGTGATTTTAACAATAAGATGAACCCTATCCCCAACCTCCCACCTTGGGGATAGCAGAAAAAGAAGATTAGGGATTAAACTCCAGGCAAGGCACTTATTTAGTGGACAAAAAAAAAAAAAACATAAACAAAAAACACCTGTTGCTGCCAAGTCACTTCTGATTCATGCAAACCTCATGTATTACAGACTGGTGAGTTTTCTTGGCTGTAATCTTTACCATGCAGATTGCCAGGTCTCTCTTTGGCAGCCCCACTGGGTGGATTTAAACTGCCAACTTGTAAGTCAGTAGTCAAGAGGAAACCTGCTGTGCCACCCAGGGACCCTTAATTTAGAGACAGGAAAGGAAAAAGGAAGTAGCTGGAAAGAATATAAAGAGCCAGGAGCCCAGTGGTATTATTTGTCATGAGGCTAAGAAGAAACTTACAAAATTTAGAGTAACCCAAAAAAAAAAACCAAGCCCACTGCCATGGAGTCCGTTCTGACTCGAAGTGACGCCTTTTGGGTTTCAGAGGTGGTAAATCTTTGCAGAAGTAGATTGCCCAGTCTTCCTTCCATGGAGTGACTAGTGGGTTTGAACCGCCAGCCTTCTGGCTAGCAATCAAATGCCTTAGGCACTGCACCACCAAAGCTCCTTAGAATTCAGAGTAGGAAACTTAATCTTGTCACGTCATAATTTTTCATTTGCAAACTTCTCTCTGCCAAATATTGCGTATCTATTTTAGAGTTGTGTAATTATAAATTCAGTCATTGTGTCTCACATATCTGGCTTCTAAATTTTTGTGTTTGGACACTATCTCAATGTCAAAATCTTGGAGTCATCTTTGTTTCCCCTAACTTCTCTTCTGCCTACTTATACAGCCCTCACCAGGTCTTAGTTGGTTTTTCCCAGCGGTTTCAACTCCTTCCCTTTCTACATCCTCTCAGCCATTATCCAAACTCAGGCTCTCATAGCCTTCTCTCTCAGCTGCAGCAGTAGTGTCATTACCTATGTTTATGATGTATGCTAACCCCATTCCAAAATTCCATTTTCAAGCCTCTCTTATACTAATCTCTCCAAAGTACTGTTTTAGACATATTTTGCTAGTTAGTGTTTAATAGTTAGTGTTTGTTGACTCCTTGTGCCCCAGACATTGCTAAGTGTGCTATTTCATGTAATCCCTACAGCAAATTTTTAGTGGTAAGTGCTGTCTTTGCAAGATAGAAAATTGATCTTTAGACAGTTTAAATAACTTACTTACTCAAGGCCACAGCAGCTAAACAGAAAATTCTATGTGACTCCAGAACCTGAGTTCTTTACCATTATTGCATAATATAAAAGAGATGATAGTGACTGGCCTCAAGGAGATAAAGCTGAATAAACTACTATTGTAAAATATTCCATTAATTTTATTCAATAGGCAAAATTTATTCAAGACTTTTAGGCAGAGGCTGGAAAGCAATTTGATCAGATTTTATGTGACTCGGTAGCTCCGATAACCAAATGGTGAACGCAATAAAGCAGTTAGAGATTGGGGGGACCCTTGCACCTGCTGTGCCCTGTAGTGACTCTCTCTCCCTGCAGGAACCCAGTCAAGAGCTTTTGCCTCTTCAAGTGTTACCTTCCCTGAGGCATCAGTGAGTCTGTCCTCCATATCATTATGGTCTCTATTCAAAGTACTTGTGGCCTTCAGATCTTGCCATACCTCACTCAGCCTGCGGTGCAATGCTTCTTAGGGGATCCTCACAAAGTCTTTTTGAGGTATTTCTACTCCCTTTATAAGGATGCACAAAGTAGGGCTCACAAAGTTTATGTGGTTTTCCTCTCTAGATTGTATCTTAATCACCTTTATGTAACCATTGCCTGATACATAGTAAATGCTCAGTAAACAGGTGGTGCATACATTAAGTATGTATCTATTTATATATTTTATCTTATTAAAAAGATTTAAATCTCCTGGATATTGGAGCTTACGTTCCCCTTGCATTTGTACCACTTAAAACACCTCACAAAATGCATTACACAGAGCACATAAAGTGCTTGCTGTATTTATTTTAATAGGTTTTGATTTTATGTTGTTTTCCTCTTTTCATTTTGGATGCAAGATACTTCAGATTAGAATTTAAAGTGGCCATTGTTTTACCAGAAATTAATAGGACATCAGCCTCTCCTGCAAGCCATTTCTCCCCTTGAACTAAATGATGTTTATGTCCACTATTGTGCTTGATAAAATGAGAACAGAAGTGGGAGTAATATTGTAAATTTTTATTGAAATTTAACTGTTTTAACTGGCACTACGCTATGCACTTTACAGGTCATATCTCATTTTATTCTCACAATACATTGTGGAATACCTCCTGTTTTTAACCACATTTTACCTGTGAGTAAGGAAGGCATAAAGAAGTTCAGTAATTTCCCCACGATTACACAGCTAGGAAGTGGTAAAGCTGGAATATGAACTTAGGCACCACGATTTACAGTCACTGTTCATTCCCTTAATTAATAAATATTTATCAGGTAGCTCTGATGACATAGTGCTTAAGGGATTTGACTGCTAACCAGAAGGCTGGTGGTTCAAACCCACCAGCCACTCCTCAGAAGGAAGATTGGGCAATCTATTTCCGTAGAGATACTGCCTTGGAAACCCAAGGAGGGGTCACTATGAGTCAGATCCAACTCGACTGCAGTGACTTTAATGTTACTATCTATCAGGCAAGATTTTAGGCTTGAATATGTGGTCAAATGAGTATGTACTTAATAATTATATATGGGCACTAGTCAAAAATATTCTCTGGTATATAAAAGTAGAATTATTGTTTAGTGTTGGTTGACTCATTTCAGTGAAAAATGAATTGCCTAAGAGGTCTATTTTTAGTCTTCAGATATTACATGCTGTACCAATTCATCCTCAATTAAAATAAAACAATTTTAAAGTGACTAGGAAATAGTCAACGATTTTCCGAGCTGCTAAGCTTCAGGAATTAACATTATAAACTTTGTAAAAATGTTAAGCCAGTGGAAGACGCTCAAAAAACACCATTTCAATTGCTTTTGAAATTCTGCCAGATATTAGTAATTGCACTGTTGTTGTTGTTGTTGTTATGTGCCCTCTAGTTGGACCCGACTCATAGCGACCCCTCCTTGGGTTTCCGAAGCAGTATCATTACAGAAGTAGAATGCTCCATCTTCCTTCTGAGGAGTTGCTGGTGGGTTTGAACCACCAGCCCTCTGGTTAGCAGTGCAGTGCCTTAGGCACTATGCTACCAGAGCACCCAGTAATTGCATTATAATTTAAATTTTGGAATCATAATCCTAGAGCTGAATGGAAACTTCAGGATTACCTATGCCAATTTCTTGCCTGATGCCAGAAAATTCATATTTTAAAAATGAAACATTTGACAAATATTCCTCTAACATTACATAAGGAGTCCAAAGAAGCAGTTGCATATATTTTACACTATCACATAATTTTTGCCTATGAATGCTAAAGTATTAGAAGATCAAGCAGGTCCCATACACTGGCTGAGAAGCCATATGGTCCTCATTACCCTTTCCTTTTTCATACGTACATTTTAGGAATATGCTTAATATTTAGGAGCTGTTCTTTATTCTCTAAAGCAAGGTCAGTAAACTTTGGCTCATGGGCTGAGTCTCCTGTTAGTGTAAATAAGGCTTCACCAGAGCACAACCATGTCACTTCTTCTAGGTATTGTCTTTTACACAACAGAGGCAGAACTAAGTGGCTGTGACAGAGGTAGCATGGCCCAGGATGCCTAAACTATTACTGTCTGGCCCTATGAGAAAAAAATTTGTTGACCTCTGCTTTAAAGTACTGCAGCTCTTTGTATGTTTTATTTTTAAAGCTCTTTCTTTCTTGTTCCATTTGTCATTTGGAATAAAATGATTGTGCCAGCCTGATGCACATGAATATAAACACATGGTTTGACGAGCTTCTCATAATGTTGAATAACTAATTGTCCTCTTTACTCCCTCCCCCCACCCTCTGGTGCACCCTTTTTCCTGAAGCTGGTAAATTGGGGATAATAATGGTCTTTGTTTCTTTCTGTAGAAAGTCTGAATGTCTGCAGATGCCCTGGGATACAAAAAAAAAAAAGTATATATAAATAAT
>NW_006921615.1:3319718-3320860 GCF_000298275.1 Orycteropus afer afer
CTTGGACCCTGCATGTAGCTGTGTCATTGCTCAGCAGCCTGCTATGCTCTGCTGACCTTGAGACTTACAATGGACTTAAGTTAATGGCCTGCCATGTGGTTTGGTAACATCGGAACTGTGCCTTTTGACTTGTCAACCTTGTGGCTTCTCAGCCTCAGCAGCCAGCAGCTGTCTGAGTGAAGAAATGCTTCTAGCTTCAATGGGCCAGGAGCAGGAGGAGAGCTGGACCCCAAGGTTGAGGGGTTTTCACCCAACCCCTAAAGCCTGGCACTTTGAACTTGGACTTAAAGCCTCCAAATTGTAAGAATGAACTCCTGTTTGTTAAGGCCATCCCATTTGTGGTATGTTTCTCATCAGAGCGGTACTTGGTAACCAGAACACCACCTTTTCTCATGATCCCTCCCACTGGCTACCTCTTCTCCAACCAAGGTTGATGGTTTCCATTCAGTTTTTTTAAAATGATCAAGTTTTTGCTATTCCTTCTGCTTGAACCCTCTCTGGTATTTTTTCCTGTTTTCATTGTCCTCTTTAGGTCTTTGCTATTATGTCATCTTCTCAGGGTAGCCTTCCCTAACACCCCTATAATGTCTGCCTCAATTCCTTTATGTAACATTCATGACAAGGTCACAAACAAGGTACAACTTTCTCATTTGCCCATATTTATGTTGTGTCTGTGTGCATGTGTGAAAATGTACATGCGTGTGTGTGGTGTCAGTTGGTGGTATCTGTTCTCTTTGCCAGAAAATAAACTCCACGAGGGGAAGGCCTGAATTTGAATGTTCACCATTGTCTTTCTCATTTCTAATGTAGTAGGTAGTCAAGAAGTAAATATCAAATAAATGAACCTCTTGAAATTCTAAGTGTTGAAATGGTAAGAGATATTAAAGAAAATTCAAGTTTCATTGCGCTCTTTACCCAATTCTCCTGATATCGTATATGCATTTATTTATGAGTCAGTCATTCATCAGAGTTGCTGTTGTTGTTAGGTGCTGTCGAGTCAGCTCTGACTCATAACAACCCTATGTACAACAGAACTGCTTAGTCCTGTGCCAGCCTCACAACCCTTTCTATTCCTGAGCCCATCATTGCAACCACTGTGTCAGTCCATCTCATTGAGGGCCTTCACCTTTTTTGTTGACCCT
>NW_006921615.1:3321230-3342413 GCF_000298275.1 Orycteropus afer afer
AAAGAGGTCTTTTGCAGTGGAGTTGCCCAATGCAATATGTTGTCTAATTTCTTGACTGCTTCTTCCATTGGCGTTAATTGTGGAACCAAGTAATATGAAATCTTTGAAAACTTCAATCTTTTCTCCATTTATTGTGATGCTGCTTGTTGGTCTAGTTGTGAGGATTTTCGTTTTCTTTATGTTGAGATGTAATCCATACTGCAGGCTGTAGTCTTTAATCTTCATCAGTAAGTGCTTCAAGCCATCTTCACTTTCTGCAAGCAAAGTTGTGTTGTCTGCATTTCATAGGTGGTTAATGAGTCTTCCTCTAATGTTGATGCCACATTCTTCTTCTTACAGTCCAGGTTCTCGGATAATTTGCTCAGCATACAGATTGAACAAGCATGATGAAAGGAAACAATGCTGACGCATTCCCTTCTTGATTTTAAACCATGCCAGATCCCCTTGTTCTGTTTAAATGAGAACTTCCTGGTCTGTATACAGGTTCTTCATAACCAAACTTCAGGAATTCCCATTCTTCTCCATGTTATCCATAATTTTTTATGATCTACACAATTGAATGCTTTTGCATAGTCAATAAAACACAAGTAAACACCTTGTTAGTATTCCTTGCTTTCACCTGAGATACATCTAACATCAGCACTGATGTCCCTCATTCCACATCCTCTTCTGAATCCACCTTGCATTTCTGGAAGTTCTCTGTGAGTATATTGTTGCTACCATTTTTGAATTATCTTCACCAAGATTTTATTTGCATGCAATATTAATGATATTGTTTGATAATTTGCATACTCTGTAGGATCAACTTTCTTTGGAATGGGTACAAATATGGGTCTCTTTCAGTCAGTTGGCCAGGTAGCTGTCTTCCAAATTTCTTGGCATAGACAAGTGAGTGCCTCCAGCACAGCATTCACTTGTTGAGACATCTCAATGGGTGTTCCATCAATTCCTTCAGTGCAGCTTTGACTTCTTCCTTCAATACCATTGGTTTTTGATTACATGGCACCTCTTGAAATGGATGAACATCAATCAATTATTTTTGGTACAGTGAATCTGTGTATTCCTTCCATCTTCTTTTGATGTTTCCTGTACCATTCAGTATTTTTCCCATAATCCTTCAATATTGCAACTTGAAGCCTGAATTTTTTCCTGAGTTCTTTCAGCTTGAGAAATGCTAAGCATGTTTTTCTCTTTTGTTTTTCTAACTCCAGGTCTTTGCACATTTCATTATAATAACCAGCTTTGTCTTCTCACGCTGCTCTTTGAAATCTTTTGTTCAGCTCTTTCATTTTGTCATTTTTTCCATTTACTTTAGCTGCTCTCTGTTTAGGAGCAAGTTTCAGAGTCTCTTCTGACATCCATGTTGGCCTTTTCTTCCTTTCTGTCTTTTCAGTGACCTTTTGCTTTCTTCAGAGATGATGTTCTTGGTATCATCCTACAGTTTGTCTGGTTTTTGGTCACTGGTGTTCAATACATCACCTCTATTCTTTAGATGGTCTCTAAATTCAGGAGGAATATAATCAAGTTCATATTATGGCTCTCATGGATTTATTTTAATTGTCTTCAACTTCAGCTTTCATATGAGCAGTTGTTAGTCTGTTCCTCGCCTTATTTTGGCTGAAGATATTGAGCTTCTCCATTGCCTCTTTGCACAGATATAGTCAATCTGATTCCTGTGTACTACATCTGGCAAAGTCCATGTTTATAGCCACCATTTATGTTGTTGAAAAAAAGTATGTTTAATGAATAAGTTGTAGGCCTTGCACATTTCTATCATGCAATCTCCAGGTCATTTCTATCATGAGGGCCATATTTTCCAACTACTGGTGATTCTTCTTGGTTTCCAAATTTTGCATTCCAATCACCAGTAATAATCAACACACCTTGATTGCATGTTTGGTCAATTTCATAGTGTAGAAGTTGGTAAAAATCTTCAACTTCCTCATCTTTGGCTTTGGTGGTTGGTACATAAATTTAAATAATAGTAGTTAACAGATCTTTCTTGTAGGCATATAGATATTATCCTATCACTGGCAGTATTGTACTTCAAGATAGATCTTGAAACATTCTTTGTGACAATGAATGCCACATCATTCCTTTTCAGTTTCTCTTTCCCAGCATAGAAGATCATATGGTTGGTTGATTCAAAATGGCCAAAACCAGTCCATTTCAGCTCACTGATGTCTAGGATATCAATCTTTATGCATTCCATTTCATTTTCAACAACTTCCAGTTTTCCCAGATTCGTACTTTGTACATTCCATGTTCTGATAATTAATGAATGTTTGCAGCTGTTTCTTCCCATTTTGAGTTGTGCCACATCAGCTAGTGGAGTTCCCAAAAGCTTTACTCCATCCATATCATTAAGGTTGGCTCTACTCTGTGGAGGCAGCTCCTCCCCAGTCATATTTTCAGTGACTTCCAACCTGACAGGCTCATCTTCCAGCACTATGTCAATGTTTCAGGGCTATTTGGAAAGTTTTCCAGTAATATATCAGACAGTGTTTCACTGCTATTCATAATGTTTTTGCTGGCCAATACTTTGAGGAGTGGATGGCCTTTTCCTTCTTCTGAATCTGTCTTCATCTGGAAGCTCCACTGATACCTATCCACCATGGATGACTCTGCAGGTATTTGAAATACCAATAGCACAGCTTCCAGGCTCACAGCAACATGCAAGCCACCACAGTATGACAAACTGACAGACGAATGGTTGATTCATCAGAGGGTAATCATTATTCCAGGTACTGTGTACATGTGTCTTTTTCTTTATTCACTTGAGGTGATATGGTTGTATTTTTGTGAGTTGTGACTCTGGAATTTACCTATTCATGTAATTTGGAGAATTAGATATAGGCATCTATCTCTATAACTGAGAAAGTTTTATTAGAGCACGTGGAAATTCAAGAGAAGCTTGAAAGACCACAGGAAGGGAAGATGTTCCATATTCTTGTATTCCTGGAATGAAATCAAATGGAATCTAATAGTTTAAATCACAGTGTTTGAGAAGCTTTGGAAGTGGTAGAAAGATGGTTAAATGATTGTGTGATTAAGCCTTTCCAAGAGGATATGTTTAGCATGTTCCATACAGTGTCCAAAATGTCCCATTCAGATGTATAATAAACAGTTTTGGATGACTTTGATTATGTTTTACTAATAGTTTTTGGAAATAATAATTTACCTGGTAATCAAAACACTTTGAAACATTATTGTATAGATACTAATATTATTCCTTCAAATCACTGTTTCTGAAAATAGACATGACTGTTTGCTTAAAGAATTGCAGTCCATTCATGGGAGATCTGTAAACCAAATCCCTAGTCCTAACAGTCCTAAATAAACCAATGCCAAGGTTGGCAATGGGCAGAATGAACAGATGGAAGCAATGGTCAGAGACATAAAATGGTTCATAACTTCTAATTTATCCTTCCTCACCTTTCAGTAACCTAGATTTCTCAGGGAAGGCTGCAGTGTTCTTTGTGGTCATGGTTAACCAGGGGTCTACGAAAAGGTTGATTTTATTATGTGGGCCAGCATGCCTGACAAATTCCATCCCAAGGTTCTGCATTACTTCTCTCCCTCTTCTTCATGATCATGAAAAGGTAGAGTTTTCCTCTAAAATGTTTTAATATGATTTCTGTACAGCATATGAGGCCAAACACTGACATATTATATTATCATCAGTGGTCCTCCTTCTTCTAGCTACATACTTGCCCAGCACATGATATATGTATGTAATACTTTAACTTGTATTGGAAAGTTTTTCATGGGTTCCTCTTAAAACTACAGAGTCATAATCACTCTTCCTGTATTTTTTTCAACTCCAAATATCATTATGTTGGCTTTTCTTTTGTGTATCAGAGGGACAATTTTATTTCTTACGCTGCATACAATGAGAAGTAATTGGGGTGTCACATTCCTGTGCCCTCCAATTATGATTGTATTAATTAGGTTTGATGAATTCAATTGGCTAAAGGCTATATCTCTCCGATCTCCTCCCCTGCCAACCCGAAAAACTCTATTGAGTTTTTAGGCTCTTTGATTATTATGGATATGCCAGAATATTAAGAACAACCTTTAGATGGAAATTTTGCAAAAGTTTTAGGAAAACTGATTTTTTTTTTTTTAAAAAAAAAAAGGGCTTCCAGTTTTCCCTACCACTTAGAAATTCAGTTGTGGTCATTGAAGTACCATAATTTTCTGTGACCCAGATGTCACATTGAAAGATTAGAAGTCAGGAGATCTTTGTATTTGTTTCTATCTTGATCATTGACTCTATTTGACCAGGGACATATATTTTAGCTTCCATTTTAGTAAATGGAACCTGTCCGCAGAGGTTTTTTGAATTAGCATGATATTTTCCTGATACCATGTTCCCTTTCCTACTTCTCCATGCCAATTCTACCTTTAAAGAATTGCTTTATCTTTAAAAAGACTCAGCCATCGCTTTTGTTCCCATGTATCATGCCTTTCTATTCACTGAGGACTTTCTTCTCCATTCATTTGAATAATATGAGGAGTTTGTAAAGCATTTAGAAAACAAAACAAAACAACAAAACAAACTCACCACCATCAAGTTGGCTCCAACTCATAGCAAGCCTTCCTTGGGTTTCCGAGGCAGTATCTCTACAGAAGTAGAATCCCTAATCTTCCTTCCAAGGAGTGGCTGGTGGGTTTGAACTGCCAGCCTTCTGGTTAGCAATCAAATGCCTTAGGCACTACACCACTAGAGCTCCAGAAAACAGAAAGTGATGTGTAAAGGGTCACTAGTAGAATCATATTTTCATATATGAAATCAGCAGTTGCAGGATTGCATCTAGTAACATAGTATGCTATTACTGAACTTAGAGGTGTTCTTGGGGGAAAGTGTCATTTCACTAACAAAGGAAGGAAAAGTCTCATTGAAAATAAGATTTAATGAGGCTCATTGAAAGATTGAACAGCCAATTAAAAATAAGGCAAATGGCAGTACACCCACAAGTATATATAAGTTTGACAGGGGATAACTTCTACATAGGTACTTGAATGTGTTGTAAATATAGCCAAGAATATTTTAGAACATACAGGTGGCAAAGTTCTGAAAACTACTTAGCCATAATACCTTGAGGGAATGACTCTTGGGACTTGATGACTTAAGACCACAATCTTGGGGGACAATTAGGTCAATTGGCATAACATAATCCACAAAAAAAAGATGTTCTACATCCTACTTCGGTGAGTGATGACTGGGGTCTTTAAAGCTTGCAAGTATCCATCTAAGATACAGTCAATTATCTCTTCTTCTGAAGCAAAAGAAGAGTGATGAAAATCAAAGACTCCAAGGGAACAATTTGTCCAAAAGACCAATGGACAACCACACAAACCACAGCGTCCACTACCTGGAAACCAAAAGAACTAGATGGAGCCTGGCTACCACAAAAGACTGATCAGGGTCGTAATGGAAAGTCTCAGTCAGAAAAGGAGAAAAAAAATGTAGAACACAATTCAAAAATATAAAAAGACCAGACTTACTGATCAGATAGAGACTGTGCCTTTTAGCCTTCAAGCCTAGAACTAAACCCACTCCTGGGAATAGCCTTTCAGCCAAACAATAGACAGACCTATAAAGTGAATAATAACATCAGTGAGGAATGTACAATCAACTACAGAGACCAAAAGGGCCTCATTTCCCAAAACCAAAGCTCAAAAGGCAGGAAGGGTCAGGAAAGAGGGATGGATGGAAATGAGGAACCCAGGGAGAAAGGGGCAAAAGTCCTGTTACATTGAGGAGTTTGTAAACAATGTCACAAAACAAATGTGTATAAATTATAAATGGAAAACTAATTTGCTGTGTAAACTTTCACCCAAACTACAATTAAAAAATAAAATTATCTCAAGCTTAAAATGCTTTAAAAAAAAAAAAAAAAAAAAGCTAGTCTTACCATAAGCTATTTATTATATGGTTATATTGAATTATTAGTTTTGGACACATGAACCTATCTTATATAATTTTGAACCAGGTAAAATTAATTTTCTATACGTGTGTGTGTTTTTCGTAGTAAATGAATAAGTTAATTGAATAATGCAAGAATTTATATTTGAAAGGTTGCCATAATGCTGCCGTACTTGGGACAAATTTCCTGTCTTTCAAGTTTTGTTTGCAGAGGTTTTTATTCAGTATTATGTTTGCAGTCTATTAATATATATTTTTCTATTTTGTAGCAAATATGTGATCCTCAAAAAAATATTGCATTTTACTTTTCAATAATATATTTTATTCTTAAAAAAAAATTACCAAGTTGGTTGTCAGTAAATGCGCTAGTTTATATACCAGTTTTGTTCCTGGATAACAATTCTCATTTTTGTTTCATCAATGAGTCAACCACATAAGTGCTTCCAAATGTATTTTTCTACTTTGATTTATTGGACTCTGAGATCTTCCTTTTACATACTTTCCTTCTTCTTTTCTCTCTTCCCCTCTTTTCCCTATTGTGCTTCTCTGTCTTCCCAAGGAAGAGTATCAATAGTTGACACCGTCATACTATGCTGGGAAAAGATTATTGTTTTTTTTTTCCCCTTTAGGACACTTATTCATTGGAAAATATATTATTGGCTAATAACTTATTTCTCAGCTATACAATACACCTACTTTGTGAAAAGTGAAAGTATATGAGTATCTGGCTTTCCAGTAACCTTGAGGACACATGATCACTCATGTTGATGATCACAGTTTCTGCTTTGTATATATATTCGACACACATGTCTTCTTCCACTTCCTCTCCTGAAATGATATAATTGTTCCTGGAAATCTCAGCTGATATTTCAGTATGCTGGCCAAATGACTAGGAATAAAAAGCATTATTATGCAAATCTGCATCTTTAAAGTGGAGCAGAAAATGGAGTTCAAGAAATTCATCTTCTGTGGCTGCTACTATATTTCTGTTTGTTATTTGCTGTGGGATGTTCCCACCTCCCCTTGAGGGAAAAACGGATCCATTAATCTGGGACAGCTATCGGAAGAGGTTTTATCCATTTTAAAGGTTGCCTTTGAAATTTTTATTTGATATCTATGTATTTTGGTTTTGTGATTTAAAATAAAAATCTTTTAGCAGCATATGTACCCACTGTTAGAGTAATTGGGTTACCACTGTGAGGTGGCACAACAGAATTGTGGCAGGTCAGTGGAAAAGCCAGTTTATGGTTTTAAACATCTTATAAATCTTTAAAAGGGTCTTCCAAGTGGGTATCTTCAATTTTTTAGAATTATAAATACATGATTAACCGATACAGATACATAAATATGCTGTATACTCTATGCGTATATATGTCATGTGCCATACACACACACACATACATATGTCATACACTGATATACACACACACATGTACATACATACATGCACAAACATACTCCATTCAGACAACTATATAATCAAAACATAAAAGAGTTCTGAAATAGGTATGAAGATATTTAAAATTATGTTATCCAAATATTTTAAACTATACATTTAAGCATGGTATTTAACAAACTAACCCTTGGCTAGCTCTTTTATGAGCTTTGTATTTTGCCTCATATTTTATAGAGAAATGTAATCATAGAAGTTGTACCTTTGTAATTGTGAGTAAATGGATCTCTCTACTGCTGAGATTCCTACTGCCATCTCTGCCCTTAAGGGCAGTACAAAGTCATCTCAGAGATAAAGTGTTTAATAACAGGAGAGAGATCTGCTCTATCCATCTTTGCATTAGAAGTGGGTATGTTTCATTTATTTTTTAATGTGATCTTTCTGCCGCCACCCATGAGAGGATTCACTTACAAAAAGCTACAGCTGTTTCCTGCTCTGTACACTCTGTCTTAGCCAGGTGCTTCTAATTGCTCGCTTCCGTCTGTCAGCCTGAGACCAGCTGTGCTGGGATTGATTCCTGCCACACAGGAAACTAAAGGAAAAGCCTGAACTAGGTCAGAAAACTGCCTCCCTCATCAAGTCTCACTACTCTAGCTCGTGCCCTTGTTTCCTTGTCTGCTGATACCATGTCCCTTGGTCTGTGGAGTTCCCTGGCTCTGTCACTCACAAACTCTAGTCACTCTGGCCCCATAGAGATTTGCGGCATCATACAGACCCAGCTCCATGCTCTGACTTTGGGACAAGTTATTGGCCCCAGACCAAGACAGAAAAAGCATTAAACCACCAGCCCAGAAACAACTCATTCTGAATCTAGTCACACTGTTTTGTCAACTTGAATCTAGTTTCCTCATTGCCCCTTAGTGATAAAGGTCATGTCCTAGTGTCCTAATAATCTATCCCCTTCCTGCATTTTGTTGTGATGGCTGTTTTTGAGGCCACAGCTTAGCCTTCCTGGGTAGAATCCCCATTGCTGAGATCCTTGGCCTTCACTGTGATCCAGGTAGACCTGTTCCTTGAATCTCCATTATTCTAGCCCTGTGCCTGCATAGCTACACACTGAGTCTGGGTCTTTGTCAATATTGCTGGAGTCTCTGCTGTCCTTTCCAACACAATTTAAGACCAGCTTTCCTGTCCCATTATAATGACTGGAATGCCCCTTTCTTTGTCCTGTTAATTGGTTTTCTGTTTTGACTCATTAATTCTCCATGAAGGCTTCTCTGGCCTTCCCCTCCAATCTTCATCCCCCTAGTTCTGGGCTGGAATAGATGCTCTCCTCATGGCCCATGCATATTTTAAGTATATGCACTGATTCATATAGCAATTTTTCATTTATCTTTCACTCCTCCAGTCTGTGTGCCTCCCCAGTGCTTAACATAATGCTTGATACAAGTACATGCTTTGTAAATGGTTCACGAGTGAATGAATAGATCCTCAGCCTGTGCTAACTCTACCATAACGAGATACATAAATATGTATCTCACATATATATGGCTGCTCATATATATCAAAGTCCAAGCTTTATCCTATCCTATTCACTAGCCCTAGCTGGACTGAAGCTCTGTCATTGGGCCATCAACTTGGACTACATGCTTACTGGACTCATGCCCTATGACCTGATTCCAGTGCACTTTGTCTTGTCCATTAATTCCAGCCAGTGGTAGATGGTATCCAGGGAAGGATCGCTTCTACTGCTGCTGGCAGTGGCTAAAGCCTGGGACAGATGTACGACTTTTCTGTTTAATGCTGGAAAATAATCTATAATGTGATAATGTGGTTCTTGTGGATTCTCAAACCTTGAGAGAAAAATGCCAACCACACAGACCTTCTTCCATCTTAACAGGAAAAAATAAAAAGTAGTGAATGAATCACATTTAATGCCGTCAATGGACTGAAAAATAGCAAAAATATTTTATGGATAAGGATTTCTGAAAATTCAAAATCATTATTTCAAAGTGAATAGATGATGTCAGGTAAGATCCAAGCTCTGCCTAGGGTTAAAAGCTATTCTGATCCTTTTGGGCAGACTGTTCTGCCCTGTCATTATGTCTCTAGATTTGTGTCCCAAAATGCCTGAAAATTTTTTGTTAACTGCATCAAGATTCAATATCCCAAGCTATTTATAATTGGTGAGAAAAATGACTTTTCTTAAAGATAAGAGGATGGCTCAAACATTTTTTCCAATCACATTATAGTCAAATAGTACTAGTTTGGGAAGAAAATCAATCCACACAATGTTATCAGAGATATGCCTTATAAACACTATTCTGTTAGTATTTTAGCCCCCAAAAAAATCTCAGTGAGAAGCCATGCTTAGATTAAGACACAGAGGAAGAGAGAGGATGGGTTTCATTCTTTGTATTTAAAGACCAATTGCTGACGAGGTTCAAGAGTAATTCCCTGATCTCTGGTCATACCTATTCAGGTGGCTGCTCCAGCCACTTTCTTCACAGTTAAAGAGCAAATCAACATTTCTACATGCTTCAGGCACTTAGGATCATTTAGGGATACTGTTGTTGTTAGGTGCTGTCGAGTGGTTTCCGACTCATAGCAACCCTATGCATAGCAAAACACTGCTGGATCCCACGCCAGCTCCACGACCCTTGCTATACTTGAGCCCATTGCCGCAGCCACTGTGTCAATTAGTGATACTAGGTAAGCATTACTTAAGATTATAATTTTTTGATACATTCCTACGACAACATTGTTTCTGTCCCCTACTCCAAATATATTCTAATAAAATCTACCCTTCCTCCTTCCCTCCCTTTCTCTGTATTTCCTTAAACATAGATCTATTGAGTGTTCTCTGGACCTCACTGTGTACTGTCCCTGTTATACCCACTGGAAACATAGCTCCCTTTGCTTGCAGTTAGTTTACCAAAGTGATCCCCCTTCCTCCTTTCTAACAACTGTAACGCTGGATGAGCAGTCTCTGGAGTCTGATTTCCCTTGTCACTAGAGTTCCTCCCACTGCACCCTTCCAGCCCAGGCCTGTACCAGTAGATGTACCCTACTGCCCATCTTTCCAGTTGCTGCCCATAGGTAAGAAAGAACTGGTTGAGTGCTCAGTTTTTATTATCTATGTTTATAATATTTCCACCCAAGGAGTAATACAGACCTCAAGTTTTGGAACAAACCAGGTTAATTATTATTACTTAGCACTCTGAATCCCCTTTGCCTAAAGTTACCTAACCTATTTGAGATCAGTTTTCTTCACCTTAAAAAGAAGGTAATAATATACCTACTTCCTCAGTTTGTCATGAGAATTGAATGAAAAAAATACAATGTCAGGTTTTTAGAACTGCTAGCAGTGAGCCTTTCCTAGGAAGCAGCACCCCCATTTTTAGTTCTAGTGTTCACCAAACACATTCCCATTTCAAGGAATCTATCCTTGGTATTTACTGCACCTGGAATGTTCTTCCTACAATCAATTCCTTCTCACTCTCAAGTCTCAGATGTAAAAAAGCTTTTCCTAATGGTCCTAACAAAAGGGACCCCAATCTCCACCCCATGTCACCCCACCTTCATTCTACACACATTAGATCATATCAACCTATTACTTCTTTTATAATACTTATCATAACCTGAAATTGTCTTGTATTTGTTTACTTGTTCATTGTATGTTCCTTGTCCAACCACTGCCATTAGAATGTGTGTGCTGACAACAGGGATGATCATCTCTATCTTGTTCTTTGCTGCATCCTCAGTTTCTATCAAAGTGTTCAGCCTGTTGTGGTCACTCAGTAAATATTTGTTGAATGAATAGCAGAAGAGAAAACAAGGGAGAGAGAAGAAAGAGGAAGAGGAGGAAAAGGGAGAGGAACAAAAGAAAGGGGGAGACAAGGGAAGGGAGGGGAAGGAGAGAGAAAGGAAAGAAAGAAGAGAGGGAGGAAAGGAAGAGGGAGGGAGGGAGGGAGGGAGGGAGGGAGGAAGGAGGGAGGGATAGAAAAGAGGGAAACAGTGGGCAATTGCTCTGCAATTTTTTATTTCTTCTCTTGTCAAGAGAAATCCCCAGACACTGCCGCCCCACTGACAGCTTCTTTGAGTGTCATTCTTACTTGTCCATCATTGCTCAACTGACACTGCAGATCACATCATTACCAGTTGTCTCACAGTGATTCACATCAAAATTAAGCTGTGAACAGTGGTTATGAAAAGTCAAGAATGATGTGAAATGCACCTTTTCAGATGGGTTTCCTGTCATGACACGGGTTGTATAGGGAATCATTATTTAGGGAAACATTGGTTGTTCCCTTTAAGTTGAAGGCTTTGACTTGCTTTGACTTCAACCTTTCTATCAGCCAGTAATGCTGTCTGGTGACTTGAAACAATTTAATGGGACACTCTGACATATTTAGTAGCAGCTCACTACTCTTCTTAACAATTGCCAACATAAATGTCTGAACAACTAGGAATTCAATTTTATGAATGTTTTTCTCAAACAAGTGAAGATTTTTAAAGACCTCTTAATAGATAGTATTACAATTAATCTTCATTAGTTTTCAATCATGATACATACTTATCTGCAAAATGATGACTGTGTTGAAGAGGATCTTTCAGTTAAATGATGAGCCATAATTCAGCACATTCTCTTTTATTAATTCAGCCAGCCCCCTCTGCTGTTAAAAGGTATTTTTTTTCTTTCAATAGCTTTTGTACCTCAAAGATATACTTAAAATTCAGCCATTGTATCAAATAAAGGATAAGTGTGTATGTCAAGTAATTCTACCAGTGAGAATATTTATATATCCCAATGATGCCTCATTTCATAGGAGATCTTATCAAAAGCACATGTTTCATCACATTGCTACTGAGGTAAAATCTGAAAAGAGAAAATTTCCAGTTTAATAATCCAAAGTTTTGTGGGTAGAAAAGCTATTACTCCAGACAAAAGGTAAATATATCATGTAAAGAGGGTGCTTTTTCTAATGAAAAGAGTGAGAGTTGGAATTTGGGAAGCCTGAATTCAATTTCTAGCTCTGCCTCTGACCACCTGTGTGTCCTTAGGCCAGTTATCCTGTTGTATGTAGATATTGATTAAAACGTTTGAGTCACTTTCCAGAATATTTTGAGTACAAAGTGCTATTGTACATCCAATGCTATTGTGAAACAATAAAGTGCTACTCAAATATAAAGCGGTTTAAGAGGGTGTTAGCTCTTTACTGTGTCCTACTATGCACAAATTTATGAAGGCTCTAGCATTTTAAATACTGAGATAAAGTTATTGGTATATGAAATCATATATAAAATTAATAGAAATGCTAATATTTGTCATGAAAAAGTATCCAAAGGAAGGAATCATTATTTGTATGATTTGCATTACTTATAATGCAAATTTAAAAGGTTGACTTCTAGAAAGGAGGAGTGAGGAGTGCTGCAGATTCTCCCCAAAAAACAACCACTTAACTGAGGGAAATTATATGTGAAAGACAATCATTTAAAGGATGTTTTTTTATTCTTCTTTGCTCTGGATGAGGAGAGACCCATCATTGCATCTAGATGGCCGCTAAGTCAATAGGCTTTTTTGTACTGCATGAGGCATTTGACTGCTAACCAGAAGGCTGGCAGTTCAAACCCACCAACCTCTCCCCGGAAGGAAGGTTGGGCAATCTACTTCCATAGTGATACCACCTTGGAAACCCAAGCAGGGGTCGCCATGAGTCGGATGCAACTCAACAGCAGTGGGTTTGGTTTTTGGTTTTGGAATGTTGCAATTACCATGGAATGTTTTATCTCCAGTCAACCTCTCAAACCAAAACCAAACTCACTGCCACCAAGTCAATTCCTACCCATAATAACCCCTTTTGTGTTTCCGAGGCAATAAATCTTCACGGAAGTAGATTGCCCCATTTTGCCCCATTTTCCTTCTGTGGAGTGGCTGGTGGGTTTGCCACCAACCTTCTGGTTAGCAGTCAAATGCCTTAGGCATTGTACTACCAGAGCTCCTTAGTCACCCTCTAGCAGGCAGAATTCTAAGAATGAACTCTAGTGACATTTGCTTTTATACAATCCCTGCCTAGTTGAGTGTGGTTGGAGCCCATGAATATGAGGAGTTATCATTCCCATTAGTGATCGTTATATTATATGGCAAAAACGGTATTATCCTGGTGGGCACAATCTAATGACATGAGCCTTTAAAGTAGATAAGTTTCTCTAGATGATGACAAAAGGAAAGTCAGAGATATTGGGAGCATACGAAGGGTTCCATATGACATTCGAAAACGTAGCACTTTAAAGTAACCGTACGGAGGAAGTGGGAAGAGAACTGTTACATTATAGGGATTTTAATCAATGTTGTGAATGGAAAACAAATTTGCTCCATAAACTTTCACCCAATCACAATAAAAAAAAAAAAAAAAAAAAATGAATGAATATAAAAGACAAGTTAGCATTTGAAGAGATTAAAAACTCACAACACTGACCATAGCATACCAACAATCCTGAAGGTGGCACAAGATTGGGCAATGTTTCTTTCTGTTGTACATGGGTCAATTTGAGTCAGAGCCACCATGAGTCATTGCCTGGACAGCAACTAAGAACAACAACAAAAAAAGAAAATATACTCTTAAAATGACTTGAAAATGTAGAGAGAAACATGCTGAGCAATGCAGGTAGCCTGTAGAATCTGAGAGCAGCCTCTGACTGAGAGCAATGGAAGACGCAGGAAGTCCTAGAACTGCAGGGAACTGGATTCTGCCAACAACCTGAATGAGCCTGGAATGCAGAGCCTCCAGGTACAAGCCAAATCAGGCTGATATTTTGATTTTGGCCTCATGAGACACTATCCAACAACCCAGTTGAGCTGGCCCAAACTTCTGGCCTACAAAACTGTGAGATGCATTTTATGTTAAGCTATGGGGTTTATTAGGTTGGGCAATCCTACTTCCGTCGTAGTGATACTGCCTCGGAAACCCAAGGAGGGGTCGCTATGAGTCGGGGCTGACTCGACGGCACATAACAACAACAACAACAATGGGGTTTATTGCAGTTAGTGATTCAGCACTAGAAAAATCTTGTTGGATATATGTTGTTATGTGCTATCAAGTGGGACCCAACTCTTAGCAACCCCTCTGTGGGTTTCTAAGGCAGTATCACTACGAGGAGTGGCTGGTGGGTTTGAACCTCCAGGCTTCTGGTTAGCAGTCAAGTGCCTTAGGCACTATGCTACTAGAGCTCCCAGTTATATGTTAGGGCTTCTCATAATAGCCACTGTTTTCCATAATTAGTCTGGCATGTTTTCTTTCTCTTTAACTCTCATACAGTTTTCTGTCTTCCTGTTCTTTAATTCTGTCCTCACTTATGTTTAATCTACTCATTAATCAACCCATTGAGTTTTAAATTTAATTATTATGTTTAATGATTACAATAATTAATTATATATCTCATGTTTGACTGTATAGTTGTCAAGGTTTTGCAAAGCCTTGATAATGTATGTCCCTCTGGAAAGGATTTTTGCTTACTTTTGCCAGTCATTTTGGTGTGATCTACCTAAACCATTTAAAATTCTTAGATTGGAGGCTCCTATACCTGGCAAGTATATAGATTAAAGCTCCAAGAGTACATGAGGGTAGGCTTGTAGTTGTAAATACTCATGAAGTTCACTTTTCTCTCCTGAAGCCCAAAGACAGAAGTATTTAAGTGCTGTTGGCAACTTTTCCTATCTAGCTTTTCACCAAAAGTATCACCTCATATGCATGCAAAAGGTGGACAGTGCATAAGCATGACCAAAGAACTGATGCATTTGAATTATGGTGTTGGTGAAGAATACTGAATATTCCATAAACTGCCAGAAGAACAAACAAATCTGTCTTGGAAGAAGTACAGCCAGCTTGCTCCATAGCAGTGAGGATGAGGAGACTCCATCTCATATAGTTTTGATGTTATCAGGAGGGACATCATGCTTGGTAAAATAGAGGATGAACAAAAAAAAGAGGAAGACCCTCAATGAGATGGATTGACACAGTGGCTACAATGACCTCAAACAGCATTGATTTTGAAGATGGCACAGGACCTGGCATTATTTCATTCTGTTGTGCATGAGGTCACTATGAGTCAGAATCCACTTGACAACACCTACCAACAACAACATAGCTTTTAAGGTGTGTTAGGCTGGGTTCTCTAGAGAAGCAAAACCAGTAAAGTTTATATATACATATAGAGAAAGAGAAATTTATCTTAGGAAAATGGCTCACACACTTATAGAAGCTGGCAAGTCCCAAGTTCTTGGTTCAAACGTCAAGCTGGAGGCTTTTCCCGAATCATGCAGCTGCAGGGGCTGACGAGCTCAAGGTTGGCAGGCAGTATATTGGCTGTTGACTCCAGAAAATGATGAATCCAAGATCTCCAGGCCAAATGGTGTATTGTTTGCTCATGGACAATTGTAGGCAGCACAACAGGATCCCAATCCACAGAAGAGTATCTCTTTTCCCAGGATGTCCATAAATACATTGGAAGCAGGCCACACCCCTAGGGAAACTCCCTGTCAGTGGATTGGCTGCTCAAAACATAGCTATCTGTTCCCATCATGGGAATAACCACATCACAACTGCTTAAACCACACAGAATTGTGGTCCAGCCTAGTTGACACACAGCTCCAACTATCACAAAAAGGTTTTGTCTTCATGAGGAAGTTTCAATTCTAGCTCATTTCTTGTGTGTGCCAACTTTCCCACTCATGTCACCTATGACATTGTTAAAACACAGAACTCTAGGCTACTGATGTTAGGTGGCACCTCAGAAAATCATCATGTCAGAGCCTGCTTATCACTTTGTTTTTTGACCCTCTTCACTTTGGCTCCTGAGAGTTTTCCTTGCTTTCTTGTATGCTTGTTCTTTGTTGTTGTTGTGTGCCATTGAGTCTTCCCTGACTCATAGCGACCCCTTCTTGGGTTTCCTAGGTGGTATCACTATGGAAGTAGATTGCCCAACCTTCCTTCCAAGGAGTGGCTGGTGGGTTTGAACCGTCAGCCTTCTGGTTAGCAGTCAAGTGCCTTGTATGCTTAGCTATCTATTTTAAGAGATGTTTGTGAGTCCCTTACCCATTATTTTTTGGTGTATTATGGTGGTAAGTTTTTTCAGGATGTGTGTCCCACACTATTGCCAGAAATGGAGCTAAGCTGACTACAGGCTGTAGAAATAGAGGAGTATTTTTTCTTTTCAAACTTTAAGTATTTGCATATTTGAAAATTAAATGACTCATATAGTAGTAAGCCTTGGTAGTGAGTAAAGGTCATGACAATGGTTATGATCAGAAGAAGCGAATGCCCTATCATTTCCCGGATGATAGTAGCAATCTTGACCAGTGATGAACGGGCTGAGCCTTTATTACTGAAGTTTCCATTGCCTTTTTCCCCATGTGTTGCTAACCTTTAATGAAAGACTAGACATTACAAGACCATTTTTTTAAGGCAAGCTGCCTCAATGAAGAGTTAAGTTTTAAAGAGATATACAACTGTCACTTGTCAAGAAAACAGGAATTTGGGCATGCTCCTTGTCTTAGTTACCTAGTACTGCTGTAACAAACACTACCAGAAGTGGGTGGCTTTAAAGAACAGACATTTCTTTTCTCAAAGTCTAGAGGCTAAAAGTCCGAATCAGGGTATCAACTTTCCCTATTCCTTGTACAAGCCTCTGTCCTACTTTCTGCTGTCTTCTGCAATCCTTGGCATTCCATTCCTATCTAGGTCCTCAGCATGGCATTTATCTCTCCCTGTGTGCGTGTGTGTGTGTGTGTGTCGGTGCCTGTAACTGTTCTTTTTATAAGACATTTCTCAGAATGGATAAGGTTTAGAGCCTACTCTACTCTGATATTAACTCATTAATATAAACAAAAACCTATTTCCAAACAAAGTCATATATACAGGCGTGTGGGTTAGGATTAACACATGTATTTTGGTGGGGGACACAATGCAATGTATTGTTGTTAAGTGCCATTGACTCAGTTTCCACTCATAGTCATGTACAATAAAACAAAATATTGCCCAGTCCTGTGCTATCCTCACAATTGTTGCTATTCGTAAGCCCATTTTTCCAGCCACAGTGTCAGTCTGTCTTGTTGAGGGTATTCCTCTCTTTCACTGACCCTGTACTGTACCAAGAATGATGTCCTTCTCCAGAGACTGGTCCCTTCTGATAACATGTCCAAAGTAGGACAGGCAAAATCTTACCATCCTTATTTCTAAGGAGCATTCTGTTTGTGCTTCCTCCGAGACAGGTTTGTTTGTTCTTCTAGTAGTCCAGAGTACCTTCAGTATTCTTCACCAACACCACAGTTCAAATGCATGAATTCTTCTTTGGTCTTCCTTATTCATTGTCCAGCTTTCACAAGCATATGAGGCTATTGAGAAGTTTATAACTTGGATCAGCCTCACTTGTGTCTTCAAAGTGACATCTTAGCTCTTGAACATTTTAAAGAGGTCTTTTTCAGCAGATTTTCCTAATGCAGCACGTCATTTGATTTTTTGACTGCTGCTTCTTCCATGGGCATTGATTGTGGATCCAAGTAAAGTGAAATCCTTGACAACTTCATTCTTCTATCTGTTTATCATTATGTTTCTTTCTTTTTTTATATTTTTTTTCAATTTTTTTATTGTGATTTGGGTGCAAATCATGCACATTTGGTTTCATGGCCCAGATTACAATCACCAACCATAAAAAGCTTTCCTCCCCCTCCTCCTTGTGACTACCCCTCCCTGGTGCCCTGCTTATCTATCCATTCCTGTCTGTCCAGCTTTCCCCCTAAGTGAATGCTGCCCTTCTGATATTTCATAGTTGATTTATCTAAGGGGTGTGTCTCCCTAGGGTAGGTAGGTGCTTCTCCCTGCAGTAGGTGTTCTGCTTGTAGGTCTTTCTACTGTTGGACTGAGAGCTAATCTATGGAAGGGAATCCATTTCTGGGCCTGAAGGATAACCCAGGGCCATAGTCTCAGGGGTTCCACCAGTCTCTATATGACCAGTAATTCTGATCATTTTTGTGTTTTTGAATTTTGTTCCACATTTTTCCTCCCAGTTTATCCAGGATCTCCAATTTTGATCCCTTTCAAAGTGGTTGGCATTGGTAGCTGGGCACCATCTAGTTTTTCAGGTCTCAGGATTATGAAGGCTGAGGTCCTCATGGTCCATCATATCTTTGGACTGTGTCCAGATGATTTTGATTTTCTTCACTCTTCTTTACTCCAGAAGAGAGGAGACCAGGAGAGACCAAGAGAGGAGACCAAGAGAGGAGACCAGCATCTTAGATGGCTGCTCAAAAGCTTTTAAGACCCCAGTTGCTGCTCACCAAAGTACAAAATTTTTATGTACTGTGTTGTAACAGTTGAACATGATCCCCCTGAGACTACAGCCCTGAACACACAGGCCCAGTGATTCTCTCTCTCAAGGTATTTAGTTGTCTCTGAGAAGCTACTCCAAACTACTCTGCAATTTCTGTAATATATGTGGATAATTCTGTAGCACAAATACATATGTGAGACTGTCTTCAGCCAAATCTATTCTTGGTCTTGGGTATATTCCTGTTAACCTACCCTCATCTTATCTTCTCACCTTCTATGCATTTACTCATAGCCTAGTGTTCGGTGCACCGTTGTTGTTGTTGTTCTGTGCCGTCAAGTTGGACCCGACTTATAGCAACCCCTCCTTGGGTTACCCCTCAAATCCAAACTCCACCCAGCCAACTACTAACTTGCCAGTTAGCCCCACAGTTCTGTGGTGGTTGTGCTTGGGGTGCTTTGTCCAGGAATCAAACCTGGATTTCTGGCATGAAAAGTGAGAATTCTACCACCGAAGAGTATGTTAACAAGATCTAATTTTTTTTTCACTTGAAAGCTCTTCAGTTATTTTGGGGGGAGATATAAGTTTCTCCTGTGTTTTCTCTTTCCTGGCTCTTTCTTATTCCTCTGAAAATTTTCCAGAATAACGGTGTTTTTTAAAGCTGGAACAAAGTGTCTGTCCAGTACCACCTGGGCAATCAATTTCCTTCTTTAGCTATAGCACTTTACTTTATCTAATAGTAGATGTTTTCAAACATTTAGCTGCTGTATCACATGATGAGCTCATTTTCTTCTAGCAAGGAAGTCAACTAGCATCTTATAGACATGAAATAAATATCATTAGTCAATAAATTAAGTTATAAAATATAATAAACTCAAAATGTCATTAGGTCTTCTTATGGTTATATATGTCTTGAATTCTTTGAGAATAAAGAAAAGAAAAACGAAAACAAGACTAACTTTTAATCACACCAGAAGCTATAATAGGAAAATTTAGAAAGGAAATTAAACACATACACACAACAAATGGAAGTATAAAAAAGAAAAGAATATGGAATCCAAGAAGCAAATTATCTTGGTTTGACTCTCATTTTAGTTGAAAAACAAGAAAAATCAAATAGGCATCCATTACTATCTTAATTCATTGCTACCTTAGTAGAAAAGAGAAACATCTCTTTGTTTTAACAGCCTTATTAAGAAATACACCTACACTTCATTTATCAACATGGTTAGGTTGCAAAGACCAGATCATTATGCGAAAATTCGTGTTACACAGCAGTGGAAGATGACCACATCAGATCACAAAATGGAGGATGACTACATCATTACATAACTGCCAAATTACATCATTACATAACTGCCAAACCACTGAGTATCATAGCCTAGCCAAGTTGACACATAACCTTAAGCATGAGAGCCAACATTACCCTTCCTTGCACCTTGGCATTTGTTTCTGCCAGACATATGTCTTTAATGCATGAAATAGTCAGATATAGATTTTTTACTCTTGTCATAAATACAGAATATCAGATAACATGATAGGCAATAAATAAGAAGTAGGTGTAATGCACATACCATTTGTATTAGTTTCCTAGGACTGCCTTAACAAAATACCACCAACTCAGTGGCTTAAAATAATAGAAATTTATTCTCCAGAGATCCAAAATTAAAGTATCAATAGGATTTCTTTCTTCTGGGAATTCTGAGGAAGAATCTATTCCATTCCTCTCTCCTAGTTCTCCTGGTTGCCAATAATCCTTTATGATCCTTGACTTTTGGCAGGATAACTCCAATTTCTGTTCTATCATCACATGGTCATCTTCCCTATATGTCTTCACATGGCCATCATCCTAATCCAGTACGACTTCAAGTTAAATTAACTAATATATATCTGCAAAGACTCTGCTTCCAAATAATGTCACAATCAGAGGTTCTAGGTGGCCATGAATGGGAGGAGGGCACCCCATTCAACCCATATAACCATACAGCTCACCCATTTAAAATGTATCATTTAGGGATGCCATTCAGCTTTCTGTACTGTGTACATGCTGATGGTTTCCTTCATCCTGGATGATTGTCCTTGTTTTGTCTCTGTCCTGTCCAAGGCTTAATAAAATTGTCTGTATTGAAAAATAAATAAATAAAATGTACCACTTAATGGGTTTTAGTACATTCATGCAAAGGGTTGTACAACTATTGCCGCAATCTAATTTTAGAAATTTTATCCCCCAGAAAAAAAAAATCTGAAATCCCTTTATTCTTAATAGTAAGAGTTTTAGTTACCCTGGAGATAATCAATATGTCGGTGCTTCGAACCCATCAGCCACACTGTGGGAGAAAGATGTGGCAGTATGCTTCTATAAAGATTTACAGCCTTGGAAACCCTGTGGGGCAGTTCTGCTCTGTCCTATTGGGTTTTTCAGTTGGAATCAACTCAGCAACAGTGGGTTTTTGGGTTTTAGTGCTGCTATAACAAAAATAGGAGCTCTGGTAGCATAGTGGCTAAAGCACTTGACTGCTAACCAGAAGGCTGG
>NW_006921615.1:3348463-3353772 GCF_000298275.1 Orycteropus afer afer
GTCTGGTTTGAACAAATTCCCTTAATTTCTGCTTATCTGGAAATGTCCTAATTTCACCATCATATTTGAGGGACAATTTTGATGGATACATAATTCTTGGTTGGAAATTTTTCTCTTTTGGGGTTTTATATATACCATCCCATTGTCTTCTCATCTGCATGTTTTCTGCTGAGAAATCTGAGCTTAGTCTTATTGGTTGCCCCTTGTAGGTAACTTTTCATTTTTCCAGTGCTGCTTTCAGGATTCTTTGTCTTTGGTTTTGGTAAGTTTGATGATGATATGTCTTGGTGATTTTCTTTTGGGGTCTCTCCTGTTTGGAATTCATTGGACTTCTTGAATGATATATTCTCATCTTTCATCATATCAGAAAAAATCTCCTCAACAAATCTTCAACAATTTTTTCCATGGTTTATTTGTCTCTTCTGTTCTGTAATTCCAATTACATGTTGGTTATTTCTTTTGATAGTGTCCCGAACCTTAGTCTTTCTTTATTTTGTTTTGATCTTTTTTTTCTGATTGATCACTTTCCAGAGACTAAGGTATTTGCCTTCAATCTCACTAACTGTGTCTTCCATTGATTCAATTCTACTCCTTTGCCCATTCAATGTCTTATCTATTTTTGAAAATTTTGTATTAATCTTCTGGATTTCTATGTGTAGATTTTGTATCATTTCTAATTTTTCATTCATTTCATCATTTTGTTCTTGCATTGTCTTTTGAAATTGTTCTAGGGTTTTCTCTGTGTTTTCCTCAATTTTTTCAGTGTTTTCCTTGATCTGTCTCTCAATTTGTTAAGGATACCTAAATATAATTCTTTTGAATTTCTTGTCAGGAAGTTCCAATGCTATGTCTTCCTCAGGGTTGTGTTTTGGGTCTGTATCCTGGTCACTTGTTTCTCCTTCTTTATCTTGCTTCTTTGTGTGGACTGTGATGCTCTGTTATCTCCAAGGCATTGTGATGTTTTTGTTTTTATATTTAGTTGGTGATTGAGTATTGATGTGACTTGCCTACAATTTTCATTTTCTTTTGTTTGTATGTTATCTACGTAAGCAGGATACTGTGCTGTGCTCCTCTGTTTGCTAGTTGACAGCACTTATACACTCACCACCTATCTCCTTTCCCATTGTCAGTCTCCTGTATGTCCCTCCCATTCTTGGCAAACAGAGCCTATTCTTAGGTCCCTGGAATCTGAATGAGAATGCTGTCACTTTAAAATTAAAAATGGCTGCCACTTGTAAAGATTCAAAATGGCTGCACCCTCGGTCACTTTAAATATCCAAAATGGCCACCACTTGTAAACAATCAAAATGACTGCACCCTCCAGACAGTGGAAAGTCCACAACTCAGGTTGTCTCCCTCCTTCTTGTTTCCCTTCCTAGCCATAGGCCACCAGGGCTGTTGTCCCTGCAGCCCTTGGTGACCAGGGCTCATCACCCTAGTCAATTAGATCAATTCTCAGGTCCAAACACCACTTGGAAATATTCAGCCTGTTGGTCCTGACAGTCCACTGCTTCAACAATCTCTGTACTCAATGTTTTTTTTTTTTTTTTTTTTCCAAATTTTTCCACTAGTTGGTGCCTAATTCACTTCTGTATAGTTCCTTTCAAAGCTCAGGGCTCCAAGATTATCTTCTGTATTGGTTTATCTTTCCTTTGTTGAAGAGGGTCTGTGTAGCTTGTCTGCCTATTCCTCCATCTTACCTGATTTCTCCTAAACTTTTAAGAAACAATTTTTATATTATAAAATCACTTCTAGATAATAGAAAATGGTTGGAAATAGCTTGACTAATTAAAAAAAGATTAGCAAAATGCTAATACTAAAGTAAATGAAAGAATACACACAAAAAACCGTAGCCCAGTCTCACTTAAAAATATAGATGCAAAACCAAAAACCCAAACTCACTGGCAATGAGTCTTTTCTGACTTATAGTGACCCTTATTGGGTTTCCAAGGCTGTAAATCTTTACAGAAGCAGATTACCTCATCATTTTTCCACAGAGCAGCTTGTGGGTTCAAAACACTGACCTTTTGGTTAATATCCAAATGTCTTAACCACTACACCACCAGAGCTCCTTAAATATGGATGACTATTAGTACTAAAAATAAAGGAATGCATCTAAAGAATTAAAATGCTGACAAAAAATAAAAAGACAAAGGAAAAAAAAAACCACTGCCATCAAGTCTATTCTAACTCATAACAACCCTTACTGAGTTTCTTAGGCAATAGATCTTTACAGAGGTAGATTGCTCCATCTTCCTTCTTTGGAATGGCTGATAGGTTTGATCCACCGACCTTCTTGTTAGCAGTCAATACCTTCAGCACTGTGCCCCAGAGTTCCTTATGCTGACAAAATGGGGTTCATATTAACTAAGTTAAAGTGATTTAATTTAGAATATCCATTACTACTATTCTCTTTCTTAACAAAGAAAATAAAATATATGATTACATGCCAAAGAAAACTTCATAAAATTCAAAACTCACTGCTGAATTTCAAAGAAATAGCAAACAAGATATAGAAAGTAACTTCATCTTACTTGTTACAGCAAATATCATAATCAATGCTAAGACATTTACTTCATATCAGTAAAAGATAGGAACAATATGAGGGTACCTTAAATCTCAGCTATTATTCAACATTATAGTAGAATTCCTAGTTAATGCAATTGATCCAAATAAATGTAGAAAAATATAAGATAAAAGTAATAAACTTTTATTATTTAAAATGATCTTATTGTCTGTGAAAATCAAAGATAAACAGGTGACTAATATTAGCACTAATAAAAGACTTAACCAAGGTGGCCAGAACAGAAATAAATAAGCAAACAAAAATGGATTTTCTATATACCACCATTAACCGATTAGAAATTTAAAAAATAAAATATCCCATGCACTACATTAATCAATACTATAAACCCACCAGCCACTCCTTGGAAGGAAGGTTGGGCAATCTACTTCCATAGTGATACTGCCTTGGAAACCCAAAGAGGGGTTGCTATGAGTTGGGTCTGACTCGACAGCACGTAACAACAACAACAACAATAAAACACCTAGGAATAAATTAACAAAGAAGCATGTAATATTTATGTGAAGATAACACAGTCCACAAAGACAATGTTCTACATCCTACTTTGGTGAGTAGCAACTGGAGTCTCAAAGCTTATGGGCAGTGATCTAACATGAAGCTATTGACCTCTCACCCATGTGGAACAAGGAAGAGTGAAGAAAGTCAAAGATGGAAAGAAACAATTAGCCCAGAGGACTAAAGGACCTCATGAACCTCAGCCTCCATGACCCGAGACCAGAAGAAGAATATGGCTCCCATCTATCACACCTGACTGCCCTGAAATGGATCACAGGAAGTGGTCTGGGTAGAATGGAAGAAAACTGTGAAACAAAACTCAAAATCATCAAAAGTACCATGCTTACTTGACTAATGGGGCTGGCAGAACCCTTGAGACTATGGCCCTTAGACTCTCTTCAAGCTTGGAACTGAACTCACCCCCATGGCTCAACTTTCAGCCAAAGAGCAAGCTGGTCTATAGGATGAACAGTAGCAACAGGTAGGTACACACTTCTTAGAATAACCAATCATACAAGATTAAAAAGGCAGCACTTGCCCAGAGATAAAGCTCAGAAGGCAGCGAGGGATAGGAAAGAAGGATGAAAGGAAGTGGTAAACACAGGGAGGAAGTGGGAAGAGTGCTGTTGTTACATTGTGGAGAGTGCAATCAGTGTCACAAAATAAAATGTGTATAAATCAATGAATACAGAACCAATTTGCTCTGTAAATTTTCACCCAAATTACAATTCAAAAAAAAAGACTTATGTGAAGAAAACTGTTAAACTTCCATGAAGTGCATAGAAGTGTTGAATAAATGAAAAATAAACCAAAGGTCCTGAATAGGAAAGCTCTTTTTTTAGGATATTAGTGCCTCTCAAATAATTCTACAAATGAGAACAATTTCAATCAAAGGTCAAGAAGGATTTTTCATGTTCTGAAAAGTAACTTAAAAGACAAAATATGCGTGAAGAGCCAAAATCTGAAGGCAGAAAAAAGAAAAAAAACCACAATGAGGGGCCACATTCTCTACCAGGTATCAAAACATGCCCTTCAGAGTTTCCATGGATTTTAAACACCACCACCACCCCTAGTTATTGCTGTTAGGTGCCCTCGATTCAACCCACAACTCATGGTGACTCCAAGCACAACTGAACCAAATGTTACCCAGTCTAGAACCATCCCCATGATTGGTGTGAATTGGCCCATTGTGATCCATAGAGTTTTCATTGGCTAATTTTCAGAATTGGATCACCAAGCCTTTCTACCTAGTTCATCTTAATCTGGAAGCTTCAATGAAAGCTATTTAATACCATAGCAACATGCAAGCCTCCATTGGCAGATGGGTGGTGGCTGTGCATGAGGTACATTGACTGGGAATCTAAGCTGGGTCTCCTGCATGAAAGATGAGGATTCTACCACTGAACCACTACTGAACCCCTCCGACCTTTAATCTCTCTCCAAACTGTGAAAGAACCTTCTGGTACTTGCTGCATCTGAGGGTCAAAAAGGAGGGGATTGTGCCCGTGCAGGGAGCCACCACCTTGGACATGTCCAGTTCTAACTGGACTTGAGTTTATTCTGGTGATTCAGATTGGCCAGGTGCTTCTGAAGAGACTCAGAGTTTGAGAGCAGCACTCACCTCCTTGGGCCTCGTTTTTGATCATACCCAAGATGGCTGCAAGGTAAGAATTGAGTATCTTTTATGGGAGGCAAATAAATTCAGATTAGGAGCCAAGCACAGGTCTTCTTCAAGTAAACAAGGACCTCCTGCTTGGTGGTACTATTTTCTTATATTTTGTAATTTAAATACCCATATCCTCTATAGTTTTTTTTTTTTTTTTTTTTCCTAATAGACATTAGTTTCCTAGGGCTGTCATAACAAAGTACCACAAACTGAGTTGCATTTAAGAAATTTATTGTCTCAGAATTCTAGAGGCTAGACGTCTGAAATCATAGTGTTAAACATATTTAGTTCTTCTGAGGGAAAATCTGTTCCATGTCTTTTCCCTAGTTCTTTGTGATGGCCAGAGATTCTTGGCATTGCTTGGCTTATAGATCACTCTAGTCACTGCTTTTGTTCTCACAGTGTTGTGTTCCCTATCTGAGTCTCCCTGTGCTTTCTGTTATACAAGGACACTGTTCAGATGGGATTAGGACCCAACATGCTCCAGTATGACTTCTTGTTAACTGATATCATATTCAAAGACACTATTTCCAAAGTTGGGAGCTCTGGTAGCATAGTGCCTAA
>NW_006921615.1:3353872-3358463 GCF_000298275.1 Orycteropus afer afer
TAGTGATACTGCCTCAGAAACCCAAGGAGGGGTCGCTATGAGTCGGGGCTGACTCGACGGCACATAACAACAACAACAAATAACAAAAATATTGTAAGAGAGTAGTTTTAAGGAACAGAATCTTTTTTCTCATAGTGCTGGAGTCTAGAAATTGGAATTCAGAGCATTAGATCTAGGGGAAGGTCCATTATCTCCTTCAGCTTGTAGTTGTTGTTGTTGCTGTTATGTGCTGTCAAGTCAGCTCTGACTCATAGCAACCCTATGTATAATAGAATAAAACACTGCCTGGTCATGCACCATCCTCACAATCCTTGCTATACTTGAGCCCATAGTTGCAGCCTCTGTGTTAGTCCATCTTGTTAAGAGTCTTCCCCTTTTCCACTGATCCTCTACTTTACCAAGCATGATATCCTTCACCAGGGAATGGTCCCTTCTGACAGCATGACCAAATTAGGTGAGACAAACTCTGGCCATTCTCACTTCCAAGGAGCATTCAGCTGCACTTCTTCCAGGATAGATTTGTTAGTTCATCTGGTGGCTATCAGAGTTCCCAGGCTTGTAGATGCATCTGCCTCCATCTTTACATGCTATTGCCCACCCCCCATGTGTGTGCATCTCTCCATGTCTGTTTTCTCTTTTCTTAAGACACTACTCAGAAAGGATTACATTTAGGACCCACCTTCCTCCAATATGACCACAGTAACATAACAAAACAACCTTTAATGTAACAAAAGAAAACCTTATTTCCAAACAGGGACATAAAACCAAAAAAACCAAACTCACTGCCGTCGAGTCAATTCAATTTATAGCGACCCCTCTTTGGGTTTCCGAGGCGGTATCTCTATGGAAGTAGACTGCCCAATCTTCCTTCTGAGGAGTGGATAGTGGATTTGAACTGCCAGCCTTCTGGTTAGCAGTCAAAATGCCTTAGACACTATGCCGCCAAAGCTCCCAAACAGGAACATAGTCACAAGTATAGTCATTAGAACACATCTTTTGGAGGACACAATTCAATATCTATAGCTGCAAGGTAGAAGGCATTATAATTCATTTTGGGTCATGGGGAATAAATAAATTGGGAAATAAGACCAGGAACATGTAAAGAAATATGTATTCTTTTTAGATCACAGACATCTTCACCAGAATACTTTCCATAGTAAATCTAGCTGTGGAAAATTATGTGATTCCATTTAATCTAATGGTAGTGTCATGGCTTATAAAAGGTTTGGATGGTGAATTACATTCACCACAACCACCTTCTCTTTCCTTCCAAAAGAGGTTCAAACTGAAGTAGAACCTGTGCACAGTGTGCATTTGGCTTGAGCAAAGAGGCAATCTTAATCAAGTGGTGCTTTGTTTTAGCTAGGCAATTTACAAACAAATACTTGCATCGTGGTGCTTTTAATAAGGCCTAAGTGGTTTTTCTTCTTTTCTTTCTTTTTAAATTTCAGGGAGCAGAATATTAAAGAAAATCTAGTGCATTTTATTTTTAACTTATCAGATTATGAATTAAATATTCCTTACTTCAAGCCAACAGCTCTAACAAATGTGTGAATCCTTCCCTTTTCGAGAGCTATAAACTCTGAATTGATCTAAGAATTGACCAGTTTGGAAGGCCTCCGGAACTGGCTCTCTTTATCCTGCTTGCAGTCACCTCATCCTGGGCTGGTGTGGGTGTATCCAGAAGTCTTTACATCAGAAATACCAAATACCAAATTAGATGCACTGTTCTGATGTTAAAAGCCCTGGTAAATAACGCCCTTCAAAATGCTATTTTCAATGTATGATTTTTCTAAAGAAAGAAGAGAACGCATAGTTCTTTGTTTCTGGTTTTTTGTCTGTAAAGATGAGTGGTGCACTTCCTAGATCAATGAAGCTCTCAGTCTGTTCCCTCTGCCGGCTGGAGAAAGTACTACTTGCACTTCATGGATTTCTTTTAACATGTGTAGGAGCACATTTTCTGGCCTGTGCAATTTAAAGAGCTACCTGAAATGCAAAGATCGATATTAAAAGTTCCAAACACAAATGAAATTCCCCCTACCCACTCCTCTTACTGGGGTGCATTACAAAGAGATACTTGTAATGCTTAGAAAAGGAGTGAATTCCAGGGGAGGAAGTTTTGTGTGTAGGAAGTTCTCAGAAAGGGTCCAGAGTTCTGTAAGAAAGGTATTTTGAAATATTACAGTTATCTTGGCACCCAGTATGCTGTATATCTCTTCGTCCTGCCATGTAGTAACTTTAAGTTAGGGACAGTAAGCAACTCTTGCTTCTTGGGGGAAAAAAAAAAATTAAGCAGTTTTTGTTTACATATATCTTTTAAAATCTTTTTCTCTGATTTTTGAATATCAGGGTAAAGGAGACAATATTTTTAGAAACAGATTGCACTTAAATTATTTTAAGTAGTAATGCATTACTGTCAACTATATATTGCTTTGGGTTAACCTGAAAGTCCAAAGCTTAATTAAAATTGCTAAATAGAACAAAATACATTATGTTCACAAACGCCATAATGAAATGAGTATATGACTTTCAGTAACATCTCCATGGGATTGGAAGTTTTTTAAAACTTGAGATTCATATAAAATTCACAGTCTACTTTAAAATGGTCTTTCTAGCTTCTGAAATCATAAATATTAATTTCACATTAATATACTGACAAGTTTTATTGGTTCTCCTTTTCCTTAGGAAGTGGAATCCAAAATTCACAAGCACGTGTGACACTGAGGAGCTTCCTGCAGACTTTCAGTTAGATTCCCCGAGGCACTTCAGTGCTAGAAGAGAGTCACTTTGGCATAGTCATGAAGTGGGAGGTTGTGCTCAGCACTATGTTCGAATCTGTTGTCTGGTTTATCCACCCTTATGTTGTTAGGACTAATGAGTATTTATCTCTGAACCTGGCCACTCATCATGATATCAGAGTATTGACTATACTCTTCTGCTGAACCACAGTCTGAGTGGATTGCAGCTGTGTGTGTCTTTCTTCCCTATCCAATTGTGGCACCTTTATACAGGAACATTGTTTTACTCTCCTCTGTGTCCCCAGAACCCAGCACAGAGAATGGCCCCAGAATGTGTGTGTGTGTGTATGTGTGTGTGTAGCTCATTGAATGAGGAACTGTGATCCAAGAGCTAGACATATGGTAGTCTGTTTTACGGTTTCTTTCATTGGGAGGTAATGTGGAGGAAGAGAAGAAGATCTTAGAGTAAGTGTAAAAACTCCAAAGACATGCACATTATGCTATTTCATTTGAAATAGAGAAAGGAGAATAACATTGTTTCCGTCACAAAGACCAAACCCTCTTATTTTATGCTTATTTCCTAGTATAGTATATATTCAGGAACAATTTGTACGTCATAGTTTTAAGCTATCTTAAATAAGGGATTTTACTATTTTGGAGAAACTAGTGGTGGATCAATATCATACTAATTATGTGAAAGAAAGAATCCTCAAGTAATAAGCTAAAATAAAGATGCTCACTAACTGAGAATTTTTTCTAACAGGATAGCCAAGATATATCATCTTTGAGACAAGCATATCTTTTATTTTACTGCTGTTACAGAACAAAATTAACAGATTCAATGAGAATATGTTATGTAATTCAGTATACTAATAACAGAAATTTAGTAAATTTCTAATTTAGACCAAAAACTATTAAATGCATACCACAGTGCAAATTAGAAATTCTCAAGTTTGGAAGTGCCCTTAAATATCATATAAATATCACCTACTTGAATGTCCCTTTCCACATTGGAAAATCTTCTAATACTTGGGGTCACAAAGAAATTATTGGTTGGCTTCCAGTTCAAAATGATCTCTACCCAGATCCCACTGATATGATATAAAAGGGGAAAAGAGAGAGAGAAAAAAAATAATATTTTAAAAATAAAATGTTATCAGAAAGAGTTTTATCAGAAAATCAATATGTTTGAAGATTTTCAGAAATAGAAAGTATGTAAGAAAGAAATTCTCAAATCAAACAAACAGATATTACAAGAGTTAGAACAATAAATCAAAACCTAGTTCCTTAAAGTGACCAGTGAAATACTGAAATCATTGAAAATGCTAATGAAGAGGAAAAAACATAAAAGGAAATGATGTTAGAAACACCAAAAAAGGTATAACTATAATATTAATTTCCTAAGAATGGTTAAAAACCAGCTAAAATCCACTGCTGTGGAGTTGATTCCCACTCATAGCAACCCTATAGGACAGAGTAGAACTGCCACATACGGTTTCCAAAGCTGTAAATCTATGGAAACAGACTGTCATGACTTTCTCCTGTGTAGCAGCTGGTGGGTTTGAACCTATGACCTTTTGGTTAGCAGCCAAGTGCTTTAACCACTGAACCACCAAGGCTCCTGAAAATCAACTAAAGAAACAGAAAATTTTAAGACAACAGTATTCATAGAAGAAAGTAAGGTAACCAAAAATCTATCCGTAAAATAGGCATGACATTCAGACAGTTTTGTAGATGATTTCTCCTAAACTTTTCCTAAACTTTTTTTAGTGCATTTTATGAAATATGATTTATGTACAATGAAATACACAAAACTAAAGTGACATGGGTCAGTGCTTTTTTTTTTTTTTTTT
>NW_006921615.1:3365663-3367570 GCF_000298275.1 Orycteropus afer afer
TGCCTAAAGCACTTGACTGCTAACCAGAAGGCTGGTGGTTCAAACCTACCAGCCACTCCTTGGAAGGAAGATGGGGCAATCTACTTCCATAGTGACACTGCCTCGGAAACCTAAGGAGGGGTCGCTATGAGTCGTGTCCGACTCAACGGCACATAACAACAACAACAACAACAATTTCCAAAGTTATGTTTGCAGATACCAAGGGTTAGGATTTCAACATATCCTTTTAGGAGTCATAACACCATTCATAATAGGACACAACTGGAATAATGATGAGCTTCTTGTATTTTTGTTTAATTTTACTTGACTTCTGATATGAAATCTCATACATCAATTGAATATTGACTATGTGAAATGATGCTAAATGAGTAATGTCAACATCTTCCTCCATGGAAAAAATTATACTAAAGTATGCTATATTCAGTGGCTTTTGACATCTTGTAAGAAATTATATCAGTCTGAATGTTTTTGTTACAAAACTTAAAATGTGTGTTTGTTAACAAATTAAGGAGGTGCTCTGGTTGCACAGTTAAGTGCTCAACTGTTGACTGAAAGGTTGGTGGTTTGAACCCACCTAGCCACTCTGTGTGAGGAATACCTGGCAATCTGCTCCATAGGAATTACAGACTAGAAAACCCATTTGGAACTCTCACAAATGGTTTCTGTGAGTCTAAAATGACTTGACAGCACACAGCAACAAGAAATTAAGGAAACTCTGCTGTATGACTGCAATAAAGTATACCAGGAAAAATGTTTTTTGCACTCTTTAATAGGGTTTGAGGAGCCTTGGTGGCATGGTGATTAAACACTTGGCTACCAACTGAGTCTTCAATTCAAACTCTCCAGTTGCCCCATGAGAAAAAAATGTGGCAGTCTGCTTCTGTAAAGATTCACAGCCTTGGAAACCTGATGGAGGTAGTTTTACTCTGTCCTATAGAGTTGCTATAAGTTGGAATTGACTTGAAGGCAAAGGGTTTGTTTTAATAGAGTTAAGCTCTATTGACTCAATTCCGAACAATAACCATCTACTGAGATCCCAGCACATGAAAACCATGATATTGGAACTTGAGAGAAAACACAGATAAATAAGCTAAAGCTTCTTCCTTCAGTGAGGCATTAATAGTTCAGTGGTAGATTCTTGCCTTATGCATGAGGGACCCAGGCTTCATTTCTAGCCACCACCCATTGGTTAGTGGAGGCTTGAGTGTTGTTATGATGCTGAAAAGTTTCAGGGGCATCCAGACTAAGATGAACTAGGGAAAAGCCCAGATATCTACTTCCAAAAATCAGCCAATGACAAGCATATCAATCATAATGGTCTAATCTGCAACGTGTCATGGGGATGGAGCAGGTTCAGGCAGCATTTTGTTTTGTTTTGCATGGGGTCACCATGAGTTGGGGGCTAAGTGGACAGTAGCTGACAAGAACAGTATGCAAATAATTCTAGTTCTTAGCACAGTGTAATGAGTGTTTCTATCAAGGTACAGTGATGGCTTAAAAGACCAAGAGATCATAATTGATGGAGAATTTATGATTGACATCATGCAGAAGGTAGAATATAAGATGTGGTTTGATGGATCTAAATGGAGGAGGTAAAGGGTATTCTGGGCACTAAGGACAGCTCTGAAGGAGGAACAAACAGATCAAGTATAGGGAGCTGTACAGTCCATACCATGGCCTAAGGATAATGCAGCAAAATATGAGAGAAAAGGCTAAAATCCTAATCCTTAGACAAGAAGTAAGCCCTTAATGTGGTAACCAGTGGAGAGCATTTGAAGGTTTTTCTGCAAATGAGTAATATAACTGGGTTATATAACTGCTATAGGAAGACTGATCTGGGAGCAAAACACAGGATGGTCTGGATTAGAAAAAGAGAAACATCCTTTTAAGAATAATGATAGGAGTTC
>NW_006921615.1:3371525-3377705 GCF_000298275.1 Orycteropus afer afer
TGCATTGTAAATTTTGGTCAATGACATGAGACAAAGTATATGTGAACTGCTGTATGAAAAGTGAATTTACTCTGTAAATCTTCACCCAAATCAAAAAAAAAAAAAAAAAAAGAATAATGATAACAAAAATGTCAACTAACACAGTGTTTGCTATGTTCTAGACAATATTTTGAGCATTTTACTTTTATTTAATTCATTTAATTTTCACAACAGCCTTGTTAGGTAACATTGTCAGCATGGTTCTTTGTTTGTAACATCATTAGCATAGTTTTACAGGTAATTAAATTCAAATACAGAAAAATTAAATGATTTTTCCTGCATTTCACAGCTACTGAGCCAGAGGATTAATTGAGATAGCTGGTCTAAAAGCTTCTGCCTCAGCACAGTTGACACTGTACTATACATATGGCAAGGTTGGTTGGGGCCTCTTAGCCTATTGAGCTTCATTCTGCCTTAAGATATAAGAGAGCAAATCTGACAGCATCTTGAAGAACTGTGAAGGTTCCAAAAGAAACACATGCCACATGTCAGTTTAGTAGGTCATTCTTCATTCAAGAACAGATAAATGAAATCTATGAAAATATTCCATAAAAAAAGAAACAAACACTGCCCTAAAGAAGAAAAGAAAATGGATATTACTGTGGAGGAGAAGGTATATATAGACTCTTGGGTCAAAATGTAGTGGGTATAAATTTTCACAGGCCATGATAAAGTCAGTGTAGAAAAGGTAGTAAATTTCTCTGCTTTTATATAACATAAGTTGATCTTTTTCTGGACTTCACATTCTGTCTTGAGGAAGAAGAAGAATATTAATAATCTTAGGCAATTTTAGGTAAATATGGTCTCTTTAGAATTTGCTTTTCCCAATCATATCAGAATTAAATAAGTTCAAGAATTCTACCTACTTCTCCTCTCTAAGGAGGAATCTGTAGCTCAGGGGAGGGGAAAAATCTTAGTGGTTTCATGGTATTGGAAAGAAGAGTCTAGTCTGAAGTTGTCCTCTGTCTCTTCTTGTGTTCGTCATCAACACAACACTATATAATGAGCTATATAATGTGGTTTCCAATTGAAAGTCAATGCCAAAATCCACAATAAAATTCTATTGCCATGATTATATTCTCTTCCAGGAAGTCTTATCTGTTTTTCTAGCCTCCTCTGGGGCACAGGGAAATTCAAAATGCTTTTTGGAAGATATCACAGGTCCTCTTTGCTTGGTTACTCCTTATTACATCTTTCCTATATTTTGACGAAAACATTTTGGCTGGGGACACTCTTCTACAAGTTTAGATAGCACCCTGGATAGCAAGGTACAAGTTGTCTGTGTTTCATATTCCTAGACTTCTTTAGGGATTCTTATATTCACTCAAGCCTCACTGGGGAACTCATCTTTGTCTAAAATCATCCAAACTTAAGTCCTTCCTTCTCTCTAAATCTCCTTTTCTCGAGCCTGTAAAAGCTTATTTGGCTGGAGTGGATCGTGGCCAGAGTCTATTTATTCTCTTTCCAAATTACTGATAATAGCAAAAAATTTCAAAAAGTCCTGCTCTTGCCATATCTTGCCTCAGTTTTAAGATTTTTTCTTCTCTGGATTTTAGAGCTTAAAATCCAAGACTTTGAGCCTTGCTCTTTGAGCTAGGTTAAATGGAGGTGATTATACTCACTGAGTGCGAAGAAGGCTATATTTCATTATTGAAAAATATAGGAAAGATGAGACAAAAATGATAAATGGCAGGTATCAGGAAAGCAGATAGACATATAAAAATACAAAAACAAAACTTTTGTCACAAGATAAGAACAAAATCAATTGTACAAAAAATGGAGTAAGTGATATAGAAAACAAGAGAAGTTCATCAAGAACAGATTACATAGAGACTAAAAATGACAAGATAAAAACGCAGAATTATTATTCAAAATGATCAACCAACATTATATATAATTATGTACCAAGGCTGACAGTTCAAACTCACCAGCCATTCCTCAGAAGGAAGATTGGGCAATCTATTTCCATAGTGATACCACCTCAGAAACCCAAGGAGGGGTTGCCATGAGTCAGCTCCAACTCAATGGCAGTGAGTTTGGTTTTGGGTTTGGTACCATAGAGACAGTTTCAGTAAAATTGGAAATTTATCAAACATTACCATCATCGCTGTTTTCATTTCTTCTGAAAGGTTTTACCATATCAGTAAGAACAAGACATTTTTTAAAACTAAGAAACCCAGAAGAGTTAAAGGGAAAATCTCTATTAATTAAAATGAATTTTTATAATCTTACATAACATATAGGTATCAATAGTTTTAAAACATTAACAATTACAATTAGATAATATAATTTGGGTTTGTTGATTCATAGTAGAATCAAAATCATAAAATGCTATGGAGCAGTCCTAACAATAGAGATGTCAGATCCACATGAAGAAAATTACAAAGTTTACTAAATGATTTAAAAGATTTGAATTAATGAAGAATCTTAAGTTAAACCATAGGTTAGAATAAAGGGGCTGAAAAATAAATGAGTGTGATAACTCTAGGAACTTACCATGTTAAGAGCATGAGGAAGAGAGCAGCATAATTAGAATTAGGAGAACGAGGATATACACATTTCACAGAAGTTATAGGAAGCAGGTGTGCAATGAGACCAAGGAAGATAAAAACTGAGAAAAAAGAAATCAAATTTTAAAATAAAAGGAATGAGACAAAATGATTGCTTGTAGAGATAGAGGACAGCTATCATGCCTCTAATATTCTTTGAGTAATGGACACATAAAGGCACAAAATTCAGATCCTATGGAATTTTCCAATTTATATCTCCTTATTGTACAAACTGGATGGAAAGAAATTAAAAAGACAGTTTTAAAATATAATTAATATTTAGATGTAGAATCATCATTTTAACTTGGCATTTTTCAAGCTGAGAGAACTGAAGAAAATATTCAAGCCTTGAGTTGTAATATTGAAGGATTCTATGAACAAAATATTGAATGATGCAGGAAGCATCCAAAAATGATGGAAGAAATGTGCAGAGTCACTGTATCAAAAAGAATTGATCAATGTTCAGCTATTTCAGGAGGTAGCATATGATCAAGAGCCAATGGTATTGAAAGAAATCAAAGATCCACTGAAAGAATTGGTGGAAAACAAGGCTCCAGGAATTGACGTTATACCTTTTGAAATGTTTCAACAAACAGATGCTGTGCTGGAGGCACTCACTCAGCTCTGCCAAAACATTTGGAAGACAGCTACCTGGCCAACTGACTGGAAGAGATCCATATTTATGCCCATTTCAAAGAAAGGTGATCCAGCAGAATGTGGAAATTATCGAACAATATCATTAATATCACATGTAAATAAAATCTTGCTGAAGATAATTCAAAAAATGATTGCAGCAGTATCTTGACAGGGATGCAAGCTGGATTTAGAAGAAGATGTGAAATGAGGGATATCATTGCTGACATCAGATGGATCTTGGCTGAAAGCAAACAATGCCAGAGTGGTGTTCACTTGTGTTTAATTGACTATGTGAAGGTATTTGACTGTGTGGATCATAACAAATTACGGATAACATTAAGAAGAATGGGAATTCCAGAACACTTGATTGTACTCATGAGGAACCTGTACACAGATCAGGAGGCTGTCATTCGAACAGAGCAAGGGGTCACTGCTTGGTTTAAAATCAGGAAGGGAGTGTGTCAGGGTTGTATCCTTTCACCATACTTATTTAATCTGTATACTGAACAAATAATCCGAGAAGCTGAACTATGTGAAGAAGAATGCAGCACCAGATTTGGAGGAAGATTCATTAACAACCTGTGATATGCAGATGACACAAGCTTGCTTCCTGAAGATGAAGATGAGTTGAAGCAACTACTGATGAAGGTCAATGACTATAGCCTTCAGTATGAATTACACTTTAATATAAAAAAAAAAAAAAAAGAATCTTCAAAACTGGACCAAGAAGCAGCATCACAATAAGTGGAGAGAAGATTGAAATTGTCAGGGATTTCATTTTACATGTATCCACAACAAACACCCATGGAAACAGCAGTCAAGAAATCAGACATTGTAATGCACCGGGCCAAATCTTCTGCAAAAGACCTCTTTAAAATGTTAAGAAGCAAAGGTGTCCCTCTGAAGACCAGGGTGTACCTAACCCAAGCCATGGTCTTTTCAGTCACCTCATATGCATGTGAGGAGCTCTGGTGGCATAGTGCCTAAGGCATTTAACTGCTAACCAGAAGGCTGGCAGTTCAAACCCACCAGCCACTCCTCAGAAGGAAGGTTGGACAATCTAATTCCATAGTGATATCATCTCAGAAACCCAAGGAGGGGTCTATGTTAATATGTTCAATGTCTAACAGAAAATAGGCAAGTGATAAAATAGTGAAGTGATATCTTTAAAGACTTGAGATAAAAGTCAACACAGAATTTTATACCAAGTTAAAATATCTTTCTAAAATTAAAGCAAAATAAAGACTTTATCAGAGAGACAAAAGTGAGAGAATGTATTATCAGCAGGTATATATTCTAAGAACTTTTAAAAGAAGATCTTTAGGCAGAAAGAATCTGATACTAGACAAAAACCGAAGATATACACATTTGTGTACATACACATACACACAAAGAAAAAGCCTTAAACTGCTAGAGGGAAGTTAAATCATGTCTTTGACTGATAGTAAACATAAAAGACATTTTTTAAATTATTTGTAGTCACTGCATAAAATTGACTGTCTAAAACAAAAATAGTAGCAGTGTGTTGCAAGTTTGTAGCATATATAAAAGTAAAATAATGAGAACATTGCTGATTAGTGGCAGCATCCTTATCTTCCTTGAGGAGACCTGGATCCAATTCCCAACCAACGAACCTCAAGCACAGCCATAACCTATCTGTCACTGGCGGTTTGCATGGTGATGGTGAACAGAAGCTCTGGTGGTGTAGTGTCTAAGACATTTGAATGCTAACCAGAAGGCTGGTGGTTCATACCCACCAGCCACTCCTCGGAAGGAAAATTGGGCAATGTACTTCCATAGAGATATCGCTTCAGGAACCCAAGGAGAGGTCACTATGAGTGGAGACTGACTCAACGGCAGTAAGTTTGGTGGTTTTTTTTTTTTTTTTTTTTGTATGATGGTGAACATATCTGAGGGGAGCTTCCAGACTTTGACACACTAGGAAGAAAAGACCTGAGAGTCTGCTACTAAAAATCAGCTAGTGATAACCCTGTGGATTACAATGGTCCAGTCTGCAATTGATCATGGCAGAGGTGCAGGACAAGACAGCATTTTATTCCATTGTGCACTGGGTGTCCATGAGTCAAAGCCTACTCAATGGGAGCTAACAACAACAAAAACAAAGTGAAATGCATAATAACAACATTAGCACAATAGATGAGAGGGAGGCATTGGAAATATACTGTTGTAAGGCTATTACACTATATTTAAGACAAAATAACATTATTTGAAGGTAAACTGTGGTAAAGAAGTGTATTATAAACCTTATGGGCAGCCATTAAATTTGTAAAATAAGAGATATAAATTAATAGGCCAACAGTTGAATTGAATCAAAGAAAAAATTGAATCATAGAAAAATAGTTGAAAGATGCAGAAAAAGAGGGAAAAGGTGTCAAGGACAAATGAAACAAATAGAAAACAGCTATGCAGACAGTGAATTTTAAATTAAAAAAAAAAATCAGTGTGATAGTTGGAGCTGTGTGTCAACTTGTCTGGACCACAATTCTGTGTGGTTTAATCTGTTGTGATGTGGATATTCCCATAATGGGATCAGATGATTATGTTTTGAGCAGGCAATCTGTTGAAACGGAGTTTCCCTAGGGATGTGGCCTGCTTCCAGTATATCCAAGGCCATCCTGGGAATAGAGACATTGTTCCGTGGATCGGTGCTTGAACAATTTCTCTTAGAAAGATCAGCACGAGGCTGGTCCCCATGAGGCAGAGGTTAAAGATGTCCCAAATGTCCAAACTACCATGCCATTCCATCATTTCAGACATTAACTCCTCCTACTCCCAGTAATTTCCCCAGTCTTAGGGTTCTGTATTTCGCTGTAACCCCTCACAGAACTCACAGACACCCAAGGGTTCGTCTCTCGTAGTAGTGGTGGAGGCTGGCAGGCTGGCGAGTCCCGGGTCCGTGAGTAGGTCTGGCGGATCCTCCCAACTCTCGGGGTTT
>NW_006921615.1:3378390-3391516 GCF_000298275.1 Orycteropus afer afer
TATATACATATAGGAGCTCTGGTAGTGTAGTGCCTAAGGCACTTGACTGCTAACCAGAAGGCTGGCGGTTCAAACCCACCAGCCACTTCTCAGAAGGAAGGTTGGGCAATCTACTTCTGTAGTGATACCGCCTCAGAAACCCAAGGAGGGGTCACTATGAGTTGAGGCCGACTCGATGGCACATAACAAGAACAACAACATATATACATATATAAATAAGCTTTACTGGTTTTGTTTCTCTAGAGAACCCAGTCTAACACAATCAGTAATTAAACAAATATAAATAGTCTCAACACATCAAATAAAGATAGATATTATCAATGTGGATTTAAAAAAAAGAGAAAAAAGAAAAGCCCAACTTTCACATTGTCCAGGAAACACATATAATCACATATGTTGAAGAATGGAAAAATATATACAATGCAAGAAGTAATAAAAGAAACTTGGAGTGGTTATATTAATATAAGACAAAATAGATTGCAGAATAAGGAATATTAACAAGGATAAAGTGCGGTATTACATTTATTGATCATGAGTTGCTCAATTCACTAAGAGCACGTTGTTGTTAGGTGCCATCAATTCAGTTCCAACTCTTAACAACCATATGTACAACAGAATGAAACACGGGCCAGTCCTGCACCGTTCTCACAATCATTGCTATGTTAAACTTCATTGTTGCAGCCACTGTGTCACAATCCTAAATATGTATATACCTAACAACGCAATTTCAAATACATGAAGCAAAATCTAATAGAACTAAACACAGTTACAGGTGCTCTCTCAGTAATTCTCTCTCAGTAATTAATAGAATAAGTAGACAGAAAATCAGTAGGCTATAGAAAAACTGAACCAACTTGATAAACTGACATTTTTAGAACAATCCACTCAACAGAGGTAGACTATATATTATTTCTAATTGCTTATTTAACTTATACTATATTTAAAGCAGAGTAATATTATGTTAAGGTAAACTGATAAATAGCATGTATAGTAGCACATTATATATTATAGTATATTATATTGAAGTATAAATAAATAGGCCAATAATTGAAAACATGAATCACAAAAATCAATATCAAGATGGCTAATATTATAGATGATATGTTTTTGTTGTTGCTATGTGCCATGGAGTCAGATCCGACTCATAGCGACCCCTCCTTGGGTTTCCCAGGCAGTATTGCTGCGGAAGTAGAATGCCCAACCTTCCTTCTGAGGAGTGGCTGGGGGGTTTGAACTGCCAGCCTTCTGGTTAGCAGTCAAGTGCCTTAGGCACTATGCTACCAGAGCTCCCATAGATGATATAGTAGGTCATAAAATAGCCCTCAACAAATTTAAAAGAATTGAAAACACACAACATATATTCTCTGACTATATCCGAATTAAACTAGAATAAAAATAGAAAGATATCAGTAAAATTTCTCAATATTTTAAAATTATACAACATTCTGCTAAATAACCCAAAGGTCATAGAAGAAGTCACAATTAAATTTTTTAAAAAGGCTTTTAATGGAATGAGAATAGAAATATATAACAATTTATGGAACACAGCTAAAGTAGTGTATAGAGGAAAATGTATAGCATTAAAATGCTTATATTAACTGAACAATTAGTAATGGGTTTTTTTGCTGTTTATTGGCACTTTATAGACTAGAGAGCAGTTTTATTCATCCATTTTTATTTGATTTTTATACTGAGGATACTACGACTGAGAGCAATTGAGTGATTAAATCCAAACCATATAGAACAACTAATAGACCAAGCCTACTCTTCACAATCCAGTGCTCTTTGCACCACCTCTCAAACTTCTTTTTCTACTTTTATCCAGCAGGTTCCACAAATCCTTCTCTCCCCACCTCCACCTGGCACAGACTAATCTTCCCCCATTGCCCATTTCTGAACTTCATCATAGCTTATATTGCCCCAATTTATATTCTGTAACCTCTACCTTCCAAGGAAATGAAAGAGAATTATTTTCACATAAAAGAGCTTCTTGTCCTATTACTGCCATGCTAGAGTAAACAAAGTTTCATTTAAAGTATCGAATTATTTAATCAAACCAAGTTGATAGAAAAGTCAATAATCACCTTCAAAACAATTTCCCACAGTAAGTAAAATTAGAGATAACAGAGAACGCAACAGAGAATGGAGGTAGAAAACCCTCAAATCATTGGAGGAAGAATCAGGTCAGAGAAAACTGCAGGACTGTAATTTCAGATTGCTTGGTGGGACCAGAAAATTATGTTTTGATGTTACCTGAGGAAGTCCCTTCTGTGCTTAAAGTGGAAACATACATTTTGGGTTTTTGGTGGGGGCAGTAACAGAAATCAGCAGCATGATAGTTACCAATGAGAAAACCTTTGTGATTTGAAAGCTACATCAAGGAAATGCAGTCTTACAAAGTTTGTAAAACAGATATTGGCACTTAGAAGACTTCTTGCATTGGGTGGGGGCTCTCCCTCCCCTCAACTATCTCAATGTGTTATTAAATCTATTTATAAAAATACTGTAAGCCACTCTGGATCTAGACTAAGTGTAAACTGATCGTCTTTTCTTCGAAATGTGAAGGAAATTTCTCCTGTGACAAGGAGGGGATAAAAGTTTCCCACACAGCAAACTTCCGATTTAAGCTGCTTTGCTGAATTAAACAAAGGAAGCTGATTCCTCAATGAAGATAAAGCCTCTAATTAGCATGTAAGTGAATGGGATGCTGACGCATATAATCAATGCTTGGGGGGAAAAATCAAACCCCAAGACCGCCCACATTTTTTTCTGCTTTAGTGACTTGTCTGTGCAGTAAATAATTACTTTCTTGATTTTTAAAGAGGGTGACATTTGGAAAGATTACGCAAATAGTATTTTCCCTCTCCTTTTTTTTCTAAAAAAAATTTTCTTTAATTCTACCACTCAGTTGCACTAAGGCTGCCTAGCCTGCCTTGGTAATTTTTTTATGGTATATATATAGAATAATATGGAAAAATCTATTCTATATTTATGTCCTGTAAATACTGAATAATCTGTTCTATATTTATGTCCTGATACAGAAAACCCTTCTGATTCATAGACTTGTGATCCATGGTTTTGAGTATGTGACAAGTTTCTAATGGCCATGCTGAATTTTGTTGATTCTTGCTCCTTTGCAGCAGGTTCTTCTTGATTTACAGTTAACTAGAAAAGACAAGGTTTAAAAAGAAGATACTAAATCAAAATTGTCAGCATTGGAGAGGTTGTTAAGTAGGTTATGGTCCAGTATCATTTTCCCCCCAAAGAGAAAATATTTCTGATAAATTAAATGGAAAAAATAAACAGAATTCAAATTCAAATCATCAATCTCTATAAGTCCAGATTTCTTTTATTGTAAGGAATGAATAGATAGAAGACAGCTAAATATAAACAACAACAACAAAAAAAAGAACCAAACTCACTGCTGAAGAGTCGAATCCAACTCATAGTAATCCCTCCTTGGCTTTCCGAGGCAGTATCACTATGAAAATAGATTGCCCAACCTTCCTTCCGAGGAGCGGCTGGTGGGTTTGAACTGCCAGCCGCCAGCCTTCTGGTTAGCAGTCAAATACCTTAGGCACTATGCCACCAGAGCTCCTTAGCTAGATCTAGGTAGAAATAAAAATACATGTATATGTGCATACAAATACAAAAGAAAAATTATGTAGACAAAAATGTTTTCTTTACTTGGTTAACTACGTTATTAATTTTGTTTTTATATTCATGTATTCCACAGGAACATATATTACTTTCATAATCATGGAAAAGACACATTGCTTTTACAGAGAGAGAAATACAAGCATCTAGTAGAAGTGTTTTGTCCTTAGTGTAACCAGAAGAAATTAAAACAAAATAAACAACAATAAAAAATTAGAACAAAGTCCTTTGGTCAGAAACCTGAATAGCAGCCTTTATAAGGAGATCAAATCCTAATGAATGCATAAATCTTTACAAACACCTAAGTGGAGTATTTCAGATATTCCTTCCTTGAGGAGCTTTATACTCTACCCACCTCCCCATTAGTGGATCACACCGAAATGTATTCCCTTGTTCATGTAATCTGTTAGAATTTCTAACTTTGAATTTGAAATGTTTCAGGAGTCCTAACATGAAGGAGCCCATGGAAGTAGAGAGGGCATAACCAGCTACATAATTTGTAGGGCCCACACCAAAAGGAAAATATGGGCCCCTTGGTGGCATACTGCCTAAGGCATTTGACTGCTAACCAGAAGTTTGATGGTTCAAACCCACCAACCACTCCTCGGAAGGAAGATTGGGCAATCTACTTCCATAGAGATGATTGGGCAATCTACTTCCATAGAGATACTGCCTCAGAAACCCAAGGAGGGGTCACTATGAGTCAAATCGACTCTATGGCAGTGAGTTTGTTTTTTGTTTATTTGTTTGTTTGTTTAAAAATTACAAAGAATTTCAAGATGGCTATTGCAAAGCATTAAACCAAGTGAGGGGCCCTTCCAAGTGAGAGGTCCTTCCAAGCGATGGGCCTTGTGCAGCTGACCTGAAAGGGAGTGCGGCCCTGGAGCGAGACAAATCTGGGTTGGAATCTAGTTCTGACACCAGCTGTCAGGCTTTCACAAGTTACTTATTCTGTAGTGCTTCAGTTCCCCTGTCTGCAGACATCAGGATGCTCTATAGGTTCTTCTGGAAACAGAGTAAATAATACACGCAAAAGATCCGGCCTGATGCCTAGAACACAGTGCCCAGTAAATGATAGTCCGTTTCCCCTTCTCTAAATACATATTTCATCTGTCATATCAAAAGACATAAAACACGAAAAATAACATCTTGAAAAGTCCTGCTCATCCCCTTCATTTAGAATTTCACTTTAAATAATCCTTCCAAAGACCAAAAAATAAAAACAACTCACTGCCATAGAGTTGATCCAATTCATAGCGACCCCCATTGGGTTTCCAAGGCTGTAAATCTTTACGGAAGCAGACTGCCTCATCTTTCTTCTGTGGAGCGGCTGGTGTGTTCAAACCACCAACGTTTTGGTTAGCAGCCAAATACCTTAACCACTACCCCACCAGAGCTCCTTTAAATAATCCCAGTAGTCATTAACTGAAAATAATTTATTAAGAGCTATAATGTAGCACAGTGAAATAGGATTTAAGATTTAACTCTGGTTCCCCAAAAGCAAATTTTATAAAGAAAAGTGTAACAATATACGTATTGTAGTCAGAAAGAAGAGTTTGAATCTATTGTTCCCTCACTTAACATTCTTGGTAAATAAAAAATAGCTTTTTCACTCAATGTCATCATTAGCATTTTTAATAGAACAAAATGTAACTTAAGATTTTCTTGAAAATTAGAAAGTATCCTGTTGTTGTTGTTGTTGTTTGCCGTCGAGTCGGCCCCGACTCATAGCGACCCCTCCTTGGGTTTCCAAGGCAGTATCACTACGGAAGTAGGATTGCCCAACCTTCCTTCCGAGGAGTGGCTGGTGGGTTTGAACGGCCAGCCTTCTGGTGAGCAGTCAAGTGCCTTAGGCACTATGCTACCCTAGCATAGGGAAAAGAAATGACTCCTAGGCAGTTTATAATACCAACTTTATATTTGTCTCATTTCTGATGTTCTTAGGGAGGAAGAATCTGATGACCAATCACTTTAATATCCTGAATTAAACAATAACAGAGTTTTATTATGAGAGAGTCGTCTGTGGGTTAATGGTTGGTTTGAGCCATTGCTTCTCAAAGAGCATACAAGGCTCACTTGAGGGAGATTGTTTAAAGTACAGAGTCCTGGACCCTCTCTACATCTACTGAACAGAGATGCAGAAATCTCATTGTCAACAAGCAAGTGGATTCTTAGCCACATTAAAGTTGGCACAACTATATCTGTATAAATGCTTACTCCTGCGGAAATAGATGAGTGATTTCTAAGATCCCAAAATGTGTAAAGAAGAGAAGCACAGCTTGTTCCTGCTTCCTTTCTCTCCCCTGGTCAAGACAGGCGTATCTCTGCTCCTCAGACTCCATTTTTTTCTGCAAACCTTTTTTTGTTTGTTTGTTTTAAGTGAATCCAAATACCAGATCCTGGATCTGGAAAAAATGAAATCTGAAAGGGACCCCTCAGCTCATATCCATGGAAAATTCCAATATATCCCCCTCCCAGTGATTCTCTTCCCTTATCTCCTACTCTCCATAAGGTAATGGATGCTATTATGGTCAACATATGGCCTACGAGGCAAACAGCGCAAGCCTGCCCTATCTATCTGGGGTTCATTTTGAGTTTATGTGGGAAGTTGATGCTTCTGATTATCAAGTACCAGTGTGGGCTGTGCTTTCGGTGTCTTCCAAGCATGATGATAGTATTTTGCTCATCAAGCCCCTTCCTTTATCTAAGCTTTATGAACAATTGTACTGCCAGTTACTGTTGAGTCATTTCCAACTCATGCTGATCCCATGTGTCAGAGTAGAATTGTGCTCCGTCAGATTTTCTTTTTTCTAAACTTTACTTAATTAGTCATTTTTATTGAGAATATACACAATAAAACATACGCCAATTAACATTTTCTACCTGTACGGTTTAGTGACAGTGATTACATTCTTGGAATTGTGCAATCATTCTCCCCCTCCTTTCCTGAGTTGTTCCTCCCGCATTAAGATAAACTCTCTGCCCGCTAATGTTCCTGTCTAATCTTCTGAGTAACTATTCTCAGTTTGATCCTGTATAGATCTTAAGAGAGTGTAATTTTCAAGGCAGACCTTTTTCACTAGTTAAGCTAAACTGTTGTTTGGTTTTAAGAAGACTTAAAGGGATATTTTTGGTTTAAGTTTAAAGATTATCTCAGGGTAATAGTTTCAGATGTCCATCCACCCTCCATGGCTCTAGAAAGAATGCATAAGAAAATCTGGTCCGCATTTTACCCCTTACGATTAGGACTCTTCTGTGAAATCTTTGATCAAAATGTTCAGTCATGGTAGTTGGGTATGATCAAGTTCTTTTGGTCTCAAGGCAAAAGAGGCAGTTGTTCATCTAGGCAATTAATCATGCATTCCACTTGCTCCTCGCATTCCTGATTCTCCTTCCTCTGTTGCTCCAGGTAAATAGAGACCAATTACTGTGCCTTGGATGCCACTTACAATCTTTTAAGACCCCAGGCACAACAAAACAAAGGGTAGAACAAAAGAGCTAAACATGTTATTAAGCTAATTAATTTTGACATCCCATGAAACCATGACCCTAAACCTCCAAACAAAGGAATCAAATCCCATGAGGTGTTTGCTTGTACATAAGCAGCCTCAGAAGCTACTCCATTGTTGTTGTTGTTGTTGCAAAACAACACAAAACTTTTGCCAATTCAATTTTCTACAGTTATACAACTTATTGACAACAATTACAATAGTTGGCCATGCAACCCTATCCTCAATCAGTGCAATTTTTCTATCACCGTTACCCTTCCTTTCCCCCGCTTCTCCTTCTCTTGTTGTTATGTGCCGTCGAGTCATACCCGATTCATAGCAACCCCTCCTTGGGTTTCTAAGGCAGTATCACTACCAAAGTAGATTGCCCAACCTTCCTTCCAAGGAGTGGCTGGTGGGTTAGTAACCACTAATAAGTGTTGGTCTTTGTACATTTGTTTTTTCTTATCTTTTCATCTATGTGAAGTCATACAGTATATGTCCTTTTTGGGTTTGGCTTATTTCACCGAGCATAATGTCTTCAAGCTCTATCCGTACTGTAGCATGTTCCAAAGCTTTATTTCTTCTATTGGCTGAGTAGTATCTATTGTATGTATGTACACATTTTGTTTATCCATTCTGTTGATGGGTATTTAGGTTGTTTCCAATGTTTGGCTGTTGTGAATAGTGCTGCATTGAACATTGGTTTTTGAGTCTCTACTTTCAAGTATTTTGAGTATATACCTATGAGTGGAATTGTTGGGTCATACAGTAGTTCTATTTTTAGTTTTTGGGGAACAACTCCACTGTTTTCCACAAGGGGTCTACCATTTTACATTCCTATCAGCTATGGATAAAGGTGCCAATTCCCCTACATCCTCCCCAGCATTTGTTATTTTCTGATTTTTTTAATCTTAGCCATCCTGGTGGGAGTGAAATATCTCATTGCAGTGTTGGTTTGTATCTCTCTGGTTTCTAATGATGCTGAGCGTCCTGTCATGTGTCTGCCCTTTGAATGTCTTCTGTCCGTGTGGTTTTCAGTGGTTGATGTTTCGGAAGTAGATTGTCAAGCCTTTCTCCTGAGGGACTTTTGGGTGGACTTGAATACTCAGCCCCTCTTCTAGCAGCCAAGAACATTAACCACGCACACCACCCAGGGACAGGAGCAAAGTATGGATTTGCAAAACACTCATTTAGTAATATTTTCTGTGCTGTAACATAGAAACCTGCTAACTAGTTCACATAGGGATTGACTCTGATGTCTTTATTGCATTCGCACAAGACTATAAACCTGGGCTTGGCAAACTAGATTACTGAAGAGTCCTCAGGTTTCAAGGAAACATGAATCAACTTATACATCCATCCAGACCTCTGCCTTGCTCCCTCCAACCTTCGATATTTCCACCCAAGAAACATTATTGAAGGTTTCCAGATTGTGTACTGTTATTTCCAAGTAAGTTAGAGGACCGTCAGTGTTTGATAAAATTGTAGTATTACCATGTCATTTATATAACTTCCTTGTACACCAAATTTTCATCTGAAAAACTGAGATTTTGAGGATTTAATCAGATCTAATATGCAAAGTGACTATTGCTTAACTTCACATTGACCCTTTTAGCTGCACTGGAGTTCCTCAGCCTTGGTTTCACAAGAGTCACCATGGGAAGCTCTTGAAAATGTCAGTTCATGAGCCCTACTTCAGAAATTCTCATTGTGCTTTATTGTCACTTGTCTTAAACTTTATCACCTATTTAATGAATCATTTTTAAATATAAATATCTGTAACTTCCAAAAGCTGATGTGTCACACACAGCTTTCTGAGTCAAATCAGCATGTCTAACAATGCCTTGCTGCCTCCACTATTGCTGTAAATGCTTTATCTGTATTTCAGTGTTATTTTTATGATATAAACAGAATAACCCTTCTAGAAGCATATTTATGATGAGAGTGAAGATTAGATCCCACTGGAAATCTGTCAAGTCTCTTAGCATTTGCTAACTAACTTCCCTGGGAGAGGATCCAGTTTGCCTTAAGCTTTGAAAACTAAAAACGCAGCTAAGAAAGTATCTTTTGTTTTCAGTGAATAGGAAAACATCTAAGCTTGAATATCCCCTAATACTTTTCATAGCAGTCAGAGCTTTGACTTCAGTGTCTGCACACATTTCACCCTAATGCTCTAACGCTCAAGATCTGGGCCATATTCCACCCTGGGTCTGTACGTTCTGCTTGTTTACACGGCTTGTTTACATTCTTATTAGGTAAACTGTGTACTGGCTGTGGTTCACAGCTCTTGAGTAACAGAAGTTTTCCTTCCCAGAATGCCTAAATGATCAGCAAGAGCTATCTAATAGCTAATTTGAATATACTTAGGGCTTTGGAGCCATTATGCACATGCTCTGCTGCTAAATGAAGGTTGGAAGTTTCTAATTAACACTGAGGCACCTTGAAAGAGAGGCCAGGCAATCTATTTCTGAAAAATCAACTGTTAAAAACCCTGTGGAGCTCGGTTCTATGCTAACACAACTGAGATTGCCCAGCGTCAGCTCATGGGAAACTTATTTTCTGGTCATTGTACTCTTACAGGGGAGCTCTGGTGGTACAGTACCTAAGGCATTTATTTGACTGCTAACCAGAAGGCTGGTGGTTCAAACCCACCAGCCACTCCTCAGAAGGAAGGTTGGGCAATCTACTTCCATAGAGATATGGCCTCGGAAACCCAAGGAGGGTTGCTATGAGTCGGAATCGACTCGATGGCAGTAGGTTTGGTTTTGGTGTACTCTTACATATTTTACTTTTCCTAGGATCCTTTTTGTAAGATTTAGAAAGTTAAACATTGATGGGAATACTGGTTCCAACTATGACCCTTTTCTACTTAGAGCAGAATACCTTTAGAATTAGTATCATGAGAAAGTGAATACTTAAATCCATTTATTTAATCCACACTCAACATATTTACATTAGTATTAATTTATTTTGATGATAAAATACTAAACAATAAAAACTAATTCACTCATCGTAATACTTTTGACATCATAGAGAAAAAGTAATCCATTCATTAATTAATTCAACTGGTTTTGCCCTGAGCAAAAATCAGTCTCTGCCCTGGAAGAGTTATGTCTTCTGGAGGAAAAAGAGATTGACCAAACAAAGGCTTACTACATAATAACAAATAATGATAAATTCCGTGAAGCAAAAAAGAAAATAGGTTGCTGTGGGGCAGAAAAATGGGAAGATGCTTTAATATAGGTGAGAGGCCAAAGTACTTAAATCAAAGCATAAGTTTTAGCAATCGTGTCTCCAAATAGAGTATGCAGGACATTATTTCCTAAAACTTAGCTGTTTTTACATTAGTATATTCTCTTTTGTTTATCCCCAAGTCATTACATCAATTCATCATGTTCAATCAATCCTATACATAGAAGTATAGTTGTAACATTTACAAGATATGGATTACGTTTGGAGTGGCTTGGTAAATGAGGCTTTCATTGTACCTTTGTTAATGCTCAAACTATACCAACTACAATGAGGTCTTTCCATTATCTGTATTTTTTTTTTTTTTTTTTTAATAAAATATGTAGTGATTCGAAGGAGACAAGAAAAGCAGCACATTTTTGGAAAGCAACACTTGAGCTAGGAACAAAAAAAAAAACATGAAGCTTCAACTCTTCCGTCTGTATTTCCCAATAGTGTGACTTCACTCCAAAAGTGAAGGAGCGGTAGGCAAAGAAAGTGCAGTGGGGATGAGGTGAGATGGAGAAGGGGAAATCATCAGAAAAAAGATTCTTAGAAATGCAATAGACGTTGTCAAAGAGAGCGACTGAGTGTCAATAGTACAAAGAACCCTGGAACCATACCCAGTTTAGGACTAACAAGCTCCATTATTTGATTTTAGAAGACAGATTGTAATAGGAAAAGAAAAAGAAAAAAAAAACATTTTAGATCCTTCTTTAAATAATCAGCGTATCTCTTGTAAGACATTAACAACTCCTATTGCATTTAAATAAAACTGAATAAAGCACAATTCTATAACGAGAAACAGTGTTTGATTTGTTCTGTTGTAAAAAAATTACCAAAGCTGAATCTCTTGTTGTCTCATTTAATGCTATTATTAATACTTATGTTCTAGATAATTAAGTACCATTCTATGCTTGCTGTTGTTTTCCAGCCTGATGATGCTAGACAAAACAAGCTGTCTCTGTGGTTTTGTCTGATGAAGTCCTTGCCACTCATTATTTACTACTGATATTTTAGGAACAATAACTGTGACTAAAACACTCAAACTAATTGAGATCCCAGTCATATTTTTCCCAGGTAAGCTGCAGCCATAAAGAAGTATGATGACTTCAGAAAGGGATGTAGTTGCTAAAATCTCTCTAGTTAGTGATTCCCTTCATTTTCTATTCCAGTTTAGTGAATTTGGTTTATTTCATTGTGTTTGTTAACAGGAGAAGGAATAGAGAGTATTTATTATTATTATTATTATTTATTCATTATTTGGTTTTACAAAGTAAACAAAGGTTAACCCAGTCATTGTTTAGAGCCTAGAACTAGCAACTATATTAAGCTATATGAAGATTTCTTGCTATTACTCACCAATGCCATAAGGTATTGAAACAAGGAAGTATATCTTGAGAAAGTGTGACCATTGTTTCTGTGTGTGTCTGTGTGTGTGTGTTTTAATGCAGTGATGCATTGAAAGCTGTTTAATGTCAAGTGACTGCCCTCACAGAGTAAACAAGAAGAAAATTCTTGTTGGGAAATTGTGGTGATTTTTAAGTGTTAGAGGTAAAATCATTTTACTGGTGAGAAAAAGAGTGGTACTAAAGTTCTGACCTTCAAAATGTTAGATTAATGGAAAAGGGAGAAAAATATTCTGAGCAGGAAACAGTTTCTTTAGTAGAATCTGGAAGTCTTAATGTTCTGGCTTGTCCTGTGTGTGTTAAGTGTGGTGATTCATCCAGTTATTCTGGAAACATTTTCTGAGTGTTCACAGTGTGAGGAGCAAGATGAACTCAATGAAAAGTTATATTTACAGGGTAAAAAGGGATAACACATTTGAAAACACAAGTGGTCTTTCTTTGAAGTTTTCAGAAAACTGCATATTGAATTTGTTCAGTTAGGAGTTTCTGATGTTGGTTAAGTGTGGTGACTATAGGTTAGCTTTGATTTGACACTAAGTAAAATATTAGAAAAACAAAACAAACAGAAAATCCTTCTTGGGCACTGGTAGAAAGAAGACATTTAAACAATAATTTGTGGCTGAGAGCTCTGGTGGCCTAGTGCCAAAGGCACCTTACTGTTAACCAAAAGGCTGGCAGTTCAAACACACCAGCCACTCCTCCAAAGGAAGATTGTGCAGTCTACTTCCATAGAGACACTGCCTTGGAAATCCAAGGAGGGGTCACTATGAGTCAAATCAACTCGATGGCAGTGAGTTTGGTTTTTGGATAAGTGGCTGGACTATTTATAAATCATTTATATTAACTTATTTTTTCTAACCTTTGGCAATTGATTTGCCTTCCATAAATAAAACTAATTTTAAAATGAGTTTCTGGTCATCATGCTGAAATTATAAAAATTGACAATAAGGAGACTTTGGAAGAGATTCATTTCTGACATTGATTCTCTCTCCTTCCCTTCCTTCAAATAGAGGAGAGAGCCATTTTTTATCAGATTTAAGTATGAGGACCATGCTGAACTCCTTCAAGCCTGGAGATGCTATATAACTAAAACAATTCTAGCTAGAATATTAGATGTAGAAAGAACCTGAGAAATTATATATCCATCCATAATTAATCGGACCATAAAAAGTATAATGATGCCCAGAGGTGAATATACTTATCCAAGTTTAGGCAACTAGTAGAATTAGGTCTAGAATCCAGGTCTCTTGGCTCCTAGTTCAAAGATTTTGCTTTTACATTATGCATTCTCTTCTTACTTCCTGCATGCATATCTTTTGTGTGTGTGTGTGTGTGTGTGTG
>NW_006921615.1:3392729-3399593 GCF_000298275.1 Orycteropus afer afer
TGCGGTGTTTTGCAGATTGTACATTATTCTTTAGCGTTGGATAGTATTCCATTGTGTGTATGTACCATAGTTTGGTTATCCATTCCTCAGTTGATGGACACCTAGGTTGTTTCCATCTTTTGGCTATTTTAAATAGTCTGCATGCATATCTTTTGGTGAGTGTTTCAAGCTTTATAAAGTATTCATTGTGGAGGAAAAAAAATAGTCTTTATTTTCTTCAAAATAATCTATTATTGTAAATAAGGTTGTTGTTGTTAGGTGCTGTCAAGTCGATTCTGACTCATAGCCACCCTATAACGTAATGAAATGCTGCCCAGTCCTGCGCCATCCTCACAATCCTTGCAGTTTGAGCCCATTGTCTTACCCATTGTGTCAGGCCATCTCATGGTAGGTCTTCCTCTTTAATCTTCCCTGAAATAAGACATGAGGAATATATCCTATGGCCTTTGCCATCCCCTCCTGTCCTTTGAATACATTGACATTGTTTCATCCCTTTTATCTCCAAAATAGTCTTATTGAAGGAATTGTTTGCAGTTAAATGATCAGAATTTAAGTTGTGCACTAAGAAAATATTGGCTATGAGGAATATGACTTTCTTTGACTCATTTGACTGAGGATCTCCAAAATAGGGTGAGTGGTAATGTCTAAATGTCTTTTCTTTAAGTGTCCATAAAGATTGTTGTTTTCTGCTTCTTGTTGAGTAGCAATTGTTGAAATAAAATCATTCATTTGAAATGAGTAGAATTTCTGTTTACTTAGTTTAGTGTATGTGAAAAACTTCTTTGCTTATTTACTTTGTTTCTGGTTAACATTAAAATAAAGTCACTTTGATTTATGCATTAAAATACTTATGTCACAATTTTTAAATATGCTGCTTTCTTTTTTTTTCCCCCTTCATTATCCTCAGAAAGCACTGCCTAAAGGTGACTTTCCTGATTTGAAAGTGTAAACTAGAAGGATTAAATTGAATTCATCTACTTTCTGACAAAGTGTGCTATATTAGTGGTGACAGGACATTGTAGTATCTCAGTTTTCTTCTTAGCAAACAAATTGTGAGCTCTTAATTCTACTTCCATTTTAGATAAACTTCTGTGTGTTCTAGGGTTTGTATAGATTTTCCCCTTAGAGTCTATTTTATATCATAAATTGGGATTTACCAAACATTATTCTTTCATTCTTTCTTTTTTCAATTTGGTTATAGGTTAAGAGCCTGTTCACTCAGGTATATGTAGGTAACAGCCCAAATATAAAAAGTGATGAATAGTAGTGCAGCTGTATACCATCCAGTTTGTCTAATCTTCCCTCTTTCTGTTATTTACATTTCCCCCTTTCACCATCTTATCTTAATCTTCTTGGTATATAATCATTATTATGCCCTACTTGTACAAAAGGAGCTCTGGTAGCATAGTGGCTAAGACACTTGCCTGCTAACCAGACAGCTGGCGGTTCAAACCCACAAGGAAGGTTGGGCAATCCTACTTCCATAGTGATACTGCCTCGGAAACCCAAGGAGGGGTCGCTATGAGTCGGGGCTGACTCGACGGCACATAACAACAACAACAACAACTTGTGCAAAGGAGGAAATTAAGGTTGAGGCAAGTTATAAAACTTGCCTACAATGACACAGTTAGTACTGGGGAAATAGATTTTTAGTACAAAATGATAAGGGTGGGCTTCCTAAATTGGTTCTCTGGGGAAATAGATTTTTAGTACAAAATCATAAGGATGGGCTTCCTAAATTGGTTCTCCAATATGATTAATCGTAAAGGCACTGGTGACCCTGCCTCCATTAGTAAAGAGGGCCCTGCTAATCCATGGTGTGAGGTGGCAAAATTAATATGCAAAATAGCACCACCCATAGATCAAGTATTTTTGAGAAGTGAGGCTCTGGGTGATTGCATATTTGATACTTTTCTGCAATTTTGTCAGAATGAGGACTATAAGGAAACTGGTTGGTTGATCCTACTTACACCAGACAAAGTGGTGAAAGAGCGAGATGATTTCAGGGCTGCTGAGTCACAGCTTAAGCACTGCATAAAAGACCTCAGTGTTTTCAGTTGTGCTCTGAAAGAAAGCCTTATATCTTCTAGTAACAGCTGATATTGCAGAAAACCATACCTAGAGTCTTACTGCAAGGGTGGCTGAATTACAATGCCAATTAAATTACCAACCTAAAATGGTGTCTGAAGTTAAAGTGAGGGCATTGATTGGGAAAAAATTGGATCCTGAAACCTGGAATGGGGACATATGGGCAGATAGGAAGATCAGGATATGGAGCCTGTAAATTCTGTTGAAGCCCTCCCATATGAAGGGATTACTGTAAAACTATTATCCCCTCCACCTTAGTTTGATGGGATTAACCCAGCTGTTCCTGCTGGATCATTGCCTGAGGCAGAGGCCATGGAAGACATTCCTGAATGTTGTCAGGAGCTGCCCCAACCACCCATTATTGCTGCTAGACCTATAACTAAAGTTAAGTCCAAAGGAGTCCCAAAAGGTGAAATAGAAAATGTGACTGAGGAGGTGGCACACTACACCCAAAAAGACCTACTTGATTTTGCTAACATGTACAGACAGAAACCTGGAGAATATGTATGGGAATGACTACTGAGGGTGTGGGATAATGGTGCAAGGAATGTAACATTGGATTAGTCTGAATTTATTGATTTAGGCCCACTAAATACGGATTCTTTGTCCAATGTTTCAGCTCAAGAGGTTAGGAAAAGATCTAATAGTTTATTTGGTTGGCTTACTGAAGCATGGATTATGAAGTGAACTACCGTAACTCAAGTTGACACGCCTTTCACCAGTACCGTGAGGAATAAATTTGTGAAGTGAGCTTCAGCCTCCTTGAAGACTGCTGTGATTGCTATTTTATGTAAGCCAGATTTGACAGTGGGAACTGCACTAATTGAACTAAGACACTTAACTATGATGGGGCTGATTGGAACCCGTGGTCGTAGGGGCCAAGCAGTTAATCGACAAAGGCAAGGTGGGCATGGTTACCATAATGGACAGCAGAGTCGGCACAGTAATCAGAATACTCTGACTCATGTGGAATTATGGCATTGGCTACTTAGTCATGGTGTTCCCAGTAGTCAAATACATGGCAAAAGTACTAAATATTTACTTGATCTGTATAGACAGAAGAATTCTAGGTCATGTGAATAGCAGCCTAGTTTGAATCACTAGAATACAGAGTCACTGCCTCTCAATCAATTCCCAGAGTTGAGCCACTTTACACACCCACAAGGATGGGTCCTTTTGAGGAAGGACCCCACTGCATTGCCTAAAATTTATAATAAGGAAGCTGGTTGGTTGGTCCTACTTACAGTAGACAAAATGGTGTCAATCTTTCTCCCAGCCTTCCCCAAAGGGATCTGAGGCCTTTTACAAGAGCGACTGTTCATTGGAGAAAAGGAAATAATCAGACTTTTCAGGGATTACGGGACACTGGCTCTGAACTGACACTAATTCCAGAAGACCCAAAGCATCATTGTGGCCCACCAATCAGAGTGGGGGCATAAGGAGGTCAAGTTATTGATGGAGTCTTAGCTAAGGTGTGTCTCACAGTGGGTCCAGTGGGTCCCTGAACCCATCCTGTAGTGATTTCCCCAGTTCCAGAAGGTATAATTGGAATACATATACTGAGCAATTGGCCGAATTCCTACACTGGGTCCCTGACATGTGGAATAAGGGTTATTGTGGTAGGGAAAGCCAAGTGGAAGCCATTAAAATTGCCTCTACCTACAAAAATAGTAAACCAAAAGCAATATTGCATCCCTGGAGGGGTTGCAGAGATTACTGCCACCATCAAGGACTTGAAGGATGCAGGGGTGGTGATTCCCACCACATCCCCATTTAATTTGCCTATTTGACCTGTGCAAAAAACCAGATGGATCTTGGAGAATGACAGTAGATTATCGTAAATTTAATCAGGTGGTGACTCCAATTGCAGCTGCTTTTCCTGATGTGGTTTCTTTGCTTGAGCAAATTAATGCATCTCCTGGTTCTTGGTATGCAGCTATTGATCTGGCCAATTTTTTTTTCTCAATACCAATTTCAAAAGACCATCAGAAGCAGTTTGCCTTCAGCTGGCAAGGCCAACAATATATTTTCACAGTGCTTCCTCAAGTATATATCAACTCCCCAGCACTATGTCATAATTTAGTCCATAGGGATCTTGATCACCCTTCCCTTCCACAAGACATCACACTGGTCCATTATATTGATGATATTATGATGATTGGACCTAGTAATGAAGAAGTATCAATGAATCTAGACTTATTGGTGAGACGCATGCATGCTAGAGGTTGGAAAATTAACCTAACAAAAATTCAGGCACCTTCTACCTCAGTGAAATTTCTAAGGGTCCAATGGTATGGGGCATGTCATGATATTCCTGCTGAAGTGAAGGATAAGTTATTGTATCTGGCTTCCCCCACAACTAAATAGGAGGCACAGTGTCTGGTGGGCCTCTTTGGATTTTGGAGACAACATATCCCTCATTTGGATGTCTTGCTGTGGCCTATTTATCAAGTGACTTGGAAAGCTGCAAGTTTTGAGTGGGGTCCAGAACAACAGAAGGCTCTGCAACAGGTTCAGGCTGCTGTGCAGGCTGCTCTGCCACTTGGGCCATATGATCTGGCTGATCAATTGTGCTTGAAGTGTCTATAGTAGATAGAGATGCTGTTTGGAGTCTTTGGCAGGTCCCTATTGATGAATTGCAATGCAGACTCTTGGGTTTTTGGGGTAAAGCCCTGCCATCCTCTGCAGATAACTATTCTCCTTTTGAGAAACAGCTTTTGGCTTGTTACTGGGCTTTAGTAGAGACTGAACATCTAACAATGGGCCACCAAGTCACCATGAGGCCTGAGCTGTCCATCATGAACTGGGTGTTGTCTGACCCACAGAGTCATAAAGTTGGACATGCACAGTAGCACTCCATCATTAAATGGAAGTGGTATATCAGAGATCGGGCTCAAGCAGGACCTGAAGGCATAAGTAAATTGCATTAAGAAGTGGCCCAGATGCCTGTGGTCTCCACTCCAGTCACATTACCTTCCCTGGCCCACTCTGCACCTATGGCCTCATGGGGAGTTCCTCATGATCAGTTGACTGAGGAAGAGAAAATTTGTGCCTGGTTTACAGATTGTTCTGCATGATATGCAGGCACCACACAAAAGCGGACAGCAGCAGCACTGCAGCCCCTTTCTGGGACTTCCTTGAGGGACAAGGGTGAAGGGAAATCTTCCCAATGGACAGAACTTTGAGCCATGCATATGGCTGTTCACTTTGCATGGAATAAGAAATGGCCAGATGTGCAATTGTATACAGATTCAGGGACTATGGCTAATGGCTTGGCCAGATGATCTGGGACTTGGAAGGAGCATGATTGGAAAATTGGTGACAAGGATGTATGGGGAAGAGGTATGTGGATAGATCTCTCTGATGGGCCAAAGGAGTAAAGATATTTGTGTCTCATGTGAATGCCCACCAAAAAGTGACCTCAGCAGAGGAGGCCTTTAACAGTCAAGTGGATAGGATGACATGTTCAGTGGAGACCCGCCATCCTTTTTTCCCTAGCTACTCCTGTCATTGCTCAATGGGCTCATGAACAAAGTGGCCATGGTGACAGGGATGGAGGTTATGCATGGACTCAGCAACATGGATTCCCACTTATCAAGGCTTATTTGGCTACGCCACTGCTGAGTGCCCAATCTTCCATCAGCAGAGACCAACACTGAGTCCGTGCTAGGGCACCATTCCTTGGGGTGATCAGCCAGCAACCTGGTGGTGGGTTGATTACATTGAACCACTTCCATCATGGAAAGGACAGTGTTTTGTTCTTACTGGAATAGATACTTATTCTGGATATGAATTCGCCTTCCCTGCACTCAGTGCTTCTGTCTGCCAAAACTACCATCTGTGGACTTACATCATGGTATCCCACACAGCATTGCTTCAGATCAAAGGACTCACTTCACAGCAAATGAAGTGCAGCAGTGGGCTTATGCTCATGGAATTTATTGGTCTTACCATGTTCCCCATCATCCTGAAGTAGCTGGCTTTATAGAATGATGGAATGGCATACTGAAAACAGAATTACGGCACCAGCTAAGTGGCTATATCTTGAAGGGTTGGGGCAATGTTCTCCAGGAGGCTGTATATGCACTAAACCAGCATCCAATATATGGTGCTGTTTCTCCAATAGCCAGGATTCACAGGTCCAGGAACTAAGGGGTGGAAATGGGAGTGGTACCACTCACTATTACCCCTAGTGACCCTCTCAAAAAAATTTTTGCTTCCTGTTCCTGCTACCCTATGCTCTGCGGGTCTGGAGATCTTAGTCCCAAAGGGAGGAACACTCCCACCTGGAGACACAATACTAATTGCATTGAACTGGAAATTAAGAATGCTACCCAGCCATTTTGGCTTCCTCATGCCTCTGGGTCAACAGACAAAGAAGGGCATTACTGTACTATCTGGTGTGATAAATCCTGATTACCAAGGGGAAATTGGATTGACATTACATAATGAAGGTAAAGAAGTATATGTCTGGAATATAGGAGATTCTTTAGGACATCTCTTAGTACTCCCTTGCCCTGTGATAAAAATCAATGGAAAATTACAGCAACCCAATTCTGATAAGAATGCTAGTGGCCCAGACCCTTCAGGAATGAAGGTTTGGATCACCCCACCAGGCAAAGAACCACTACCAGCTGAGATGTTTGCTGAGGGCAAGGGAAATACAGAATGGGTGGTGGAAGAAGGTAGTTCTGAATATAAGCTACGACCACGTGACCAGTTGCAGAAATGAGGACTATGATTGTTATATTCTTCATTGTATATGTGCATCAAATA
>NW_006921615.1:3400178-3401819 GCF_000298275.1 Orycteropus afer afer
TATATATATAAGCTTTACTGGTTTTGCTTCTCTAGAAAACCCAGTCTAACACAGAGCCCAACTTCTTCCTCCACCACTAATAACTCTGTAACCATATGCCAGTGATAAATGCCCTTGCCTTAATTTCTTCATCTCTAAAATCAGATTGTAATAATCATACCCTCTGGGATTTAATTTTTTAAATTAATTAAGAAATGCTCAAGTTTATCATGAGCATTTAGTTTATTACAGGGTAGTCATGGCAAGACATGAGGTAAGAGCACAAGATATTCAATTTGGACCAGAGGATCATGACAATATAAGATTAATCAAATATTTAGGGTCCAAATTTTTGGAATTTAGCCTTTTACCTTTAACACGTGGTCTCAGGAGGAAGGCTTAACCAACAGCACATCCTTGACAGAAGTCCCATATAGCTCAAGCCCAGGATTGGCAGCAACTGACATAAATGTCAGTCCAGAGTCTCAGTCTCCAAAGAGAGTCAGACTGTAGAGGGAAGTTCTATCTCTACCTTCTCTAGTCTCAAATCCATGGTTTACGTATGATTTTATCACCTTGGCTTCACACAATAAGGGCCAGGTTACATAATGTCTAACAAAGACGAGTGTGTTGCGTTTTTCCTCTAATATCAGTGATTACCCATATGTTGCATCTTTTCTTTGAGGTTAGAGGTTAAAAAGGTTATTTATAACCTGTTTAATGTCTCAAGGCCAGTTTACAGGGATTTAATTATATGTTACATTTTCTTTATCACATCATACAAGTGCATGGTTTAAGAGCAGTGTTTACTACATACCACACATATTTCTATGTTTCTATTTGTAAATTCAGAAAATTTCTGTTTCTAATGTCATATTATAAGTGACTGACACGTGTGATTTGACTTATGTGGTCAGAGAGCATTGGAGAAAGAATACTAACAGTGCTTTACACAAATGTAGTTTTGTGCTTTGATATCATTACAGAAATATATGTAACTATGGAGTTGTGGAAGGAACTCTGGGAGTGTACTGGTTAAGGTATTTGGCTGCTAACCAAAAGGCTGGTGGTTCAAACCCATCAGCCGCTCTGTGGAAGATCAGGCAGTATGCTTCTGTAAAGATTTACAGCTTTGGAAACTTAATGGAGGTTGCTAAGAGTCGTAATCAACTTGATGGCAGTGAGTTTGGTTTGCATTTGGATGGAGTTGTGGAGAGAGTAAGTGAACTAATACTTTTAAATAACTAACAATAACAATAATAGCTATAAAGATAATAGTGATGAATATTTTGATAATGAAGATAACGATAATGAGAACTACATTCAAACCAAAGTCAAACTCACTGCCATCGAATCGATTCCGACTCTTAGTGACCCCCATTGGGTTTCCAAGGTGGTAAATTTTTACAGAAGTAGATTGCCCAGTCTTCCTTCAACAGAGTGGCTGATGGGTTTGAACTGCCAACCTTCTGGTTAGCAATCAAATGCCTCAGGCACTACACCACCAGGGTTATGCTTTCTAATATGATTAGTACACTGATTATTTGGGATAGATCACATTTAAGTCAACTTCAATCTATGAAAAAAAAATGTTTCACCATTTCCAAAGGAGCAAAATTTCAACTAAAAATACAATAAGGCTCCTGGCCTTAACTGCCTGGC
>NW_006921615.1:3401919-3406390 GCF_000298275.1 Orycteropus afer afer
CATTGTAGGGAATGACTACTACCAGCTGCCCAGCCAAGTTGATACCTGACCTTAACTACCACACCACCCCAAACAGGCATGGATAATGGGATTTACGAAACACCACAGAATGGAGGACAATGGCTAGAAGAGCCACATCAAGCAATTCACTGCACTGGCCATCTTAAAAGAATTCTTCCCAAGAGAAAGTCAAGAGAAACACAGATTCCGAGACTTTGCTCCATTATGCTTAATGTCTACACAGAATGGGTGTTAACCTGTTTAATATGCATTATCAGTTGTATTGGGGTATGTCATGCAAATACAGCATATGCCCTCAGTCTTTACAAGGCAGCTGTCAGCACACAGAGATAATTAAAATTTAGACACACATAAATGAACACACTTTATTTTCAGTATGAAGAAGTATGTTTCAGTGGAGGAAAGTATATAAAGTTAAGTCAAACTCTAAACTCCATTCTTGTGACACAGCTTTATATACGTAGGAACAATGAGAATTTTGTATTAACAAAGTGGAAATTCTCTGTAACAATGACTGGATATTTGAACAAAGTTAGAGAAATCATAATGACAGCCTGCAAGTAAGAAGGCTATCATTGTCTCTTCCCCTTCTCCTTTGAGACAGCTCAGACAACCAGACTTACTCATTCTTTTGGTCCTATTACCATGTCAGAGAAAGACTTTCTTTCTTTCTTTTTTTTTTTTTTGCAATAAAGGATTTCAAAATAGTGTCATTATTATACATTGTGAAATAGTGATCATGAAAATAATAAGACTATTGTTAGAAGGAATTCTACCTTACAATGTGGTAAAAGCCAACTCATTTTCCTGAGCTAATACTAACATGTTTCTTGGGAGCTGTGGGAGTGGGCACTGCACTGGCAGTCTGAGATTTAGTTAGTTGGGCTTAAACTCTTTCAAATGAATTAAAAAAATATTTTAAATAGAAAATTGGCAGTTGACCAAGGGACATATAAATAATTATAAGGTGTTTCAGTGTGCATATTATTGTCACCTTATTAGAAGGTGTTTTTCTTTCCGAAGTAAGTTTTTATTGTTATTTGTGTAAAAGTTTACAGAGCAAGTTGGTTTTCCAATGAATAATTCATACACATTATGTTTTGTTACATTGTTACCATCCCCACAATGTAACAGCTTTCTTCCCACTTCCTTTCCCAATTCTATTTGTCATTCTTTCCTATCCCTTCCTACCTTCTGAGCTTTATCCCTGAGCAAATGCTGCCCTTTTGATCTCATATGGTTGATTGTTCTAATGAGTAAAGGGTTAGTTCAGTTCCAGTTTTGAAGGGTGACTAGGGCCATAGTATTGTGAGTTCCACCAGTCTCTATCAGACCATAAGCATGGTCTTTATGGTTGTGAGTTTTGTTCCAGTTTTTTCTCCCACTCTATCCAAGACCTCTTCATGTGATCCATTTTTTTCAAAGTGGTTCAGTGGTAGCTGGCACTATCTAGTTCTTTTGGTCTCATGGTCATGAAGGCTGGAGTTCATGTGGTTTATTAGTCCTTTGGACTAATTACTTCCATGTGTCTTTGATTTTCTTCACTCTTCTTTACTCTGGGTTAAGAGAGACCAATAGTTGCACTTTAGATGGCTGTTCACAAACTTTTAAGGCCCCAGTCTTATGAGAAGATGTTTATATTAATATTTAATTATCTCAAAGAAGACTCAAATAGCAATCAAAGATTTCCCAATCATTTTACATTTCCAACAAATATTTTAGCATACACACACCACATGTATATATTTATATTTAGTTTTTAAATTCATACTTTTGAATTTCTAAAAATCAATCACAAAGCAATAGTCAGATACTTATGTTTATAGTTGGGGAATTATGTATAATAGTAAATTTTGGAATATCTAAAATAGATAAAAATAAGATCTGTAGGTAGCATAGTTTGTGCTCAATTACTAATCTAAAGGTTGGCAGTTCTAAGCAACTTAGTGATACCATGGAAGAAAGTCCTTGTGATCTGCCTCCCTAAAGATTATAGCTTTGAAACTCTATGGAGAAGTTCTGTTCTAAAACATGTGGTTGCCATGGGTTGAAGTTAACTCAATAGCAATGGGTTGTTTTTTTTTTTTTTATTATTATTATTGTCCAAAATTAGTTTGGAATAATAAATAAATTGTTATAGGGAACCAAAGAGACATCTCTCTCAAGTAGAGAGGAGAATAAAGGTTACAGCCTTAGTATAACATCCATTTTTGATCTGGTATAACTTCTGATGATTCATAATTATGGTCACTTAATTTAAAAAACAGTCCTTTAATCCTCACTTTCTAAAATTGTTTAATCACTTGATGTAGATTTCTGAAAGACATGGATTAAAGTTTCCCAAAATGACTTTAAACTTTGTAAACCTGTTGGTTTTGCTTCATATATTTAAAAGCTCTTTTGTTATATATGTTTATGACTGGTATATCTTCTTTGTAGATTTACCGTGTTGTCTACATGAAAATATTGTTTAGTCATGTTGACTGATTTTTACCATGAGTCTTACTTTATTATATATTAATATTTCCTTACCTCCTTTCTTCTTATTATTTGTCACATTTATATGTTTACTTAATTTATCATCACCTTCCCATGTGGTTTTATATGTGGCTCAATAGGCATTTTGTTGTATTTATGTTTCTTATAGTTTCACCTTATGCCTGAGCCTCTATCCTTAAGCAGGGAATTTTATCCTTTTGGATTTATTGTGATAACTCATGTTTCAAATCACAATTGCATTTACAATTCTTTTTTTCTTTTTATTTATTAATGAATTTTCTTTCCATCTTTTCCTCCTAATGCTGCTGAAGCACCTATTTTTAGCCCTACACACATTATACTTAAATCTTTAGCATTTTGACCAATGTATATAATTTGATCACTATCTGTATCGTTCTACACCCTTCTTTACTCTCCCCATTCCTGCTTGATCCCTCAAGGAGATCATCTGGTATCTCAGCTCAGTAGTATTAAATTTTTGCACTGTACATCAATAATTACACAGAATTTTGTACATTTAACAGATTGATTTAACCACCACTATTTCTCATATTCAACTTTTGTTTTCTTAGATAGATGTCTGCTTTGATGGAGTACAAGACCATGCCTGTCTTTCAAGATAAAAGCTAGTTCATTTAGGCATAAAATTATAGTTTCTAAAACAGTTTCCATTTGATTTTTCATAATATTGCTCTGCTATAGGAGCACTGGTGTAATAGTGCCTAAGGCATTTGACTGCTAACCAGAAAGGTGGCAGTTCAAACCCACCAGCCACTCCTCGGAAGGAAGGTTGGACAATCTACTTCCATAGTGATACTGCCTCAGAAACCCAAGGAGGGGTCGCTATGAGTCAAATGAACTCAACAGATACTGCCTGTACTGCTTACATCTCAGAAAATGAGAAACCATTTCAAATCCATAGTATTTTTGAAAAAAAATTATTCAGAAAAATTTATTTTTCTGAGTAACTTTCATTATTAATTTTTTGTACCTAAATTTTCTAAAATTGATATTCTCCTTTCAGAGATGTTGTGCAACATAAGCATATGGTTTGTCTGGAAGTACTGAGAAAGACTAATACTTAGCAGTTGTGAGAAAAGTCAGGTATAATATAAAATGTGAAATTAAAAATTGATCTGCAACCTGAAAGTGGTCAATATGAATAGTATAAATAGGAGAACTAGAATTTATGGTCTGCATGAACCATACTGGCATATTGACACGTTAGAGCACCTTGTGAGAAGCCAGTGAAGAGATAAATTGGTCAATATTACTTGCATTTTACAACAGAGACTTATCAATCTCCAGTAAATGGTTTTCAATGTGGTTTGTAATAAGATCCAAGGAATCTCAATTCTAGTATTTACTTTCATTTATTGAAGAAATATTTATTAATTATACTTATGTAATAAGTATATTATTATAAATGAAGTGTTATAGATACCTTATCTCATTGAGAATTTATAGGCAAAATTCTTTTGCTCTGGAGAACTTACATACTAGTAATGCAAATGTTTTTGCTGTTGCATGCCATCAAGCCAATGCCAACTCATAGCGATCCCATGTGACAGAGTGTAACTGTTTTCTCAGCTGTCATCTTTATGAAAGCAAATCACCAGATCTTTCTCCCACAGAGCAGCTGGAGAGGTTTGAATCTGTGACCTTTTTGTTGATTGCCAAGTGCTTCAAATAGGGTGTCACCAGGAAAAAAAAAAAAATATATATATATACACACATACATACATATATATGTAATTCTCACAGCAGTCCGGTAATCACAACATAAATATTATTTTTATTCTAAAAGGAAACTGATATTAAGAAAGGCTAAGTGACTTGCCAAACACCATATAGCCAAAATACTAAAACGTTGTTGTTGTTGTTGTTAAGTGCCGTCGAGTCGTTTCCGACTCATAGCAACCCCATGCACAGCAGAACAAAACACTGCCCG
>NW_006921615.1:3407254-3412396 GCF_000298275.1 Orycteropus afer afer
GCTCTTCTGTCTGGGTTCAAGGCTTTTATCCCCTTTCTCCTGCTCTTCCGGCCTGCTACTCTGGCATCCCTGCATTGTCTCTCCTCACCCGTAACCTTGGGGCTGACTGCTCTTCTGTTCAGGTTCAAGGCTTTTATCCCCTTTCTCCTGCTCTTCTGGCCTGCTACTCTGGCGTCCCTGCGTTGTCTCTCCTCACCTGTAACCCTGGGGCTGACTAAATACTAAAATAAGCTGATCTAATTCCAGACCTCATGATGTTGTCTCTAAACAGTACTTCGTTCACATTCACCTCTGCCAGCAACAAGACAGACAAGAAACTTGCAAGTCACTTAATTTCTTTGCCTCTATTTTCTCATGTGTACAAATACAGATTGGTTTGGATGTTCTCTGAAGTCTTTCCCATCTCTCAGCAGATGGCAGTACAGAGCAAGGAGTAGCCAACCTAATTCCTTCTCTTCAAGCTCCTATGATTCAGTAAATAATAATTCCTCTAAATTTCTCTGTTTAGATACTGCACAGTTACTACAAATGTAAAATCATTCTTATACAGTAATGTATACTGTAAAGAATATTTTATCATATGTGTTAATAAGGAGCTCTGGTAGCATAGTGCCTAAGGCACTTGACTGCTAACCAGAAGGCTGGCGGTTCAAACCCACCATCCACTCCCGGGGCTGACTCGATGGCAAATAACAACAACATCAACAACAACAATGTGTTAATAATTCATAATTCTGCATTATATTTATCAGTATCTGCAAATAACCAAACATCTAAACCAATCTGTTGGTATGAATATTTTAAACATCCAGAAGTCTGAAAGATTAAATTTATGACCTCAAAATGTAAACATACATAGAAATACTTAACATTACCACACCATACACATTGCCATCTAACTGATTCCGACTTATAGTAACCCTATAGAATAGAATGGACCGCCCTATAGGGTATCCAAGGCTGAAAATCCTTACAGAATCAGACTACTGCATAATGCTCCCATGAAGCAAATAGTGAGTTGTAACTGACCACTTTTTGGGTAGCAGCTGAGCACTAACCACTGTACCACCATGGTATCTTATGCATACCATTCCAAAAAACCCACTGCCATTGAGTCATTTCCAACTTATGTCCTATAGTGACCCTATAGGACAAAGTAAAAACTCCCCATAGGGCTTCCAGGACTATAAATCTTTTCAGAAACAGACTGTCTCATCTTTCTTCCATGGAGGAGTTGGTGGGTTTGAACTAGTGACCTTTTAGTTTGCAGCCAAATATCTTAACCACTGTGCCACAAGAGCTTCTTAGTATATATATTAGTACATTGCCTTGGGTTTCCGAGGCAGTATCACTATGGAAGTAGATTGCCCAGCCTTCCTTCCAAGGAGTGGCTGGTGGGCTTAACCTCCAGCCTTCTGGTTAGCAGTGAAGTGCCTTAGGCACTATGCTGCCAGAGCTCCTAAGATACAAAATATGATATGAAAAGGGAGATGGGAGAGATAAAGAAAGATTGCACAGAACTGAAAAATTCTATGGCAAATTTTTAAAAATATTTTTATTGTGATTTGGGTGAAAGTTTACAGAGCAAATTCATTCTCCATGCAGGAGTTCATATATACTTTGTTTCATGACATTGACTACCATCCTCCATAGTACAACAGCTGTCTTCCATTGCCTCCCCATTGCCACCTCTTCCCTGTGGTCTTCCCTCCCATGCACTCCTGCCCCGCCACCCAGCTGTCTCCCTGTGCAATACACAGCCCTTCTGTTCTCCCATGATTGATCTCTCCAAGGAGTGTGTCTACCTAATATAAATATTCAGCTCATATGCCTGTCTTTTGTTTGGCTGGAAGTGGGTTCAATTCCAGATCTGAAGGGCAGCTGGGGGCCATAGTCTCAGGGGTTCCACCAGTTTCTATCAGACCAGCAAACCTGGTCCCTATTTTTTAAAAATGATTTTGAGTATTGTTCATTGTTCTCCCACTCTATCCAGGATCTCCTACATAGATCCCCCTCTGAGTGGTTGACAGTGGTAGCCAGGCACCATCCAGTTCTTCTGGTGTCATAGTCATATGAGGATCACATGGTGTACCATTTCCTTGGTACATGTTTCCATGCATCTTTGGTTTTCTTCATTCTTCTTTTCTCTGGACAAGGAGAGACCCATCATTGCATCTAGATGGCCACTTGCAAGCTTTTAAGATCCCATTTGCTACTTGCTGGAGTAGGATGTGGAACAATGTTTTTGTGTAATATGTTATGCCAGTTGAGCTTGATGTCCCCTGTGACCATGGTCCCGAGCCCACAGGTCCAACTACTTGCTCCCTCTGGGTAGCTGGCTGTGGCCAAGAAGTGACTACAAACTTGTCCCTTGTCAGCTCTACTATATACCTGGAAATTGTTACAGGATATGCAAATACAGTTGTAGAAACATTGTCTTCCAACCCTATACATGGTTTTATGGGCAAACCCCCCCACACACATAGACATACCAAATCGTTCAGCCTGTTCACTCATCTATCCACACTACCTCAATGTTAGCCATCACTGACAGTGCAGTACTGTATGTGCAGAAGAGTTCATCTTTGTTGTCTGTACCTCCCATACACCTCTCTATGTTTTCCTCTTTGTCAGTGCCACCATATTGATCACTAACATTTAGTACATTTGCCCTTCCCTTCACCCAAGTCAATACTTGTCTCTAGTATCTAGCAGTGTTCCCTCCCCTCCTCTCCCACCCCTGGTAACCAACAAAGAAAATTTCCTTCCATTTATACAACTTTTCCTTGACTTTTTACAATAACAGACTAATATTTGTCCTTCTGTGATTGACTTATTTCACTCAGCATAATGTCCTCCAAGTTCATCCACATTATGCAGTGTTCTGCAGATTCTACATTATTCTTTAGGGTTGCATAATATTCTATCGTGTGTATGTACCATAGTTTGGTTATCCATTCTTCTGTTGATGGGCACCTAGGTTGTTTCCATCTTTTGTAAATAGTGCTGCAATGAACATGAGTGTGTGTATATCTGTTTTTGTCCTAGCTTTCACATCTTTAGGATATATTCCTAGTAATGGGATTTCTGGGTCAAATGGTATTTCTGCTTCCAGATTTTTAAGGATAAGGAATCACCATTCTGCTTTCCACAGTGGTTGTATCATTGCACAATCCGACCAGCAGTGTATGAGAGTCCCAATCTCTCCACATTCTTACCAGCATTTGTTATTTTCTGTCTTTTTGAGCTTTGCTACTAGTGCTGGGGCAAGATGGTATCTCATTGTTTTTTAATTTTTTTTATTTATTATTATTGTGCATTGGGAGTTAAATCACTTGTCAGATATATCGTTGCTAAATATTTTTCTCCCAATCTATAGATTCTCTTTTTACTCTTTTGGAGACGTCCTTTGAAGCACGTAAAGATTTAATCTTTAGAAGCTCCCATTTATTTTCTGATACTTGTTCATTTTGGGTTATGCTTGATAGTCTATCTATTTCTACCCTATATTAGGGCTCCTAAATTGGGCTTTTTTTTTTTTTTTTTTTTTTTTGCCTTGAGGCACTTTATAGTTTTAGGTTTCACATTTAAGTCTTTGATCCATCTGGAATTTGTTTTTGCGTATGCTATGAAGTACAGATCTTGTTTCATTTTTCTGCAAATGGGTATCCATTTTTGCCAGGAACCATTTGTTAAACAGACAATCTCTGCCCCATTTAATGGATTTCAGCCCTTTGTAAAAGATCAGCTGACCATAGGTCGATGTATCTATTTCTGGGTTCTTAATTCTATTCTCTTGGTCTATGTGGTATTTAAGTTTGTGTGTCAACTTGTCTGGGCCTGGTTGATTGAGTGGCTGGGCAGCTGGATGTAGTATTCCCCATGATGAGACTGGTAAATCAGCTCCATGATGGAAATTATTGTGAGCAGCTGAGTAGCTGCCTTAGGGATGTGGTCTACTTCCTGTACTTAAGGAGAAGCATTGGAAATGGCCTCTGGTTTATGGCATGCTTGAATCCTGCACGTAGCCGAGTCGTTGTTCAGCCGCCTGCCATGCTCTGCCGATCTTGGGACATTCAGTGGACTTGAATTAATGGCCTGCCATGTTGTTTGGTAACGTTAACATTGAGCCTGTGCCTTTTTGCTTGTCAACCTTGGATTTGTCAGCCTCAGCAGCTAGCAGCTGTCTGAGCAAAGAAAAGCCTCTAGCTTCAGTGGGCTGGGAGCAGGAGGCAGAGCTGAAGCCCAAGGTTGAGGGGCTTTCACCCAGCTCCTAGAGCCTGGCACTTTGAACTGGGACTTAAAGCCTCCAAATTGCAGGAGAATAAACTCCTGTTTGTTAAAGCCATCCCATTTGTGGTATATTCCTGTCACAGCGGCACTGGGTAATCAAAACAGTCTGTCTGTTCTTGTGCCAATACCAGGCAATTTTGACTACTGGGGCTGTGTAGCAGGTTTTGAGATCTGGGAGTGTGAGACCTCCTACGTTATTGCTCTTTTTCAATAGTAGTTCGCTTGTCCGAGGTCTCTTTCCTTTCCATATAAAGTTTGTGATTGGTTTTTCCATATCCTTAAAGAATTTATGTAGATTTCTTATCTTGATTGATGCTTTTAAGTTGTGGTACTGGCAGAGAATGCAGAAAGTATGATGGACTGCTGAAAGAACAAATCTGCCCTGGAGGAAGTGCAGTCAGAATGCTCCTTGGAAGCGAGAATGACCAGACTTTATCTCCCTACTTTGGTCATGTTGTCAGAAGGGACCATTCCCTGGAGAAGGATGTCATGTTTAGTAAGGTGGAGGGGTCAGTGACAGAGGGGAAGACTGTCAGTTAGATGGATTGACACAGTGGCTGCGGCGATGGGCCTAAGTGTAGCAAGGATCGTGGAGCTGGTGCGGGACCGTATGGTGTTTCGTTCTGCTGCGCATAGGGTTGCTATGAGTCAGAGACAACTCGACAGCACCTAACAACAACAACAACAACTTACGGTTTCTTGTAGTAGTGTTTTGTAGTTTTCTTTGTACAGGCCTTTTTTGTCCCTGGTAAGATTTATTTCCAAGTATTTAAATTTTTTGTTAGCTACTGTAAATTGGTCAAAAGGAAGATGGGGCAATCTACTTCCGTAGTGATACTGCCTCGGAAA
>NW_006921615.1:3412509-3441610 GCF_000298275.1 Orycteropus afer afer
CCAAACTCAAAGAGTATCATCTATTTATTCAATATTTTTGAACACTTATTACAAGTTTTGAACACTATTACAAACCTAGCAATCGTAGTAATAAACGAAACACACAACTAATCTTGCCTATATTCTATTTGTTCTATTGAGAAGGCAATAGATGATGCCTTCTCAATAGAACAAATAGAAAGAGAACACAAGATAGAAAAAAAAGAGTTATATATCTATCTATCTGTCTATCTCCTTGGCAAATCTGCTACAAAATACCTCTTTAAAGTATTAAAAAGCAAATATGTGATTTTGAGGACCAAGGCCCAACTCAAGCCACAGTATTTTCAATTGCCTTATATGCATGCAAAAGCTGGGTAATGAATAAGGAAGAGCAAAGAAGAATTGATACATTAGAATTACGGTGTCAGTAAAGAATGTTGAATATACCGTGAACTGCCAGAAGAATAAACATATCTGTCTTGGAAGAAGTACAGCCAGGATGCTCATTAGAAGTGAGGATGGCAAGACTTCATTTCATATACTTTGAACATGTTATCCAGTCCCTGGAGAAAAACACCATGCTTGGTTAAATAGAGGTGCAGTAAAAAAAAGATTCTCAGTGAGATAGCTTGACACAGTGACTACAACAATGGACACAAACATAGCAACAGTTGTGAGGATGTTGCAGGACTGGACACCGTTTCTTTCTGTTATACATAGGGTCACTATGAGTCAGAACCAACATGACAGCACCTAATAGCAACATATATATGTATATGTATGTATAGTATGTCAGATTAATAAATGCAAAGGAAAAAAAAAATAAAGTAGGCAAAAGCTATTTTTCTTAGTGGGAGGAAAAAGTACTTATTTCTTGTATCTTATTATATATCTTATATATTATCATATGTGTGTGTATTTGTGATAAGAGGTTATGGTTGTTGTTGTTGTTATGTGCCATCGAGTTGTCTCCTATTCATAGCGACCTTATGGATAACAGAATGAAACACTGCCCAGTCCTGTGCCAGCCTCATGATCCCTACTGTATCTGATGCCATCACTGCAGCCTCTGTGTCAATCTATCTTGTTGAGGTGCTTCCCCTTTTTTGTTTACCCTCCGCTTTACCAACCACGACATCCTTCTCCAGAGAATGGTCCCTTCTGACAAGATGACCAAAGTAGGTGAGACCAAGTCTGGACATTCTCACTTCCAAGGAGCATTCTAGCTGCAGTTCTTCCAGAACAGATTTGTTAGTTCTTTTAGCAGTCCATGGTACTTTCAGCATTCTTCGCCAACACCACAACTCAAACGATCAACTCTTATTCAGTTTTCCTATTCATTGTCCAGCTTTCACATGGATATGAGGTGATTGAAAATACCATGGCTTGGGTTCGGTGCATCTTAGTCTTCAAGGAGATATCTTAGCTCTTCAGCACTTGAGAGAGGCTTTTGCAACAGATTTGCCCAGTGCAATACATCTTTTGATGTCTTGACTGCTGTTTCCATTGACATTGATTGCAGAACCAAATAATATGAAGTCTTTGATGACTTCAATCTTTTCTCTATTTATCATGATGTTGCTTATTGGTCCAGTTGTGAGGATTTTTGTTTTCTTTATAGTGAGGTGTAATCCATACTGCAGACTGTAGTTTTTAATCTTCATCAGTAAGTGCTCCAAGACATCCTCACTTTCAGCAAGCAAAGTTGTGTCATCTGCATATTGCAGGTTGTTAATAAGTCTTCCTCCAATCCTGACACCACATTCTTCTCCATGTAATCCAGCTTCTCAGATTTTGCTCAGCCTACAGATTGAATAAGTATACTGAAAGGATACAACCCTGACACACTCCCTTCCTGATTTTAAACCATGCAGGATCCCCTTGTTCTGTTGAAGGACGGCCTCCTGGTCTATGTACAGGTTCCTCACAAGTACAATTAAGTGTTTTAGAATTCCTTTTCTTCTCAATGCTATCCACAATTTGTTATGATCTACACAATCGAATGCTTTTGCATAGTCAGTAAAAGTACAACTAAACATTTCTGGTATTCTTTGCTTTCAGCCAAGATCCATCTGACATAAGCTATGATATCCCTCATTCCATGTCCCCTTCTGAATCCAGCTTGCATTTCTATACTGCTGCAACCATTTTTGAATTATCATCAGTAAGATTTTACTTGTGTGTAATATCAGTGATGTTGTTTGATAATTTCCACATTCTGTGGGATCACCTTTCTTTGGAATGCATACAAATATGGATCTCTCCTAGTCAGTTGGCCAGAAAGCTGTCTTCCAAATTGCTTGGTATAGACAAGTGAGTGCCTCCAGCACTGCATCCATTTGTCAAAATATCTCAATGGGTATTCTGTCAATTCCCGGAGCCTTGTTTTTTACCAGTTCCTTCTGTGAAGCTTTGACTTCTTCCATTAACAGCATTGGTTCTTGATCATATGCCACCTCCTGAAATGGATGATGCTAAAGGGGCAAGGAGGCTGCTTCTTCGGACCTCCTCTAACCCCACAAGAGGAAAACAGAATCACCATCAGTAGCCCAAGGCCTATCCCTGTGAGGCCAGACATGTTGCCTCCCTCCAGCCCTTTCATCAACCCTGACACCAACCGTTCCTCCCACAGCACCCACCACCTTTCTGTTGGGTTCGATAATTCACTGCAGTGGCCACACAGAACTCACAGATTATGGGGTTTATTAGGGAAGCACCAGGCTACATTTAAGTTCAGAAACAACACTCAGTCTCCCTCGGTCCACCCTCTCTCAGCCAACAGTCTCTCTCAGTCTCTCTCCCAGCAGTGCATCTCTCAATGTCTCTCTCAGCAGTGCATGTCTCTTGATGTCTCTTTCTCAGCAGCATGTGTCTCTCAGGAGCATGTTTCTCTCAGCAGCACTTCTTTCTCAGCCAGCAGTCAGAGAGCCTTCTTCTGCCTCTAGGAGGGCTCCTTTTGAACCTGGCAGAGTGGCCAAACTAACCAATCATAACATCAGAATTCTAAGCACCTGAGAGAGAGTGAACTTCCCAAAACATTGCCACTCGCAACAGAAATACCCCAGGTGGATAACTTTAGCAATCAAGAGCTCCTCAGTTGCTCGCAGCAAATCCCACCATGGAGTTTACAAAGTCTTATGGCTAGAAAAGCCATAACAAGTAATTTTTTACAACACAGATGATCATCTATCAATTCTTTTTGGTATAATGATTCTGTATATTTCATCCATCTTCTTTTGATGTTTCCTGCATCATTCAACATATTTCCCATGGAATCTTTCAATATTGCAATTCAAGGCTTAAATTTTTTCCTCAGTTCTTGCAGCTTGAGAAATACCAAGCGTCTTCTTTCCTTTTGGTTTTCTAACTCCAGATCTTTGCACATTTTATTATAATAATTGACTTTGTCTTCTCAAGCTGGTCTTTGAAATCTTCTGTTCAGCTCTTTTATCCTGTCAATTCTTCCATTTGCTTTAGCTACTCTCCATTCAAGGACAAGTTTCAGAGTCTCTTCTGACATCGTTTTGGTCTTTTCTTCCTTTCCTGTCTTTTTAATGACCTTTTGCTTTCTTCACGGATGATGTTCTAGATGTTATTCCACAATTCCTCTGGTTTTCAGTCATTGGTGGTCAATGCATCAAATCTAAAGAGATGGTCTCTAAATTGAGGAGGGATATAATCAAGGTCATATTTTGGCTTTTGTGGAGGTGTTTTAATTGTCTTCAGCTTCTACTTCAACTTGTATATGAGCAGTTGATGGTCTGTTCCACAATCAGCTTCTGGCCTTGTTTTGGCTAAATATATTGAGCTTCTCTATCACCTCTTGCCACAGATGTAGTCAGTCTGATTCCTGTGCATTCCTTCTGTCAAGGTCAACAAGTATAGCTGCTGTTTATGTTCTTTAAAAAAAGGTATTTGCGATGAATAAGTCGTTGGTCTTGCAAAATTTTTTCATGCAATTATTTCCATCATCAAGGCCATATTTTCCAACTACTGGTGATTCTTCTTTGTTTCCAACTTTTGCAATCCAATCACTAGTGATAATTAAGGCATCTTAATTGCATGTTTGGTCAATTGCAGACTGCAGAAGTTGGTAAAAGTCTTCAGGTTCCTCATCTTTGGCTTTGGTGGTTGATGTGTAAATTTGTATAATAGTAGTAGTAACTAGTCTTCCTCATAGGCATATTGATATTATCCTACCATTGACACTGTTGTACTTCAGGACAGATCTTGATACATTCTTTGTGATGATTAATGCCATGCCATTCTTCATCAATTCCTTATTCCTGGTGTAGTAGATCATATGATCATCTGACTCAAAATGGCCATAACCAGTCCATTTCAGCTCATTAATGCCTAAGATCTCAATCTTTATGGCTTCCATTTCATTTTTTACAACTTCCAATTTTCCTAGATTGATACTTCATACATTCCATGTTTCACTTACTACTGGATGTTTGCAGCTGTTTCTTCTCATTTTGAGACATGCCACATCAGCAAATGGAGGCCCAAAAGCTTTACTTATTGGATAATGTAAACTATATACAAGAAAATTTTAATCCAAATGTAAATCAGTTGGGGGGGGGTGCAGAATATAGGTACCAGATTGTATGGTATAGAAAATTTTGGTAGAATATCATATCAAGGGCAATAAGATTTTGGAACTCTCTTGCCAGACCTTACAAGACTGGGCATTCCAAGTGGGTGAAATTATATCAAAAGCTTAAATCTGAGAATTTATTAAGAATCTGAGACTCCTCTTTCATATTTACTTTGTATATTCAGATAAATAAAGAGCTCCAGTGGTGTAGCGGCTGCTAACCAGATCAGCAGTTCAAAGTCACCTGCTGCTCCATGGGAAGAAGATGAAACAATCTACTTCTGTAAAGATTTACAGCCTTGGAAACCCATTGGAGGTCTATGTGAGTCAGAATTGACTTGAAGCAGTGGGTTTTTTATTCAGATAAGTGAAAGGGGCATTTATACTATATGAGATCGCCTTACATAGTATAACTTTAAAGTTATACTTTAAAGCACAACTTTGCTTGCTGAAAGTAAAATGACTTGAAGCACTTACTGATGAAGATCAAAAACTACAGTCTGCAGTATGGATTACATCTCCACATAAAGAAAACAAAAATCCTCACAACTGGACCAATAAGAAGCATCATAATGAATGGAGAGAAGGTTGAAGTTGTCAAAGATTTCATATTACTTGATTCCACAATCAAGATCAATGGAAGCAGCAGTCAGGAAATCAGACAATGTATTACACTGGGCAAATCTGTTGCAAAAAAAAAAAAAAAAAACCTCTTTAAAGTGCTAAAGAGCAAAGATGTCTCTTTGAAGATTAAAGTGTGCCTTACCCAAGCCATCATACTTTCAGTCACTTCATATGGATGTGAAAACTGAACATTGAATAAGGAAAACTGAAGAAGAGTTGATGCTTTTGAGTTGTGGTGTTGGCAAAGAATACTGAAAGTACCATGGACTTCCAGAAGAATTAAGGTATCTGTCCTGGAAGAAGTGAAGCTAGAATGCTCCTTGGAAGTGAGAATGTCCAGACTTTGTCTCACCTACTTTGGTTGTGTTGTCAGAAAGGACCATTCCCTGCAGAAGGATATCATACTTGATAAAGTGGAGGATTCACAAAAAAGGGGAAAGCCCTCAATGAGATGCATGGAAACAGTGGCTGCAATGATGGGCTCATGTATGGCAAGGATTTTGAGGCTGGCACAAGACTGGGCCGTGTTTCTTTCTGTTTATTTAGGGTCACTATGACTTAGAGCTGACTCGATGGCACCTAACAACAACAATAAAGATTGCCTTAGCCACATTTACCTGCAATTGGTCCTTCAAATTCTTTGGGATTAAGATATAAAGTCATTCCTGGACAATGACAAAAAACAACCTCTCAAATTGTAGCAAACTCAAAAGTTGAATAGATAGGAAAGTGAAGGTCATACTGGTTCAAATGTTTTCTGTGTAAACTAATTTGTTTTCTCTCATTATACAAATACTGCTATGCTTTGTCACCTAAAGACATCTATTTTAGATGCAACACTGATTCTGAATGTATAGGCTCCAAGCCCTTAAATTTTATCAGTTTTTTAAAAATTGGCTAAACTTTATCTGTCTAAACTTAGAGAAAAGCATTAAATATACCTGGATGAGTGTTTCCAAAGAAAGTTCCTAGCCAGCCTCTTCAATCTGCTTTACAAATCTACCCCATAATTAGCCTAGTTCCCATCTGGATATGCATGTGGATTAGGAAGGTACTAAAAGATACTAGACTTAGAATAGCCTGGAAAACTTGGAAATAAAAGGGCTTGGATTCTTTGGAGTCTTCTCCTAGAGTAAATCTGGATGTTTGGAAACAAATCAGATACCTCATGTATTTTTTTAGTGTACATCTCAATTCCCAGGTGGCCCCTGGGAGTTTCAGCCTCTCTAGAACTCTCTAAATAGTACAAAGCCTCAGACCGTAGCCCCAGATGACAGTATTTGACTTCAATGATGAGTTAACATTGCTAGACCTCTGAAGTTGTTTGCTTTGTGTACTAGTGTTAGCTTCCCTTAAAACTGTACTACCAAAGTTAAAAAAAAAAAGTAATAAAATACTCATTGTCCTTGAGTCGATTCTGGGTCATGGCAACCCCCAGGTGTGGAAGTGATTGATTCTTAAAAAGCTATGTGTAGTGAACATTCAGATTTACCACTCATATCTCTAGCTGAAAGGAGCACAGCTGTCTGAGGACCTTCTGGCTCTACCTCTGTATTAGCACGAAGGAATTCACTTGGGAGCTCTGGTAGCATAGTGCCTAAGGCACTTGACTGCTAACCAGAAGGCTGGTAGTTCAAACCCACCAGCCACTCCTCGGAAGGAAGGTTGGGCAATCCTACTTCCGTAGTGATACTGCCTCGGAAACCCAAGGAGGGGTTGCTATGAGTCGGGGCTGACTCGATGGCAAACAACAACAACAACGTCTCCCAAGAGCTGTTTCCGGCCAATGAGCACATTAGGAGTACTAAGACAGGCACCAGCGACCTACAGGGCTCCTCCTGTGGGTGACTTTGACTTGTGAGCCTCCTATCAGCCTGGTCAAAACTCTTTTAGAGCTGCATAACTGTCTAATATTTCTCCTTTCCTCCTTCTCTGTTACCGTAGGTGTTTTTGTTACCTTTGTTCTATATCCAGGTTCCTCATGAGCAAAAAAAAAGTGTTTTGGAATTCATATTCTTGCAATATTGTCTGTAATTTATTGTGGTTCACACAGTCAAATGTCTCTGCATAGTCAATAAAATACAGGTAAGTGTCTTTCTGGTATTCTTTGCTTTCATCTAAGATCCAATTTGACATCGCAAGATATCCCTCATTCTACTTCCTCCTCTGAATTTGGCTTGAATTTCTGGCAGTTCCCTGTCAATGTACTGCTGCAATTGTTTTTGAATTATTTTCAGAAAAATTTTACTTACATGTGATATTAGTGATATTGTTAGATAATGTGGTGTAGTAAATTACATAGTGTGGCTTTTCTAGCCATAAGTCTTTGTAAACTCTGTGGTGGAATTTGCCATGAGCAACTGAATAGCTCCTGATTGTTAGTTACCCACCTGGTGTATTTCTGTTGAGAGTGGCACAAAGCAATCTTCTGGGAAGTTCTCTCTCTCTCAAGTGTATAGAACTCTGATGTTGGGATTGGTTAGTTTGGCCACTCTGCTAGGCTCAAATGGAGCCCTCCTAGAGGCAGAAGAAGTCTCTCTGACTGCTGGATGAGAAAAATGTGCTGCTAAGAGAAATGTGCTCCTGAGAGACATGCACTTGCTGAGAGAGAGACATGAGAGATAGGTGCTGCTGAGAGAGAGATGCAGGAGACACATGCTGATGAGAGAGATATGCAAGAGACACGTGCTGCTGAGAGAGCTGTGAGAGATACACACTGCTGAGAGAGAGACATGAGAGAAATGTACACTGAGACAGAGACTGCTGGCTGGTAAGTGAGATGGCTGGCTGTGAGAGACTGAGTGCATTTCTGAACTTTAATCATAGCCTGTTGCTTCCCTAATAAACCCCATAATCTATGAGTTCTGTGTGGCCACTGTAGCCAATTATCAAACCCAGCAGAGAGGTTGTGGGTGCTGCAGGAAAAACGGTTAGTTTCAGGGTTGGTGAAAGGGCTTGAGGGAGGCAGCATATCTGGCCTCACAGGGATAGGCCTTGAGCTACTGATGGTGATTCTGTCTTCCTTTTGTGGGGTTAGAGGAAGTCAGAAGATGTGGCCTTCTTGCCCCTTCGGCAGAAAATTTCCACATTCTCTTGAATCACCTTTCTTTGGAATGTGTATAAATATGGATCTCTTCCAGTCAGTTGACTAAGCAGCTGTCTTCCATAGATGAGTGAGCATTTCTAGTGTTGCATCTGTTTGTTGAAGCATCTCAATTGGTATTCTGTCAGTTTTTGGAGCTTTGCTTTTCACCAATGACTTCAATGCAGCTTGGACTTCTTCCTTCAACACCATTGGTTCTTGATCATGTATTACCTTCTAAAATGTTTTAATATCAACCATTTCTTTTGGTAAAGTGACTCTGTGTATTCCTTCTATATTGTTTTGATGCTTCCTGCATCAACATTTTGCTCATCAAATCCTTCAATATTGCAACTTTAGGCTTGAATTTTTTTCTTCAGTTCTGTCAGCTTGAGAAATGCCAAGTGTGTTCTTCCCTTTTGGTGTTCTAATTCCAGGTCTTTGCACATTTCATTATAATATTTTACTTTGTCTTCTCAAGCTTCACTTTGAAATCTTCTGTTATTTCTTTGTTTTAGCTATTCTATGTTCAAGAGCACATAGAATATGAGAATCTTTCCTAATGTCCATTCTGATCTTTTCTTTCTTTCCTTTCTTTTCAATGACTTTTTTTTTTTTTTTCTTCATGTATGACATCCATTATGACTCATTTGGTCTTTGGTCATTAGTGTTCAATGCATCAAATCTATTCTTGAGATAGTCTCTAAATTCAGCTGTAATATACTTGTGTTAGGCTAGGTTCTCTAGAGAAGCAAAACCAGTAAAGCTTATATGTGTGTGTGTGTGTATATATATACAAAAATTTATCTTAGGAAAATGGATTATAGGAAAATGTAGTCTGAAGTTCTCTCCACTTTCTCTTGCTCCCTCTCCCATAAATCTCTTGCATACCTAATCTCTGGTCTCTGTTTCATGGCAGACTTGAATTAACATACTCATGGCAGACTTGAGTTAACATATTCTGTGTATATGTATCTATTATTTTTAAAAATTTTTTATTGTGTTTTGGGTGAAAGTTTACAGAGCAAATTCTATATATCTATTTTTAATGTGAAAACTATCATTCCTTTATTTTTTTCATTTTTCCAATATTTACCTATCCTTTATAAAAGTATTGCCCTCCTCTGTGAAAGTCATTTTCTTTGAATTGACATTGAGAAAATCAACCTTTGCAAGCAGTGGAGACAGTCGATGTGTACAACTGCACATCTCTCCCCCTCTTACTTATAACAATGTAATTCTTAGTAATCTGGAGAATTTCTGATATTTTTCTTAAAATTTTATTATGGTCCACATAATTGGCATTTCTTATGGCATGAGGGATACTTGGGCAGTGCACACCCATCTCATCATTCTGTGGAAGCCTTATTACTGTTCACCAATACTGACAGTTTTCCTTCTGAGCACATGGTAGAACTATACTTTCTTGCCCTTTTAGGTTTAGAGTGTCCTAGGACTTAACTTTGGTCAGTGAAATATGAGCATAAGTTCTGTGTCACTTCTGAGAAGAAACTTTCAGACCCAATGTGTCATCTCCAAAATCCTCCCATTACTGGTGAACTTGCAATCACATGTCTGGATGAAATTTTGTCAACCTGTGTCCTTGAGTTAGGGGAATAACCAGAGCGCCTGGCCCAACCTCACTGGTCATGTCATGTTAGTTGTGTAAAGTGACTGTGATTTTTAGAAGTATGATCACAGTATAAACTGGCATATATTTTCCCCCACCAAAAGCTCCTTCAGTAAAGAAAATATCAACTTGCTTCTCCCAAAACACATAAATACTTACTGAAATGATCTTTGTATACTGTTGTGTAGTTATACTTTTGATTCGCTATAGCTATTTACCTGTAACTGTGATATAAACTGTGTTCTTATTCATGCATAATAGAGATTCTTGAAAGATACAAACACTTTTTAAAGACAGAGTAATGGCTTACTTTGCCATTCTTAGTAGCCTGGCTACCAATACTCTGAAAGGGATCACAATAAGAGGTCCCACATAGAGTTGGGGAAAATGTGGAACAAAACTCAAAATCATTTTAAAAAAAAGACCAGGCTTACTGGTCTGATGAAGACTGGTGGTCTCCTCAGAGTATGGCCCTTAGACAAGCTAGGAACTGAACTAAACCCTTGTGACTCAACTACAAACCAATTATAGACAGGCCTATGAGGTGGACGGTAATATCAAGAAGGTATGCATTCATTTGAACAATCAAGCATAGGGGATCAAGAGGACAGCATTTTCCCAGGAACAGAGCTAGATACGTAAAAGGGGATGGAAAAGAAGGATGAAGTGAAAGGGTAGACACAAAGAGAAATGGGAAGAATGCTGTTACGGTGTGGGAAGTCCAGTAAATGTCACAAAAACAGAACATATATGGATTATTGAATGGAAAACGAATTTGCTCTGTAAACTTTAACCCAAATGACAATTTCAAAAAGTGAATAAATAAGTAAAACCACCTCCTCTGGTGAACATAAGGAAGGTGATCATAGTAGGAAAATCTTACCTGCAGTTTCAAGGACATAGACTGTTTGGAGAAATGAAAATCACATTGGTATGCATAGAAACAAAAGAGAAGACTAAACAAACAATACATAACACATTCTGATGAATCTAATTAAATATGACAACAACTGATGAAAGGACGAATCTTACCCAGAAAGGGGTGATAGAAAGGAAAATACCACGGGAGAGCTTCAGTCATGAATCAGTGTTTCCAAGTGTTCTTTGAAAAATGTTTAAAGAGCTACCTGCTGTTTTTCTGAAGGTTTAGTAATGATTGCACATCTTTCAAAGATAAGACACAAGTGATTTTATCTTTCCACCTCCCTGTTTGGGTTCGTAGATTAAAGTAGTAAATATTTTATGAGCGATAAATCAACACTTTAGACTTCCACGTGTTATCTTTTCTCATCTCTTCAGAATAGGTGGCTATACTGTGAGCCTATTTAAAAATGTAGGCAGTGATAGATGGAGTTGGCATCACTAAAATTTTAAAAACTGTAGAAGTTTTTATTGCCTATTAGTGAAGTAGATAGGATTGTGTATTAGAAATATTAAGACTTGTTTTTAATTTCATCTCTAAGCTTTACTGTAAGGAGCTCTGGTAGCATAGTGGCTAAGTCACTTGCCTGCTAACCAGACGGCTGGCGGTTCAAACCCACCAGCCACTCCTCGGAAGGAAGGTTGGGCAATCCTACTTCCGTAGTGATACTGCCTCGAAAACCCAAGGAGGGGTCGCTATGAGTCGGGGCCGACTCGACGGCACATAACAACAACAACAACAACAAGCTTTACTGTAGCTCTTTTAACTTCCATGAACCTTGGTTACTTTTTCATAAAATGAAGATGAAAATGACTCCTAATCTGCTTCTACCTCACAAGTATGCTCTGAAGATTGAATAAAGTCTGTAAATAAAGGTGTTTGAGTTCTGAGAAACTCCATATAAATCTAAGGAGTTAGTATATAACTATTAATATACTACAAATGCTTTCTCTCCTGTATTGAAATGATTGTTGTTGTTTTTCTCTAAATTCCTCAATAAGAGAACTGAATATATTGGTCTGTTTGGCCTAAGCAGGGTATAACTGTGTGTTCACAGAGAAGTGGGGCAAGAATGAGTGGAAACCTGGCACTAAACATTCCTACTCAGGCAGAAGTGTGAGGAGCTGTTTATCACAATTTATTATAATTGTTTATTTAACCATCTGTCTCTCTTGCTAGAGCAGAGATAATGTATGTCTTAGAAATCATTATATCCCTAGCACTAAACACAAGCCTACCACAGAATGAGCCTACATACTAAATGAGAATGAATAAGTGAATTAAAAGATGGATGAATGAAAAAATTAGTGGATGAATGGGCGAGTGGATAGATAGATGGATGGATGAGTGAATGGATGGAGGATGGATCCTCATGAAATTATGACTACAGTCAGGAGAAAAGCCAACACTCAGTCCAAGTCAATGCTTAACAATTGGGTATTCCAACTGGGAGTGTAGAGCTGGTATTCAATAGCATGGCCCATCAGGCAGTCCACATCTGAGAATCTGTCACTGGGTAGCATAATGGATAGGAAAGCTGACAAGACAAATGCAAGTCCTCAGACAGAGCCTGTAGCTTAGCAGAAGTAAAACTTAAGAATATGGACAAAGCCAGATCCCCACTTCCAGCAGGGAGCTAGAATGCTTATCTGTTCACCAGAAAAGATATTCCATAAAAAAGACTGAAAAAGTCTGGTTTGGGCCAAACAGGGGCTTGATTTTGATAAGAAAGATAAGATGTGAGGCTAGACTGGGGGAACCAGTTCAGGAGCAGAGAGGCCCCAGTTGTGACAACCAGTATGAGTGGCTTGGCTGAATGTGAGCAGATGTGAAACTACTCAGTCAAAATTGACTGTGAAATTGGAGCACCATCAATGAGCATGGCAACGTGGAGCCAAAGAGCACAGACAGTGGCTGCCATCTGTGTGACAAGATGACCAATGTGCATAGGTATCATCATGTTTTCAATTCTGAGGTGAGATTAAAGGTTTGGCTTTCAAAAGATAGAAATATTGTAAAGAAATATACATACAAATAATTACCAGTTCATAGAATTTGTCATACTGAAAAAGGTGCTATTCTAGAGTCTAGTGATACATGTAAGTGCTTCTTTTCCTGTCCCAAGGCAGTCTTTTACTGCTACTCTTGCCTTGGTAAATAGTATGCAGACTTTCCATACTGTTGGCAAAACCCTCCCTGATTTGATATGGGTTTGACCCAACAGAGACCACAAATTGATCAAGCCACTCATTGTTTTCAGTTTTTACCAGTCAATCCTATTTTCTAGGATTTGTTTGATTATTAAAGGAAGCCTACCTTAGATTATTATACTTTATGAGTGAGTGGATACTGCTTGACTGACAGGCTTCTGCAAGATAAATGCTACTTATGACAAGAAAAAGATTTGATAAACAACATGCTGCATGCTATTTCATGCTGAGGGAAAAGTCTGAGTAATTTATGAAGGTTGGGCAATCCTACTTCCGTAGTGATACTGCCACGGAAACCCAAGGAGGGGTCGCTATGAGTCAGGGCTGACTCGACGGCACATAACAACAACAACAACATGGTACAAGATAAGTATAAAAAGCAAAATCTGAATCTTATTACTTTAAAATGTCAAGAATGGGCACTGATGGCTTCCATTCCTCATCCTAAATGTGAGCAATTGCATTTCTTTAAAAACTAAGAGATCCCTTGAAAATGACTGAATAAGAGTTTTCATTTACTCTCATGCTGTTGTGGGTTGCTCTTGGTTCCAGCTCACGCTGACTCCACCTGTACAGTGTAGACGTCTCCACAGGGTTTACAAGGCTGGTACCTTTTGAAAGAAGATCACCAGGCCTCTCTTCCAAGGCATGTCTGGATGGATTTGAACTGTCAATCTTCCATCTGATAGTTGAGTGCTTAACTGTTTATGCCACCCAATGATCCTATGTAATTTCTGGTACTACCTAATTCATTGTTTTTCATTTTATTTGTTTATTAATTTGTTTATTTATTTATTTTTCATAATCTATTCCAACAAATACGGGATAGTTAGAATGGACAGTTTTTCTAATTCAAAAATAGTTTTTAGCCCTCTTTACACCTGAGGGATCCAACAGGAAAAGCCACTTTATAGACAATAAGGAGATGCATGTGCCATATAACAACTCAGCTCCTAATTTGGATGAAGTTGTTTGACCTAGGTTTCTTCCAAGGTAGTGTATGTCTGTAGATATCTGATAGAAATGGACTACCAGTAACAACATCTACATCCACCCCTCACTACTAAGGCTTAAGTCACATGGAACTTGGTTTCTAGTTTGTCAATTTTCATTAGCATATATAACCTTTGAAATTGTGTTTCATACTTAAATATTCCTCATTTCACAAATAGGATTTCTTGTATCCATTTTATTGCTGTTGGCTACTATGCATAAAGCTTGATCATGATGCAAGCAAACACAATTTTCGATTGTAACTGAGAAAGCTCATTACGTTCACCTCAATAATATTTAAAATTTTTCCAAAACTTTTGGGTAATCTGCAACTCCTAATTCCATTATTTCCCATATGCAGATTGATTTGCTAATTATGCAGTTTCACATGGATTTCACCAAATTTTTGATGTGATGTGAAAGTGTTCACTACAGATTAGTAAATAAGCATAAGTAAGCCTTGCTCACCTTGCTTTTTGGTTAATCTGATACTGCTAACAGCATAAAGGATCGTTCTGTATTTGTTTCAGAGAGGAGTTAAGGAAAATTTGCCTTCAATGTTCTTCTGGACATCAAATATTATTGGAAAATATTACAAAAGTAGGCTAGAAAATATACTTTTCTATAATTATATAAAGGAGCTCTGGTGGCATAGTGGATGAGGCATTTGGCTGCTCACCAGAAGGTCAGCAGTTCAAACCCCACCAGGCGCTCCACAGAAGGCAGAGTGATCTACTTCCATAAAGATTTACAGCCTCGGAAACCCAATGGGGGTCACTCCACTGTGAGTTGGAATCGACTCGATGGCATTGAGTTTGGTTTGGAGTTACAATTATGTAACAAAAATCCCTCGTCAGAAGAAGATACCTGGAGGTAAAGAATAAGGGTCATTAAAACCTCAATCTAGTCTTATCCATTCACAATCAAAGCTTCTCATACCTTGTGCACATGTGCATCTTTTTTTCTGGACTTCAGGGCCTTCTCATTTCGAGAGCAAAGGTGAAATGACTCTTATCTCCAGACTTGACCTCCAGACCGTTATAGAAATATCTCCATCTGTCTGTTGCACAGGTATATCAAACTCAGCCTCTTCGAGAAAGAACTTTTCATCAGCACCACATCCTCCAAGGCTAAGTAGTCCCAATGCACTGACTCTTTTGGTTACTATTGATGTGAGATAGTAGTATAAGTCATTTATTTCTTATCTCTCAAGAAACATTTATTGAGAACACTGCAGGCGCTGTGCTAAGTACTAGCTAGATATACAAAGAGATAATCCACATTATGCAGAATTAGCTATATTCTCTGCTGCAATCTCAATATGTTACACTGATCTATATTCTAACATTTTACAATTGTTTGTTGATATGCATGATTTCTCATGAAACTGTATTTAAGAACTTGATTTTTTTATATACCAAGAATTATTCAATCAACATTTATTACATACAAACTAAGATGCTGTGGAAAGACACCCAATTTTCCTAGGCTAGGAACCAACCACTTGCCATCCAGTAAAATCTGACTCATGATGACCCTATGATTGTCAGAGTACAATTGTTCTCCATAGGGTTTTCAATGGCTGATATTTGTGGAAGTAGATCACCAGATCTTTCTTTCAAGGTGCCCGTGGGTGGACTGAAACTTCTAAACTTTCAAATACCACAATCACCCTAAATGATCAGGTCTATAATAAAAAATGTAAAAAAAAACTCACTGCCATCGAGTCATTTCCAACTCATACTGACCCCTCCTTGGGTTTCCAAGGCAGTGTCTCTACAAGTAGATTGCCCAATCTTCCTTCATAGGAGTAGCTGGTGGGTTTGAACCTCCAGCCTTATGGTAGCAGTCAAATGCCTTAGGCATTTGGGCAGTAGATTATATGTAATATTTAGAAGCTCTCTGATCAGTTGATTGTATAACCAACCGTGAGGAGTAATTTTGTTATGAACTATATATGATTTTTTCATCAGAATTTGGCAATAATAAGATGCAAGTTCAATTCTGTCCTGGTTAGCATCTTTATGTAAATTCATCTTATCTGGAGTTGAGCCTGGAAATTTGTGTTTTTACCAAGTGCCCCTGTTGACTCTCAACACTGAGCAGTTTGAGGACATTGCTCCTTGTATAACTGATGGCTAATTGTTTGGAGTTTAACTGAACAGGGTTATATAGAGATGTTCTTCATTGCTTTTACTAGGAAGTTACATCCCTTTTGTGTGAAGCTGCAAACAGCACTTACATGGAGCTGATTCACTCTGGGATGGCCAGGACTATAAGAATTCTAAAACTCAAATCTGAGGTGAAGTGATTTATGTCACAAGGAAAGATAAATCAGACTTTACTAAGCACTGTGAAAGAAATAACGCTTGTCCTTTGTGTTCCTCTTGTAAGATATTTGTTGTCCTATGCATCCTAAATTTTTTGAAACAATTCTGAATTGTCAGAAATTAACTTTGTATTTCTTCTCATTTCTTATTTATGTCTCCGACTTTCTGCTCTTTTATTGGCGATGTTCAATAAATCTGTTGGTAACTGCCTTTGCAGTTTCTGCATTCAATATCCAGTAGACAGGAAATATTGTATATCACCCAGTTTGCATTTAGCACTAATCTTTAAATCCTTTTTAAATGCACAGGTATGATGGGTATGATGGTATCTTCACTACCTAGGACAATGTTCAATAGTAGCATCAATTTCCCTCCACTTAGTTCTCATTTTCTAACATTTGATAAAATGATAAGTTATTAAGGATCTCACAACCAAGTATCTGAGTCAACTTTTTTCTCTCAATAAATTTCTCTTGAGGCTTGCTGGTCCTCTTGCTTTGATGTATACCTGATGGGTGCTCACAAAAGGCAAAACAAATTGCTGCTGTGAAGATTGCAAATCACAGAAGTGGTCCATAAAAGCTTAGTGCACTTGGCTGCTCTAACTTATCAAATCAAATTGGGGCTGTTGAAATACAAAAGATAAAATGTGTCTGTCTTTCCAAGACAATCATTGGAGATAAAAGACAAAATAAATAAATAAAAATAAGACATAGGTTACATCTATGTCTAAATAGATCATCCTTTTGAAATCTTCCACATAGAGAATATTCTCCACCTGGAATTTTGCATGGCTGAGCTAAATATAAAACATGGTCTGTTGTAGATGTTTTCCAATGCTAGTTATCATCACAATAGAGGAGGAGATCTTCCAGGAACCATGGAATTAGATTTTGTAGGATTCATACTTGGAAAACTTGTGCTTTGATGAATTACTCTTTCAATGTCAGACATTTGGTAATTAATTTCAGATTTGTCATTTTCTGTATTTGCATAAAGTCCAGCCAAAGTGGCTGTGCAAATGCTTTTCTTTAATTAAACTGGATTGTATTCCCTATACTGAGTATAGGAATTATACTGACAGTAAATATTTCCAAGAGAAATTATGAAGTATGTGCAAATATTACTACAGCAATGGAAATCATATGAGGAGGTTTATTCCTCCCTCTGCTTTCAAAAGAAAAGATTGAAGGAAGAGAAAATATTTAAATTTTTTGTGGATAGAGATAAAAACACATTTTTTAGTAATTTGAGTATAAAATACTAGTTTTTCCACAAATGATTTTGAATCTTAAAAGTTAATCTTTTAGAGGAGAAAAATTACCCTATTTCTGCTTTATTATTATTATTTCTGCTGTTAACTATCATAAAAGCTTTGAATGTTTTTGGAAGCTTATTATGGCTAATATGATATTTTTGGAGAATAAGATGTTTTAGTCCAATAATTATTAAAGATAAAATAAGTTTTCTACATTGTTGAAGCCAATTATGATTTGAAACATAATATTTAAAAATAAATTAGCTAAAAATATTAGGAGTGTCAGAACTTGTATTAGATTTCCATTGCTGTGTAATAAAATAATAAAATTTAGTGGCTTAAAACAAGATTTATTTATTATCTTAGAGTTCTAAAGATCAGAAGTCCATCCAGGGAGCTTGTCCAGACACTCTGCGTACAGTTCTGAAATCCGCAAGACCACTGGGCTGGACTCTTAATTAGAGATTCTGGGGAAGAATTTTCTTCCCAGCACATTCAGATTATTGGTGTAATTTTTTCCATGTGATTATAGGAGTGTTAGCTTTCTTTGCTAATTGTTGGTCCGTGTTATTCTCAACTTCTAGAAGACACCCACATTCCTTGTCTTAAGACCACCTCCATCTTAAAAGCCAGCAATGATGCATCATATGCTTCAAATCTCCCTGACTCTCCATTCTGCCTTCCTTTTCTGATTTTTAATGAGCTTTTGTGTTTAGATCAGGGACATCCAGACAAACTCTGTCATTTAAAGTCAACTGACTAGGGACATTAATTACAAGAGCAAAGTCCCTTCACAGTCATATATAGGTTAGTATTTGATTGACTAACCAGGGACTGGGAAGGGTCGCTAAAGTCAGAATCAATTCAATGGCAGTGAGTATGGTTTTGGAGAAACTTGTAGAATTCTGCTAGCACAGAACCTTTGTAAGGTTCTATGAAGACCATCAACTGCTCAAATGCAAGTTCTACTTGAAGTTAAAGACAATTAAAATAAGTCCAAGAGAGCCAAAATAGGATCTAGAATATATCCTTCCTAAATTTAGAGACCATCTAAAGAATAGATTAGATGCATTGAACACCAATAACCAAAAACCAGAAGAATTGTGGGAGGATATCAAGAACATTATCCATGAAGAAAGCAAGAGATCACTAAAAAGACAAGAAAAGAAGAGAAGACCAAAATGGATGACAGAAGAGACTCTGAAACTTGCCCTTGAGCAGAGAGTAGCTAAAGCAAATGGAAGAAATGACAAGGTAAAAGAGCTGAACAGAAGATTTCAAAGAGAAGCTCGAGCAGACAAAACCAATTACTATAATGAAATGTGCAAAGACCTAGAGTTTGAGAACCAAAAGTGAAGAACACACTTGGCATTTCTCAAGCTGAAAGAATTGAAGAAAAAATTTAAGCCTCGAGTTGCAATATTGAGAGATTCTATGAGCAAAATATTGAATGATGCAGGAGACATCAAAAGAAGATGGCAGGAATACACAGAGTACTGTACCAAAAAGAACTGGTCGATCTTCATCCATTTCAGGAAGTGGCATATGATCTAGAACCAATGGTACTGAAGGAGGAAGTCGAAGCTTCAATGAAAGAATTGGTGAAGAACAAAGCTCTGGGAATTGATGGAATACCCACTGAGATATTTCAAGAAACAGATGCCCCATTGGAGGCACTCACTCGGTTATGCCAAGAGATTTGGAAGACAGCTACCTGGCCAACTGACTGCAAGAGATCCATATTTATACCCATTCCAAAGAAAGGTGACCCCACAGATTGTGGGAATTATAGAACAATATCATTAATATCACACGCAAGTAAGATCTTACTGAAGATAATTCAAAAACGGTTGCAGCAGTATTGACAGAGAGCTTCCAGAGGTGCAAGCTGGATTTAGAAGAGGATGTGGAACAAGGGATATCATAACTGTTGTCAGATGGATCTTGGTTCAAGGCAAAGAATACCAGAAAGATGTTTACTTGTGTTTTATTGACTATGCAAAGGCATTTGATTTTGTGGATCATGACAAATTATGGATAACGTTGAGAAGAATGGGAATTCCCAAACACTTGATTGTACTCACGAGGAACCTGTACCTTGACCAGGAGGCTGTCATTCAAACCAAACAAGGGGACACTATATGGTTTAAAATCAAGAAGAAAGTGTGTCAGGGCTGTATCCTTTCCCCACACTTATTCAATCTATATGCTGAGCAAATAACCCAAGAAGCTGGACTATATGAAGAAAAACGTGGCATCAGGATTGGAGGAAGAATCATTAACAACCTGAGATATGCAGATGATACAACTTTACTTGCTGAAAGTGAGGATGACTTGAGGCACTTACTGATGAGGGTTGAAGAATACAGTCTGCAGTATGGATTACATCTCAATATAAAGAAAACAAAAATCCTCACAACTGGACCAATGAGCAGCATCACAATAAATGGAGAGAAGATTGAGGTTGTCAAAGAATTCACATTGCCTGGTTCTACAATCGATGCCAATGGAAGCAGCAGTCAGGACATTAGACAACGTGTAGCATTGGGAAAGTCAACTGCGAAGGAACTCTATCAAGTGCTGAGGAGCAAGGATATCTCCTTGAGGACTAAGGTGCGCCTGACACAAGCCATGATATTTCCAATCGCCTTGTATGCATGTGAGAGCTGGACAATGAATAAGGAAGACCAAAGAAGAGCTGATGCTTTTGAGTTGTGGTGCTGGCGAAGAATGCGAAAGTACCATGGACTGCTAAAAGAACTAACAGATCTGTCGTGGAGGAAGTGCACCCAAAATGCTCCTTGAAAGCGAGAATGGCCAGACTTCATCTCACCTACTTTGGTCATGTTGTAAGAAGGGACCATTCCCTGGAGAAGGATGTCATGTTTGGTAGGGTGGAGGGTTGACAAAAGAGGGGAAGGCCTTCAACGAGATGGATTGACATGGTGGCTGCAATGATGGGCTCAGGTATATTGAGGATCATGGAGCTGACACAGGATTGGGCAGTGTTTCATTCTGCTGTGCATGGGATCGCTATGAGAAATGACTCGATGGCATCTAACAACAACAACAACAACATAAAAGCTTATCATTTTGGTGAAAAATAAACTGCCAAAACTTGGAGCTACGAAGTTAATAAAGTATCCACAAATATCATATAATTATTATATCATATATTAAAAAGGAATTTAGAAAAGGTAGAAATGTTTTATTAAACCACATATGTGAATTAAGTTACATTTTATGGGGAATGAAGAAGGGAATATTATTCACATTATCTAAGAGTTTTGAGGCATTTGATTTTTGCAAACCTTCCAAGTGACCTGAATGATTAGAGTAGCACATTATGAAACACGCCAACTCCACATTGTCTGATTTGGCATTGTGGGAAGGAATGGCAACTCTGTTTAAAAATGTGACACATCAATTATAGGAATGTTTATTGCCCCTATTGCTCTTCTTTAAAGGGATGCATGATTCTGAGAAATGTAGATCCTATCAAGACATTTAAGTAACAATGAAAAAATTCTATACAAATCATCTCAAGTTATAATTTATGGCATTCCATAGCCCCACCGAAGACAATAGTTATGTCAACCTGGGCTTTCTATTAAAAAAAAAAAGTCACAGAATGTGATTTCAAAGCCTTTATTTTCACCTTTTTTTAACCCTATGTACCACTTTACTATATAAGAAATTATTGTTAAATCCCTAATTGAAATAAAGAGCAATCATCATTTGTAGGTATAGCTTGGGGAAAAAATCTTTTCCATAAATAGAATTTCTCAACAATGGAACTGGTGAGTTATTCATTGCAAATGGTCCTGGTGCAATAGTGAGATGATGAAAAAAGGTCAGGGTAGCTTTATCCTTCTTTGGTTCTGTTTTGTGGTAACAGCCATACTAATCTGACAGTGTTTCTTATAGGGGTGTTAAAAAAAGCAGAGAAAATACTTTGCTCAAATTTAACATAGACTATTAGTTAAAGAAGACATGATGGCCAAAGATTTAATAAGGATTTCACATTTTGAGCTCAAGCATGTTTCTTAATCTTCTAACAGATTGGCCTCTGTAGCTGAAGCTTAAGGCAGAATATTTCCTATCTGTATTCCTCATTGATAAAACAACAATCCTTCTATAGAAAGTTTAGTCTCAGATGAAGGAGAATTAATAGTATGGTCTGTTGTGATGTTGATGATCACAGATATGCATTTTAACAAACAAAAAAATTGTCTGTTGCCTTCTTGAAAATGATTCACTGAATCAACAGTCTTCAGGGAAACAGGACATAGTTCACAGTGCCATCTTTCCACTATTGGATTGCAAAGCAGGTTTTATATAGTTGGAGGAACCTTCTGCATGCTGCACATGCTCCCTGTTCTAGCTGCTGCTGATGCGTACGTACCAAGGACTGTGGAAACACGGACCTCATGTTTAATCAGGCATTGCTTTATTTCCTTTTAACAGTTCCTTTCCAGGCTACTATACTGCTGAGTAAGAAAGAAGCTGTGTGCAATCCAGAAAGCAAAGATAAGGAACTCTGAGGATTATAGCTATCACATTGTTCATGCTTGGTTTCATAGGAGCAGACCTGGGCCATATTGCTCACTGACAAACATGGTGGGTGCACTTAGTCATGCTAGCAAAGCTGATCTTGACACAAGTATGTAAGCAGCCCATTATCTTGTCTGAGAAGAATGCAATGTTGAAGCACCAGGCAGGCCTGAGAGTCCAGTGCTAGGCTTGGTGCCACGTTTGTATGTCTGCTTCCAAGACAATAGACATTTTCTTCTTTGTCCATCCTCACCTCCCAAACAATTTGCTATTTCCCACAACTTACTACCAATATGTGATATCTTAACTTGAAATGAAATGAGTCATTCAAATTTGTTCTGATTTACCAGGACTTGTATGACATGGGGGAAAAAAAGATAGAAAAGAAGTTGTATTTATTCCTTACTTAGTAGCTTTTCACCCCATTGTGAAAATGGAATATTTCTTTTTATTTTTTTCCTGTCTTTACTTGAGTAAAGAGAGATATCTCTCTGCTCTTAAATGGATGCCTAAACTTTGTTATGATGAAGTGTTTTTAAGAATTGAATAGAAAAAAGTCATCCATTAAACTGAGTCATACTTCATTTATATTTTATACATCATAAATATTTTTTCAACAATAAAATTCAACCGTATTTTATAAAGACTTCAATTACTAAATACTAAGTAGCTAACATTTACTGAGTGTTTACTGGAATGCTGGTCCACATCCTTTACACATATTACCTTATTTAATTCTCACAGCCACATGTGAGGTAATTTTTTTTTTATCTCTGTGTAATACTAATAGAAGAGAAAATCAAGGCTCAGAGAGGTTTAAGTAAACCATCCAGAGTCAAATACCTGGTAAATGGTCGAGCTGAAATCTGAGCCCAGAGAGTTGAAACTTTTAACCTTTATACTATAACTGTTCTAAATGGCTATTATTCTAAAAGGTCTTTAGAAAGTATGAAGAGATACTCATTTGTCCAAATTAGAAGTCCTTGAAAAGAAAACTTTTCCTAGATTGGTGGAAAGAACCTAAGGAAGGAAGGCAGTTTTCCATCTTCAGCATGTGAATTTCTGACGCTGACTGAAAAGTAATTTATCATAAATGAGAACTATAACTAACATTTGCAGTGTCATATACAGAGCTTTCACACATAATTCTCTTATCCCATGAGATTTGAATTATTGAAAGCATTCATGTTGCAGGGCCAATACAAGATAGTTGGGGCTGGTTCAGAAAAGGAATATAAATAAGTAAATAATATATCATCCTGCCCTAAAGGATCTTGGTGTTTGAACATTATCTTGTTCTGTAGGAAATTTAATTTGCTTTCCAATTTTTCTGGAGAAAAGTCATTTCTAGAAGTGAATTGAATTCATTTTCTTTCTTTTGTTGGGTGTAGGAGGAACTGGAGGAGCTCTGGTAGCATAGTGCCTAACACTTGACTGCTAACCAGAAGGCTGGCGGTTCAAACCCACCAGCCACTCCTCGGAAGGAAGGTTGGGCAATCCTACTTCCGTAGTGATACTGCCTCGGAAACCCAAGGAGGGGTCGCTATGAGTCGGGGCCGACTCGACAGCAAATAACAACAACAACAGGAGGAACTGGGTGGTATAGTATACTGTAGTGTTACTAATTAAGTTGACCCTCTTCTTCCCCATGCTACTGTTTTCTTCTGTCCAGTGTATTATCAAGACAGGAAAGGACAGGGTGGGAGAGAGATGTTCAGAGGGTCCAGACTAGAAAAGCCTTAGGTTGACGTGAAGAGATGGTAGACTAAGGGGTCTAGAAAGCAGAGGCAGGGGCAAAGTTAAACATCAGTCACTAGTTGCAAACACAGACATGTTCCCAGGAGCTAGACCACATCAGTCTTATATATAGCAAAGACAGGCAGGGGCCTAGGAGGAAAGCAGGTAGTCAGAAGGGCCAGGCCAGATGATCAGGGACAGTGGAGATAGAGTGTACATAGGAACGCTCAGCTGCCTCCCTGCACGCTGCTGAGGCATCTGACTATGTCTCTTCCTCTCCCCTTTTTCCCTTTCCTGGCTTCTCCTTCCTGTCTGGCAGAACCTCCCATTTATCACATAGTCCTCATTATTGACTAAACAATTGTCCCCAGATGATGACCATGTTCTAATCCTTGGAACTTGGGAAGGTAACCTTATGTGACAAAGACTGCAGATGGATTAAATTAAAGATCTTGAGATGGGGAGATTATCCTGGATTATGGTATGGATCCTATATGCCATCACAAGTGTCCTTATAAAAGGGGAAGATTAAAGTCAATTGAGAAAAGATCATTCAATAGAATCAGAGAGAAGCAGAGTCCAAGAGAGAAGATGCTGCACAACTAACTTTGAAGATGGAGGAAGGGCTATGAACCAAGAAACGCAGTTCTAGAAGCTGGAAAAGGCAAGAATATAGACTCTCCACCAGAGCCTCTTGAGGAAGCGTGTGTACCTACTGACACCTGGATTTTGGCCCAATGAAACTAGTTTTGGACTTCTGACCTCTACAACTATAAGAGAATAAATTTGTGTTATCTTCAGCCCTAAATTTGTGACAAATTGTTACTGTAATTAGAGGAAACTAATGTACTCACTGTGCAATCTGGTGTTCTCCTAGGTCCTGTCTTCCCTCTTGCCCTGGGGCAAAGAATTTTGTTCCGCCTCAATGTCAGGAAGACAAAAGAAGGAAGAAAAGTAAATTGCAAAATATTTTGGAAATATTTTTCTGTAATGTGTCCTTGCTATTCATTCAATATTGGTTATTGTTTATGAATTATCTAGACTTTATTTTTCTCTCTTTTCATACTCACTTTGTTCACTTTGGCTGCTTATCAGAAAGAATGAGATTTAAAAAATTAAACAAACCTGTTTTATAGAAAGGAGCTCTGTTAGTGAAGGCCTTTGGCTGGTTACCAAAAAGTTGGTGGTTCCAACCTATCACCTGCTCTACAGAAGAAAGATGAGGCAGTCTGCTTCTATAAAGATTTACAACCTTGGAAATCCCATGGGGGTTACTATGAGTCAGAATTGATTCAAAGACTGTGAGTTTAGTTATTGGCTTTTGGTTTTTGATGTTATAAAAGATTTGAAATGGTCTGAAATGGAGGGAAATAAAAATTAGAACACAACTATCTATGAACTTTTTTCATTCTGGCTCTTCTGTTACTGCTCTCGTATACTATTCTGCTGTTAGTTGTGAAATATGAAATGAATCATTCCTAAGCCCCACATTCTAAATGCCACACATATACCTTTAAAGATATGTGTTTTTATGAATGTATATGAATGTGAGTTACTAAATGATACTGATGCTGGCTGAAAAATGGCCCCAAACCAGTACTTTACAAGAATCACAAGTATTTGAGTATCCAAAAGTCCAAGTGATGAAGAAATACATATTTGGAACTAAAGTAGCACAACCTGGCTGGGACCAAATAGTATATGAGCACAGTACTCTTTAAAGGGAATATGGTGAGCCAGAAATTATTCAGAAACTCAGAAACTAGTCATACAGCCACAACGAAAGGACAGAGTATCAAGTCCTAGACAATAGCTCCAGATCCAAGAAGCTTATGACATGCCCCTGATACATGAGACATACTGTTCATCAGTGAATGTAGCAACATGCACAATCAGCTGAATGAGTATATATCATACATTTAATTTATTATTTAATACTGGTTAAAATTTGTATCAAAGTCTCTCAACCTGATGTAGAATTGATTCCCTTCTTTGTAACTATGTTGTTGTTGTTGTTGTTGTTGTTATGTGCCATCAAGTCGGCCCCAACTCATAGTGACCCCTCCTTGGGTTTCTGAGGCAGTATCACTACGGAAGTAGGATTGCCCAACCTTCCTTCCGAGGAGTGGCTGGTGGGTTTGAACCGCCAGCCGTCTGGTTAGCAGGCAAGTGTCTTAGCCACTATGTTACCAGAGCTCCCTATTGTAACTATGGCATCTATAATTAAGAAATCACTCTTTAGATTCATGAATAATTATTCCTGTGCACATTGAGTATACATCTAGATTTATCAAGGTGAGCAAATTTATCACTGGAAGACTATCAAATGAAACTTAACGGTTATGTAGCGCTGTCCCTGCTTCTGATCAGGGTCCATTAAAGAATAAATTTAATCTTTGTTCTCTAAGCCTGAAAAACTCTATCCAAAGTTCAAGAGAACTACTAAGGTTTATTTTTGCCATTTTACCCCAAAGGAGAAGGCATGTTTCAATTCAGAGCAAAGAGAAGAGAGAGGCAAAGGATAGTCATATTTGACACATTGAAACATGCATCAATTAGTGTGAATCTAACAAGTCTACCAACCAACTTGTTGCCATCGAGTTGATTCAACCCATGGTGACCCCATGTATATTAGAGAACTGTGCTCCATGGGGTTTTCAATGGCTGATTTTTCAGAAGTAGATCACCAAGCCTTTCCTCTGAGATGCTTGTGGGTAGGGGGGCTTTAAACTACCAGTCTTTCAATTAGCAACTGAGCACATTAACAGTTTACACCACCCAGGGACTCCTAACCAAGTCTAAACCAAAAAATTAAAATTAAAAAAAAAAAAAAAACTCACTGTCGTCAAGTTGATTCCGACTCACAGTGACACCTCCTTGGGTTTCTGAGGCGGTATCTCTACGGAAATAGTTTGCCCAGTCTTCCTTGGGAGGAGTGGCTAGTGAGTTTGAACCTCCAGCCTTCTGGTTAGCAGTCAGATGCCTTAGGTACTACACCACCAGAGCTCCCAAGTCTAGACAGTTTAAAAGTTACTGTAGAGTGTAAGTGAAAGCTAAATTCACTTTCCATGCTCATTAATTGAGACAGTCGGTACCACCTTTTATTTATTTATTTATTTTTTCTTTATTACAAGCTGGTCATTTTTCTTAGCATAGACTCTATATCCATATATGTCAACATTAATAATATGCATTATGAAATTGTTCAAAGTGACCTTAGGGAAGTATTTCAGAGACTGCCTGCATTTCAGAAACTGTATTTCAAAGATGAAAACAAATGACGCTTTGTTGCTCTTTCTCTCAACTCTTTCTCCTCATTATTCTGGCAAATAATAGGAGCTCTGGTTCCACAGTGGTTAAAACATTTGGCTGCTAACCCAAAGGTCAGCAGTTCGAATTCACCAGCCACTCCACAAAGAAAGAGAGGCAGTCTGCTTCCATAAAGATTTACAGCCTTGGAAACACTATGGGACAGTTCTACTCTGTCCTATAGGGTTGCTATGAGTCATAATTAACTCCATGGTAGTGAGCTTGCTTTTTGGGTTTTCTAGTATGCAGTTCTTGTTGTTAGGTACCATTGAGTCAGCTCTGACTCATAATGACCCTACAACATAAGGAAATACTGCCCGGTCCTGTACCAGCCTCAAACTCCTTGCTATACCTTAGCTTATTATTGCAGTCATCTTGTTGAGGGCCTTCCTCTTTTTCATTGACCCTCCACTTTACCAAGCATGATGTCTTTCTCCAGGGAATGGGCCCTTCTGACCACATGACCAGAGTAGGTGACACGAAGTCTGGACATTCTCACTTCAAGGATCATTTCAGCTGCACTTCCTCCAGGACAGATTTGTTAGTTCTTCTGGCAGTCCATGGTACTTTCAAGTATTCTTCACCAACACCACAACTCAAAAGCATCAACTCTTCTTCAGTCTTCCTTATTTGTTGTCCAGCTCTCACATGCATATGAGGTGATGGAAAACATCATGGCTTGGGTTAGGCACACCTTAGTCTTCAAAGAGACATCTCTGCTCTTCAGCACTTTAAAGAGGTCTTTTTCAGCAGATTTTCCCAGTGCAAATAGTACATCATCTTATTTCTTGACTGCTGTTTCTATTGGTGTTGATTGTGGAACTAAGTAATAGGAAATTTTTGACAACTTCAAACCTTTCTGCATGTATTGTGATGCTGCTTATTGGTCCAGTTGTGAGGATTTTTGTTTTCTTTATGTTGAGATGTAATCCATACTGCAGATTGTAGTCTTTAATCTTCATCACTAAGTGCTTCAAGTCATCTTCATTTTCAGCAAGCAATGTTGTGTCATCTTCATATCACAGGATGTTAATGAGTCTTCCTCCAAGCCTGATGCCATGTTCTTCTTCATATTGTCCAGCTTCTTGGATTATTTATTCAGCATACATATTGAATAACTATGGTGAAAGGATACAATCCTGATGCACTGTCTTCCTGATTTTTAACCATGCAGTGTCCCCTTGTTCTGTTAGAATGACAACCCCCTAGCCTATGTGCAGGTTCCTCATGCACACAAGTAAGTGTTCTGGAATTCCTGTTCTTCTCAATGTTGTCCATAATTTGTTATGATCCACACAGTCGAATGCTTTTGCACAATCAATAAAACACAAGTAAACATCTTTTCTGGTATTCTTTGCTTTCAGCCAAGATCCAGCTGACATCAGCAGTGATATCCTTCATTTCACATCCTCTTCTGAATCCAGCTTGCATTTCTGGAAGCTCCCTGTCAATATATTACTGCAACCATTTTTGAGTTATCTTCAGCAAAATTTTACTTGCATATGATATTAATGATATTGTTTGATAATTTCCACATTCTGTGGAATCATCTTTCTCTGGAATGGGTACAAACATGGATATTTTCTAGTCAGTTGGCCAAGTAGCTGTCCTCCAAATTTCTTGCCATAGATGAGTAAGTACCTCTAGTGCAGCATCCATTTGTAAACATCTCAATGGCTATCCCATCAATACCTGGAGCCTTGTTTTTCTCCAATTCCTTCAGTGCAGCTTTGACTTATATATATTATATATATATATATCATGTAATATATTATACCTGTATTATATCTAGGAGCTCTGGTAGCATAGTGCCTAAGGCATCTGACTGCTAACCAGAAGGCTGGCAGTTCAAATCCACCAGCCACTCCTC